>NC_136073.1:783490719-783905719 GCF_964261635.1 Lissotriton helveticus | reverse complement strand
TATTGTGGTAGGGACTTGAAGCTTTGCCCACTCTCCGCCCACATTTTTAATTTGCTTGTGTCATTGTTCACTGTAAACTTTGACTGTTCATTGGTCAAAAGGCTTAGCAGTCCATCCTTAGTACCGCCTTGTCTCATTCTGTAACCTCCCATGGCGACACCCCGTTACGTGTGTTGTTGCTTGGCAGGCTTTAATTACAGCCTTCGAGCACTATTTTCTCAAATAACTTTGTTCTGCCGGCTGTTGCAGGACACGCTCTACCCTAACGCTTTAAAGATTTTTTATAGAATGCATTTGCAATGCAATAGGTCTTACATTTGTGAGAGTTTAAGCTATTGGCATTGTAAGTGACAGTGCCTTTTATTTATTTGTTTTAAAAACAACACATAAATAAAAGGCGTTGTCATTTACAATGCCAATAGCTCAACCTCTCATAAATGCGAGACCTATTGCATTGCAAATGCTTGTTACATTTCCTTCTTGGTGAAAAATGGCTCTGCCCTCATCTTCAGAAGGAGGGTCAGAATGAGTCTTTTTCTTTTGAAGTCATAAATGTAGTCTGGCTTCTTGTTCCTTTAGAGTTTTGGCAGAAAACTTCTGGCAATGCTTACACTTCTTTGGCTTATGATGTGGGTGTGTAAGCAATAAAGGCATTTCTCATGGGGGTCCTCAAAGAATAGTTTTGGTTTCCCACAAGATTTAGAAGACCTGAAAAGTCTCTTTTTAGATCCCTCTGAAATGAGGCTAGACAAGAAAAAACACAGCAGATGTTAGTTACCTCTGAGTCGGAGTTTCTTGAAAGGTCAAACAGAAAAAAAGGATCAAAAGTTGACTGATGGACTGTAAACTGACGGAAGCTAAGGTAGACTCCCTCACACACGACATGCGGTTAGAAATCTGAGGTACGGTGGCCCTGCAGGGGAAGATTGCTTGTGAGTCTGTGTTGTGATTGGTTAGAATTTGGTTCTTATAAAACAATGGGAATTGGTTACCAATGTCACTTAGCTTGGAAGGTTAGAGCAGATGAGCTGGGATCTGGTTGAGCATCTTCAACTCCCCCAGTTGTGCAGAACAAGACTGGCAGTGAACCCTGGGGATGAGGTGTAATATTTACTGTGTGCAGATATTCTTCTGAGGATACTCCCATTAGTATGATACGGTCACAGGCTAGAATGCGCTGAGCTATCTTGGAGGAATCGAGACAATCGATTGGACACCTATGAAGATGAAGATGATTGCATAGTCTAACGGGATGAACCTTACTGTATAATAAAATGGCAAGCTTTTATTTGGCAAGCAGAGGTAGGAAAAATAACAAAAACTGGCAAATGCAGAGCTGGCATGCCTAATAACGTTTGCGTTTGTAACTTCAAATGCTGTAAAAAACTATTTGCGAGGCGATGTGGACTAGAGCTGAGCCACTGACCAGGATGTGAGATCCAATCCCAGCTGGCCACATGACTGTAAATCATATGATTCCAGGCAAATCATGTAATATCACCCTTTGCTTCAAATGATAAACATGTAAGAAATGCTAAACAATTGTAAGTATCTGAAATGCAATGTAAGTGTGAGATTGAAATGTGTAAATGGCCAACAGGTGTACAACCCTTCGTTGTGACACAGCTGGGATCACCCTACGGGAAAAATGACGTATGTATATAAATCATGTGGGGCAAACATGGCAAAATTCAAGACAAAAAAAAAGCATAAAAGTGATGAGTATACAACGAATCTTAAATTGGTGGTGGCTAGACACCATCGACATGAACTGTATAATTCAACAAGTTTAATTTTAGATGTTAAAATACATTTAAAAATTACTAAGAGGAAATAAATGAGAATTCTTAAACGATGGGAACATTTTTGGAGTAACAAAATTCGACTATTACTACCCCAAGTGTTCAATTAAATTTAAGGATGTGATGTACTACATGTGAATATAAAAACATAAAAGTTCCAATTGCGAATTGAATCAGTCAAAACAATAGGCAGAAGCAAGATAAACGTTGTAGTCTAGTTAAGGGTAAATAAGTAAGTACACAGTGCCATCACTTTAAAGGCAACTAACTGGAATTTGGATGAAGTTTATCAAACTCTGAACTAATATAGCAGTAGAGAAAGTCTTTTTTGGGGACTGGCAGAAACTGTTCAGTGTCACAAAGTAAACAGAACCATACCTTTGGCATAACTGGCACATACAAATTTGCTTCCTTGGGTTCTCAAAAATGGAAACAAGTAGATTTCATCATTAATTTCTCCCAAGGAAGACTAACAATATGCAGTTAGTGAGGCAAAGAAGACACAGAACTCTAGATATAAACAAATCAGGATTAATAGAACCTGACCAGAATGAACAGCTCTCAACATCTGTATGCAACGGAAACAGGGAAGATTGAGCTAGCCTACTGTCCGGAACAGAAGTAAGCCTTTATAGTCAAGATATATCTGTTCTTACATATGTCTGTAAGTTTAGAGGGAGCCACGTCAGAGAAGATGATTGGAGCCACACCCAAAAAATGACGCATGCCCCAACATGGCTATGGCGCAAGCCTTGAACGTCAAGAAGGAACCTCCAACAAGGAAGATGATGCGAGCATCAACAAAACAAAATACGAAATCGCCAACAACAAAAATGAAATGTACCCGATAAGTGAAGATTGAGCTAGCTGAGGTATGTGTGAACTTTAGAAAAGAAGCATGTAAGAGGCCTAGCAAGAAAATGAGGTGTTTTTAACGGAGTGAAATTGAAATAAGCAACGTAGGTAAGCTTGGTCGAGCCACAACAGGAAAGAGGAAGCAAACTGTTGCGGGAATGATATAAAAAAAACTAGCACAGATGATGTTGTGAACTTCAGAAGGGAAGGTGGAGTGAGAACGCACTAATAAAATACAGAAGGTCTTCAACAGATATCTGGAGTGAGCTAAAGTATGGAAAAAGTTGCATGATGGAAAGAGAAGATGGAATGAGATCCAACCATGGGGATGGAGTTAGTCCACAGAAAAGAAGAAGCAACAAGTCAAGGGCGAGAAGCATGTAGAAAGCTCTGCCAAGGAAAATAAAGCCATACCAGACAGGAAAACATTGAATGAGTCAAGAGAATAGAAGAAACAGAAAGTCTTGCAAAATTAAGTCCCTGGTACAAAAGACTGCAAGCTTTGGCGGTAGGGAAAAAGAAAAAGCCCAGAAGGAAATATGGAAAAAACAGAACAAGTCTAGGTTGGAGAGTCAGAGAAAAACCACGGCAGGCGACATGGAGCAGACTCAGTAAAGAAAATAGAAAGCGCCTGAGTTGGCGATAAGCAAAACCTGGTATGAAGACAAACCAAACTCTGGCAATGAGGTGCAGCAAGACAAAAGCAGATTGGAGAGCCTAGGTAAGAGACATCTACATCAGCCTTCAATAACTATCCACCATCTGGGACACAAAGACACACACAGACTCACACGCACACAAAGATACATACAAACACCCACACTTGATATACGCAATAATCTTGTTGTAACATGGCTGGTGGGGTAATAGTCTCCCTTGTATTAAAGGGATGGGGGACATTTGGATGCACCTCCTTCTCAGGAATGTTTTTTTTTTACTCTGCCATAAAGTACAAAAATAAAAAAAACCATATCAAACACCTTTCAGAGCACTCATAATATGAGTCTCGCTGAATCGAAAATATAGCAAATCATTTTCTGTCCGAACGGTAATCCATCGTTAGACGTGATTGGGGGATGTCACTGATTGTCCTGGTTATTACAGCGAAAGATGCTTACTACGATTTGATTATGGTACTAAGCAATGTAGACGGGGATTTTTTCACATGTCCAGGATTCTCTGATTAGAGTCATGAACAAGGTGGTTTATTGACTTTGGGCCCATCATTCAGTACAGAGAGCATTAGTATGCATATCAGGCTTCTTGTTGAGGTATGAAGTCCTACGAGGATCAGCCATCCCACACCGACTTTATTTAATGCATAAATATCATCAGCATCAGAAGTGATCCAAGTCAATCCATTATTTGGCGGGACAGATGTATGCCGAGGATACAATGATCATGGTTAATAACATCCTAGCTCAGACAGCACCAGGATACTTGGGGGGTCATTAGGATGACATGCGGACTTAGTCCGCCCGCCATCCTATCGGGACTAGGGACCGCCCGCCATAAGGGCGGGGGTCCCGTGGGTGGCATTAGGATGCGGCCGCCACAGTGGCGGCCTCATTCTGCATTTATAACATTGTGGCGGGCGGTGCTCTCTGCACCGCCCGCCACAATGCCATAAATGGATTTGCATACACAATGAGGCAGGCACCGCGCGGTGCCTACCGCATTGTATATGCAAATGCAGGGGGGCACCACAGGTACCCCCCCGTGTGCACCCCCACCCCTCCTTCACTTTGGGGGCCCGCAGGGGGCCCCCAAAGTGAAGACCGCATGCCTTTCCGTGGCGGCATTGCCACCACGGTAAGGCATTGAAAACTGCCCATCCTGATATGGCTGGCGGTGTCTGATAGACACCGCCACCATATTATTCCTTTTCCGCCCCGGCCGCAAGGCGACCGGGGCGGAAAAGCGGCAGACGGTCTTTCCGTCCGCCGAGGTCCCCCCCCAGCCATACTAATATGGCGGGGGGAAAACGAGTGTGGATGTCGGGCGGATTGCCCCCGCCAGGCTGTCGGTGGCTACCGCCAGCCTGGCGGGGGCAGTCTGCCCGACATCATAATGGGGCCCTTGGTTATCTCCAAGAAGTCCAAGGATGAGAATACCTGCCAAATATCATCTAGAGTTTGACTTCCAACAGGAAAAAATTGAAGGTCATACAGATTCTAAATTGGTGTATTTATCAAATCTTCTGCAGATTGGGAAGAAGCCTTGCGAAGCACCGGGGCATGTAACACATATTGTCAGTTATGACTAACCATCCTAAAGCATAAACAGCAGACTTTATTATTTTTCAAGTGTATAAGAATAAAGTACTTTTGCAGATTTACAGCCCTTAACATTGCCTGTTGGGGTACAGCTGATACTCCTTTTTTTGTAATAAAGTATGGACCATACTGGTCTAACACTGACACCTCAGGCAACGAGGTGTGTGCATAGCTAGGCAACAAATAACCAACTGGTATGTAGTTTAATAAAACCTTTCATTGGTGGGAGGACAGCAGGTCCACTGTTGCATATCTTTGTTTTTTTAAGTAACTGGTCTCTTGCCATTTTACCCTACCACCCATGGCATCCCCTTCCACATCTTGTCCAATATTTTATTAAAAATATTAGTTGCTGAAGCCCCACCCGCCACCCACCACTGTGAGGTGCTTGCCGCTCTGAACGTTACAGCGGGGAACAGTGTCATGCCAGCAGCGTCCTTTCACACTGGGACCAACATAGACCGTCTCCTGACAGGGAAGATGGTAATTGGTTTTGGCCGGTCTCCACTGGGACTGTACAGACATAAGAGAAGGATGAGAAGACAGGAGAGATGGTGAACCATCATATGCCATTCTACAACTTCCCTCAGGTCTCTGGAGACCCAGGCGAAGAAACCACTCATCTGTGAAGGTAACTGCATTGAAAAACTGGATTTAAAGACTAGTAGACTAGTATTTATAAATTGAAAATTACAGGTGAGACGACAATTTGTTTTCTTATTACATTCACAGTTGTAAAAAGAAAGTGACTGGACGGCTTTTATAAAGAGTGTACGGTCTCCCTTGCAATGTAGTATATATTTATGCCATACTATTAATCACTATATTGTACTTTATTGTAAGATTTATAGAGCTCATACTACCCCCCCCCCCTTCCAGCGGGGCGCTGAGATGACTGCCTACAAGAGTGTATGTTACGCCATGTGAGTAGGTGGAATGCTTAGTAGTGTGATGAATGAAGAAGTGTGAGAGAAAGGCGTGCAGTTTTTGGTTTTCAGTCAGCTGGCAGCTTTGATCAGTTCTCCATGTCATTCTACAGTGTTACTGGTTATAGCTGATTGACACACTGGTTACCACACAGGAATCTGAGCTACTGTTTATTCTTATTATCCTGAGCTGGTACAGACCGGAGGAAAAAGTGGTCAGAAGCGCTGCTGTGATGGACTTTGTTACTATCATCCTTTATATGATTGCCAGTCTGAGTGGTCAAGAAGCGGTCATTGTATGTAGTTATTTGTTACTTGAAATGTTGGATTAAATTAGAGTGGCTGGTGGCAAGTGGCAGATCTCTTTGGTTATTCTAGGTCTGTTCAGTTGATGATGGGTGTTTTTTTGCTGTAGACTGGTGCAGTACTGGGAGCAAGACATAACATGAAGCTTGGTTATTCTAGGTCTGTTCAGTTGATGATGGGTGTTTTTTTGCTGTAGACTGGTGCAGTACTGGGAGCAAGACATAACATGAAGCTGTTGTAAGTTATGTTGGTGTAAGAGGGTCAAACAGTGTAAGAGAATTAGTATGCAGCCTGTTTGAACTACACTCGGCGGCACACTAGCTGATGGTTATGGCATTAGTGAGGGCCACAAGGTTTATCTAGGAGTGTGCATTACAATATATATGCCAGTACAGACGCACGTCAAAGCTTCATATCTTACCTGGGCATAGAATATTGTTACAGTGTTCATCAACATCAATAGTGAGCTGGTTAGATTGTTCCATATCTGTGTACTGTAGATTGTACTTGACAGGGTGATTAATGTTCCAGATTTCATATCAGGTTTATGGAATAGTGTAGCTATCTTGGAAACAGCACTTTTTTGCCTCTCATCTGAACTTACCTGCTTCTGGATGTTTTGAATCTTTGGTTATTAGTGAGTTCCAAAGCTTGACGACTTGTACTGAGAAACAGCGCCATCTATTTATTTCTCATAGTAAGTCAGTATGATAATCCATGGTGCAATCCAGGGTGCTTGAATTTTATTTGTTGGTATTGTGATCCTTTTCCTTGAAGGATCTGTGGACAATGCAAAGTGTTTTGAGCATTGCTCGTCAGCTATGGGCAAAAAGAACAATTGATGGACAGAATGCAGAACAATGTCATACATTCACCCCAGCAAAACCAAAGGGGATGATGGACGGAGTGTTGAACAATGCAATCACTCACCCCCAGTCAACTGATCTGGGTTTAATCCATCATCATTCTTTAGCTCACTCCACCACCCCAGTTCAGACATGGACATATGCAAATCAGTCTGACCCTGTGCCTCATGGGAACAGTCCAGCCCGAACTGCCAAGCCATGTCTTCCCTGGACCGGAAACAAGCATCCTGGGACCGGTTTATGGCTAATCAGCCGTCATCAGCCAGGCTAGCTTGAATCCAGTGGCAAGATAAGCAAGGGACCCACGTCTGGGCATACCCTGCCAACTTAGGGCGAACAAACCAAAACCAAAGGGAGTGCAGAATCTCATAAAGGCCAAAAATGAGGATCATGAGGCTCGCTCAAGATGCAATAACCTCCGCATCTTGGGGGTGCCAAAGACAAGAGCAATTTCCAAAATGGAAGACCTAGTTGAAACCCTGCTGAGAGATGTCTTTGGTGCAGATGTATCACCTGTTTTCATTGCTGAGATAGTCCACAGATCGCTTGGTCCTAAGCCGCCGGTTGGAGCCGCCCGACCCATCATAGCTACAGGGATCGCGATACAATCCTCAGATTGGCCCGAGCGAAGGGCTAGACCAAACAACAGGGCAATACCATATCCTTTTATCCTGACTTGATCCTTGCTGTGCAGGCTGCCCGCCGGGACTTCCTCCCTGCCAAGAAGATGCTGCAACAGGCGGGCATACAGTATGCCCTCTTATATCCGGCGAAAGGCAAGATTATTCATGAGGGTGAGATGCAATACTTCACAGACCCTAAACAAGCTCTGAAATTTGCTAATCAAAGGTCTAAAACCACCCTGTCCTGGCAACCTCGCCGGGCTCCTCGGCTGGGGCGCAGCTCAGTGACAATGACTGATGCTCTATTGCTACTGACGCGGATGCACCTTGCCACTGGACTTCGTGGTGGCTGTTGGGCTAAAGGGATTTTGAATATATCCTTGCCAATGTCGGTTTTCGGAAGGATAGCATTGTTTGATGTCATTATATCTGCCTACACATGCATATTTTTAATTTTGCCTGCCTCCAATGGGAGGCCCGGATGAGTTCTTACGCTCAGCCACCCAGCCTTACACTGTCTCGTGGGAAAATTCCCATTTACTGATGTTAGTGGGAGGGTTATCACAACGTAATTGGGGGCTTGGTGTGGGCAGAGGGTGGGTTTGGGTGCATCTGAAGTTGAGGCATGGAGAGGTGGTGGGGCTCAAAAAGATGATGGCTGATGATCGTGCATAGTTATTTCTCTTTTCGATGCCTTCATGCCTATGCCACCAGTCCGGCAAACAGCCTTAGCAGACCACATTGGAGTAGGTACATAACCAGACACTTCCGATCTAATCCCAAGTAGGATATCCAATGTCACCTGCTTTACATGAAATGTACGAGGGCTGATTAATGGCTGAAAGGTTCCACTGGTACACGCCTATTTAGTAAGGCAAAAAATTGACATTTGTTGCCTACAGGAGACTCACTTAGCCAAATTGTCAGTTCCTGGTCTGCTCTCTCGGGGATGGGGGGGGCCACATACTCCTCAGCGAATTCCAATTATGCTAGAGGGGTAAGTATCCTTATAAGCAAGGGTTTCGCGTGGCCGACTTCCCACTGCTCCAGGGACAAAGATGGTCAATATGTTATGCTGGCAGGCACATTCCACAAACACTCTATAACGCTAGCCACAGTTTCCAGGTCCAATGCTGATGACCCGGAGTTCTTCGCCAAGATATGGCATCTAATTACTGATACTGGCTCCCTGACGATACTCTAGGGTGGTGACTTTAATGTTCCCCTGGATGACTCACTCAATTGGACCTGTAGCTCCTGTTGCCCTCACCCTTAAGTGGCCAAAACCCTACACACATTAATCTCAGAAACCATCTCACAGACGTCTGGCGAGCTGTACATCGTGAGGCCTGCGAGGGCACCCGTCTCTCCTTACACCACAATGCTACCAAGCAAAATGGTATTCTCAGGGCTATTCATGGGACCCTCGCAAGACTAGAAACTGATATTGGAGCTCTGGAGCCAGACCTGTTCCACTCCAATGATCTGGCCATGATGGCTGGTATCCAGAAAAAATGTCTGAATACCAGGAAGAAGTGACGAATGAAATATACTACCTTTGCAGGGAAACCCGGGCTTGAAGATTTGGAGAAGGAGACCCTCCCAGCAGAACCCTGACTCGATTGTGCCGAACGCCTCATGCCTCGGCCTATATATCGTAACTCCAGAACACGGAGGCCCAGATCTGCTCCTTCCCTTCCGATCTCCTGCAAACCATGTCTGTGTTTTTTGCCCGCCTCTACTCCGGATGCCATAAACCTCCAGTCGTATCTGAATACCATCCAGCTGATTTGGCTATTTGATGCACATCAGGATTTTTTTTTTATTCCCCCATCACTGTGGAGGAACTACATCAGATAATTGCTGCCTGCAGAAAAGGCTCCAGGCCTCGACGAGTTGAGAGCGTTTTTTACAAAGAATACTTCCAGTTTCTAGCTACCAGACTCCTCAACATGTACCAGGATGCCTTAGACGCGGGGTCTCTTCCTTCATACTTGAGAGGCTGTCATAGTCACACTTCTCAAACCTGACAAACCGGCTGATCAATGCAATTCTTACCGCCCTATGTATCTTATAAACACTAACAACAAGATCTTTGCCAAGGTTTTAGCAAACAAATTGCACTTACTGCTGCCTGTGATAGTGCAACCCGACCAATCCGGCTTCATCCCTGGGAGGTCGATGTCCCATAACCTCCGCACCCTTTCTGCAGTAATGCACCACTTTCATCCGCAGATCACAGCTGCGGCTGTACTGCTAAACGCCCCAAAGGTGGTCAATTAGTTGCAACAGGCGTACCTCTTCCCACTGCTGCAGAGGCTGGGTCTCGGCGCAGGTTTATTGTACAATTCCAACTCCTATATACCCTTCCGGCTGCTCGAGTGCACCTTAACTAGCTCATCTCTGAACCTTTTCCAGTCACATGGGGCACGAGACAGAGGTGTCCGCTCTCCCCTTTATTATTAGCAATCGCTATGGAACCCCTCGCCACACAACTCCGTCAACGCCACCCGGATAGGGGCATAGGTTTCACATCTAGAGGTCTCGTTATATGCAGACAATATTACCCTCTATGTGAGTGAGGGTCAACCTGGCACCTCTAATACGCAAAGTGGTGAGATTTGGCAGCTACTCTGGGATACAAGTGAGTTGGACCAAATCGGTGCTTTTACCCCTGATGGCAGCAACTCTCCCCTTCCCTACAGAATATTGGTTGAAATAGGCTACTGGTCCAATTAAATATTTGGTTATTTGGATTAGCAGGGATCCCGAAGTGCTATGGCGTGGCAACTATGGGCAAGCCATGGACTGGCTGGAAGATCGCATCCCGATGTGGTCCAAACTGCCACTGTCAATGGCAGGTCGCATTGCTCTGCAAAAATTATTGGGCTACCCAAGTTTCTTGATCTAATTTTGAATATCACAATCCTCCTTACTGTCAGTTTTTATAAGTGCCTATGGTCTAACTTGAGCTTGCTGATTTGGGCTGGTCGACAGCCCCAGGTTACATCCGAAATACTTATACTGCCGCAAACATAGGGGGAGAGTGGGGGCCCCAGACATGCATCTCTATGCCTTGTGTGCCCAGGCCCAGTTTTTACACAACTGGATTCACCCCCACACTGTTTCAGCAGCACGTTGCAATTGAATTGGACAGAACTTCCACTTGGCCTCTCGCCATGACCCTGTTCCTCTCTTACAAGGCACCCGGACCCGAGATTGGCGCTACACAATCGGTTTGCTGGGCGTAGACCGGACTCAGAAATCCTACTGATATATGCCCCTTCTGCCCCTGTAGCTAATCACCCCTCACTTCCGCCCCTACATGACAAAGGAGCGATCGGTCACGTAAGTAGACTACACATCCACATGTTTTCAGACCTCCATACTAACAACCACTTCCTAGCCCCCTGGCAGCCATTAACACATCTGCTCAGGCGGTGCTGTACACCTTATTATATTTTCAGCTGTAACTACCTGTCGTGCTATTCATGACACCTTTCCAGCTCCCCCGTAGACACTCGCCGCATTGGAATATGTCTACACTACTGTATCACAGCGCAAGTTGATTTCTCACATTTATCTCCACATGCAACAATCTGCCCCAGTGTCCATTCCAAAGGCTCGGGAAGCCTGTAATGCAAACCTCGACACTCCCTTGACCGACGCCAGATGGTCCTTTTGCTGTAACAAACTTGAAATTCTTTCCCCAACTACCGACTCTGCCTCATACACCGATCACGGCACTGCTTGCTATGTGAAGGACGTACCATGCGAATTTCGCAGACTAGCCACCCTGATGCTTCTCCTGGCCAAGCGCAGAGTGGCAATACTGGGGTAGGTCGCAGGCCCCTATGGCCCAAAACTGGCTCACTGATATCATATATTGTAATGAACAACTCTCTGCGTATTGGGACCTAATGCCACTGCCGGCTCGACTCCATGACATCTGGGAAGCCTTTACCTCCTTCCTCCTCTGCAGGAATACTGCCTCCCTATTGAGACAGAATGCTCCCCACGCACAGAGAGCCACTATGTAAGCTAGTCAACTTCAATCTATTGTCAAGCGCATTACAAGAAGATGGTCATTGTTATTATGATTGCCATGTCATAGATTAAGAGATATGAATTTCAGCCCACTACACACTGAGCACGTTCTGGGAAAGTAACCTGTATGGCTCATCATATTATACTGTACAATAAGTGCCTATTATACAACTCCACCCAATACGCATGGTTCCTGCTGATAATTGCTACATTGATTGTTTATGCACAGCCAACTGATAATAAATAAATGAATTAAAAAAAATGATACAGTAGGCTAGGTGCAATGGAGAAGTTGGAAGGCAACAGTGTAAAATCTACAGCATTGATTAAGGGCATTTGTAGCCTGTCCAATTTGAAAGTTGGGACCATGATATGAAATATCTTGGTTACTGTGCCTTAAGGGTCTAGAGATCAAAGGCTGACCTCATCAAAATTAAAACAAACTAGTCCGGGGTACAAGTTGTACCTATGACGGACTGGAACAACTGATACTATTCATTTGATCTCCTAATGTCTGGGTTCTTGTCTGACATAGAACTATTCAAAAGCATATACATTTATGAAAAATAAAGAAAAATGGAAGGAGTTAAAAGACTGGATGGCCCAAGGCCATCTTATCTTTGAGAAATGGGCAAAGGATAGGCCAAGGAGTCCTTATTTGCATGACAATGTACACTAGGTGGATATGGGCCCCTCAAATAAACTGGGTCGACTAGATCTGTTTGGGTATCTTATTTTATTTGTATAGTATTTAGGTTTTTGTAAAGTGCTATATTCTGGAGAAGTCTGTGAGCATGGTGGATAGTGTAAGGGGTGGAAAGGTTCAAGTTTTGAAGGACGATAAATCAATCAAAACAGAGATTGGATAGTTTCTGCTGTTATGAGGCCTCAGCCACACTGTTCCTATGTTAAATGATCCATCGATATGTTTTGTTAGCCGGAGTCAGGCAGCAGTAGGCGGTGTTAAGTGCAGGATATTACAACTATTCTTACGGCAAGCTGAATAAGAATTCTTAAGGATCTAAATAAATAACTTTGAAGTCAGATGTCTAATAACAGAGTGCGAACAGGAGTGGGGAAGGATATGAAAAGCTGTTCTCCCCTGAATTCTTGTAATTTTGTACGGCACATCAGAGAACAGATTTTGGTTTGTTGAATGTAAGCATCTGACAGAGAGTAGTGAGAGAAGTAGTCCCATGTACAAAAAAAACCAGGAGACTTATTGATGAAGCAGAGGGTTTTAAAACGTGATCCTTCTAAACAAGTCAACAGGAGGATTTGATTGCTGGCGTAATATGATCATGGTTTCTAGGACCAAACAACAGGCGGCGATTTCAAATGGCGGAACTAGAACTAGGAACTCGTTTTTGATGTGTACTGCGATACCGAACGAAAGCCATGAGGGTGTAGGGGGGTAGGGAGTTCTTTATAAAGTTTATTTTGTGCTCTATAAACCGAGGCTTTATTGCTTATATTAAGCAATATGTATGTGTTCTATGTTGGAGGTTGGAGAAGTTTGTGCTACTCCCAAGCTGTTCACTGGCAGATGTTCTTGGTTGACTTTTTGACTGCTAGTGCTTTATTTGTTATACGCTGATTTGCAATATTGATGGCAGATACCAGATACACCTATATGTATACACTTGTTGTTCAGGGATTTCCTCTTAATGGTACAGCACTGTACAATGTAATGTGCTTCACACTGACAAAAACAAGAAGTTTTAAAGAAAAAAAGTGAGTTGACGGGGAGACCAGTGCAGTGTCTATTTCAATAGTCCAGGTGGTAGAAGAACACAATCCATTTTAGAGTAATTTTCTGAGATAGGCATTGCAATGGTGAGAGTACTTGGAGCTAGTTTAAGTGATAAAATGCTCATGTAGAAGTAGTGTTTATCTTGGGATTGAAGCAGAGACCACTGGCAAACAACATGTCAAGTTTAGGAGTTTTCCACTGGTGCAGGTGAGGAGTTCAGTGATTCAGGCCCGGCTGACAGGACACAGAAGCAGACCGTCACATTTTATTGCTGTTTAAGCACAGCCTGTTTCTGTGCATCAAGTGATACCCCGCATAGGCAATTACACGCTTTAAGTAGATTCTCTGAATCACCTACTAGCTTGGACTGAAAGGAGTAGCATAAGCAAAAAACAGTTCTCAATTTTGAAGGTGTCTAGAATTATATTAAGAGGTGCAATTTGGCACTGATACGAGTTTGTGAAAAGGCTGACTCTTGCGATAGTCTGCATAAAAAGCTGGAAAGACAGGCAAGACTCCAGTTTAACATGGTTGGCCCAGCGTAGAACAAAAGATAATAAGACAAGTCCATTGATGCCTACTGACACTGCCATTCGGTAAAGAAGCACCTGAGGGTCAATGGTATCAAACGCGCCCAAGAAGGTCCTGAAAAATAAGGGCTCAGGGCATGCCTTGCTTACAGATCTTGAAGAGCCCTCCCTTGTGTTAAGCAGTGCTGTCCCATTGGCTTGCTGTGGTCTGAAGGCTAATTGGAATAAGCACCATTATTCCTAGGTTGATAATGTTGGCATTGCGGATGTGGGCAGGATCTTTTGAAAGAAGCCAAGGTTTTGCTCATGTACACCCCACTGACAGCCGTACATTCATTCATAGCTTTTGGCAGGAAGGTGAATACACGTGCAGTTCATTCGACTGGTCTGAAGGAAACAGGGCAGCTAGGTGGATCGGGGTGTCCTTGTGTGATGGAAACATGAATACTACATGGTCTTAGCCAATAGAAATGAGCATACTCGATGGGTCAGAAAGTACTTACTCAAAGGAAATTGCCAGACTAGATAGGTACAGTGCCCATCTGAAAAGGGAATGAGCAGACTAGATGGATGTTTGGTCTTTGTATGGAGGAACCTTGCAGGCTAGAGTACAGATCCTTATAGGAAGGAAGTGGGCAGCTGCCAAGATGGGTTAGGGTATTTGTATGAAGAAACTAGGTAGACTTGAGGATTCTTAGAGTCCCTGTTGAATGGAAGGGGCGGGCTAACAGAACCTAATGGCTCTTTTCTGCATGCACAGTGGAGAATAGATGTGTATGTGGTTCCTTCTCTGAAGAAAATGGGCAACTGGCTTTGCTGGGTGGAACTTTAGCTTACGAAAATGGGTAGAACAGATTTGCCAGAGCACTATTAACTGAAGAAACTGAGAAAACTGGGTGTGCATAGGCGGTTCTTTTTTGGCGAAATATTTGGAAGAGCGGATGTGCCCTGTGGTCCTCATCTGCAACAATGTTGGCTTATTTATTACTTAGATACTTTATAACAAGCATGTTAGGAAACGCAGTATTCTAAATTATCTCCTCCCTGCAAGTATTTTAAATGGTGGAACGACCTGTCGAAATCCTACAGGATTTGGTCTGTGCGACTAATATCTGTACATCACGTTTCCTAGTGAACTGGTTTTCCTATCTTTCCAATGTATGGTTGGATTACCCACTTCATATGCTCTTTGACAGGTCTTGTACACCATGCCAGAGGCTGATATGAACCATGATATACCCCCTGGGGACCCACAGCCTAAAGCCTCCAAGAGCCAGTGCCCGGGACATGAATGTACGTGAGTGAAGAGTCCAACCTAGCTGACGGCCGGGCCTTTAGGTTCTGTGTTGGTGATATTTCATGTTATTCTCTCTGTATCTGAATGTACCCATCGCAGTGCTGGGCCGCGTTTTGCTGGAATACATGTGTAGCACTTGACGTTAATGCAGCTCTCATGCTCAAGGAATGTTTATTGTATGGGCTCTGTAGGATGCCTTGATGACCTTGGCTTTAATATATCAGAGGCGCCTAATGCATCTACTGTTGTTCTTTACTTGCCACCGTTGTAGTTACGGACAAATATTTCACTTGAACAATATTTACGTTTCTCACCTGCCTATAGCTAGAAGGCGATCACATGACTCATGTATTCCCTCCCATCGTCATCTATCCTATATAACCCCTCCTCCATGAGAGTCCTGGTAAAGGGTGGAGAAGCGCATCTCCTGTGGCTGAGCTTTCCTGGTTCTTGGGTGGACTAGGTCGCTTAGTAGTGCCTCCAAGGGCTGGGCCTTCGTTGCTCTTGGATGGACTCCGCATGGTATCCTCCGGTACCTTAAGCGTGCCCTCAGGGGCGGGCTTGTGTCACTTCTGCGTAGATCATTACAGTTTATTATATATGGACCCATTGATTAACATCAATGCAGCTTCTACTGCCGCTTGCTAACCATCCAACGATGGTGTGTGTCTGGATTCACTAGATCTTTTCTCAGTCTTTTCGCTTAAATACAATGACGCTGCTGCACAATGCTTGGAAAAAGTCTCCAAACGTCATGAACGTCACACAACAGTTCCCATATTGGCTATGCTAAAACCATGCACCCCAAAAAGATGCACTATGAACCACTATAAACATTCTATAGTACAATAACTAGGGGCCAGATGTAGGTAGAACTTATTTACTGATTCTTAATTACCGAATTTTACCGATTCGGTAATTAAGAATCGGTAAATAAGAAGGGGGGGTATGTAGGAACATCCAGATGTTCCATTTACCGAATCGGTAAATAGCGATTTTGACAAGGGTGCAGGGGGTGTCACTTTGACCCCCTCTAGCACCCCCAAAAAAGGTTCGGGGCCATGTGGCAGGCATACCTGCCCTAAGGGCTGGTCTGCCTGTCATATGGCACAGGTGTGCATGCACACATGTGCATGCACACCTGAATCGGTATTTTACCATCAAATTGCATTTGATGGCAAAATACCGAATTTGTAGGGCTTGTGGGACTCAGAAGAGTCCCACCTACATCTCAATTTTACCAATTCTGTAAAAATACCGGTCGGTAAATTTACCGACCGGTATATTTACCGAATCGGTAAAATTACCGAAATGCCCTGTTGCAATCCCCCTACATGTCGATAGCCAAATGCCGGTCGGTAACGGCCGAATTCGGGATCCAGCATATAGAGTAGACAGAGCGTCCATGGGTCAGGGTGAGTATGAGGAACGTCTCTATGGAACGAAAGGAAAAAAGTGCAGGCTGCAAAATACACAGTAATTGATGTATGGAAAGAAGCCACACAGTTTCTGGACTGGAATGGCAAACTTATCGGGCTGATGCCGCTTTGGTGCAGTGATCTGCTGTCGGAGGTAGGACGTATGGAAGGTTTCTCGAAATGGGAGCTCTTAGACATAGAGCACCTGGGAGATGTCTGGAGGAATGAAGCCTACATACGATTTGAGGACCTCAGTGGGGAATACAATACGGCGGAGTCTGAACGCTTCCGACATTTACAATTGGGTCACGCCCTATGCGGCCATTTACTGGAGGGCGATCAGATACCTGCGTCCTCACCCCTGGAGAACCAGATACTAACCGAGGCACTGACGGAAAAGGGAGTGTCAATGATTTACAGGAAATTATTCCCCCAGACTTATTGGGCTCCTTGAGGCTGGTGTTTCTTGGAGATCTAGGAGAATTTGAAGATGACGACTGGGCGGAGCCCCTACAGGGCTCATGGGGGATCGCTATCCGAGTATGATTCAGATTGGTCCATTTTAAAATACTCCAAAATACCTATTACTCACAGACAATGCCACACAAAGTAGGCAGAGCAGAGTCTCTGCTGTGTAGGAGAGGGTGTGGGAACGTTTTTCCATATTCTCTGCGAATGTCCACTTATACAGGGTTACTGGGCTGGAGAGGCAACCAAAATAGCCAGGGTCACAGCGATTGAGGTCCCTCTCGATGCAAAATGGTTAATTCTTGGGATAAAAGGGGAGCAGGATTGGCCAAGGTACATGGAGATCTGACTGAGACTGGCAGCTGGAGTCGCTAAACGCAATGTAGCAAGAGTGTGGGGGCTACGGTCCCACTGAGAGAGGTCGAATGGGAAGCCAGCCTGGATTGGTGCAAAAGATCGGAACAAGTGGTATATAAGGCGAGCGGCTACCCCACAAAATGGGGAAAAGTTTGGGGGGCATGGAATGAATAGAGAAGACAAGGGTGATTAGAGGCTGAGTGAGGAACTTGAGGATGGGAGGAGCGGTGAGGGTGGTAAGTGTATTCTGTAATTGATTGGGCTGTAGGAGCGCCACTCTTGCAAGATTGGGAAATACAGACCAGTCCTACGATATATTAAGGCTAACTGTGTATGTAATGACTATTAACACTCTTTACATCATATGATGTACCAAGCCTATGTTTTTCAATAAAGAGAATTTTAAAAGAAGAAAAAGGAGAAAACAAAATTATTTTAATTAAATAGAAAAATAATGCAAAACCTACCAATTAAAACAGGTCACAGAAAAAAACAGCTAAATGTGACTGTCATTTCATCAATCCAACTATTAAACTCACGATTATCTCTTGATTATTTAACAGATCATCTTGTACAGCTGAGAACATTCAACTCCATTTCAGGTAAACCTTTCACATAATAAACTACCAAAATGTACACGTGTGCGCTACGAATGCAAATCAGCCTAACCACGAAATATACAAACTCTACAATTATTGCTTGCAGAATTACTTCTGGAACTTAAATCGTATTTTTGCTGAGAATATTTCAGGGCAATTAACAAAACAAGTGCAACGTCACCAAATCATTTGAGTCATTTTACCCCATGCTACTGGTTTATAAAAGTCTTACCTTTCAACACTTCCACAAGACATTCAAGCATTCCCATGGACATATCACAAGCAGATTGTCTCTTCCTAATGAAATTTCTCCTAATGTACTATCATTTCCAAATGATGAATTTGCTCAAACCACAACAACATCTAGGAAGCACCTTTCTTTGGCAGCAAGGAAATTCAGAAGTGTACTTTATATATGAAAGGATCCCCAACTCTTACACCACCATGTGAAGCCAAGGCTGAGGCCAGCAACAAATTCAGATGAGACAACATGAACAGCCGAAAGAAGAGCTGGGAGGTAAAGAGATTTGCAGGACACTTAAGGTGGCTCTGGTGAAATCAGATAAGGAAACATCCAGTCTGTTTTGGCAATCAGATAAAAAAGAAAGTAGCTGATTAACAATGGTGACATCATCACCCATCACTGCCTCCATTCTAAGTATGACAGCTTTGAAGATTGTAGGATGTTAAGCCCAATAAAATGAACCAAGAAAATGTATCTCAAGTCAGTGAAGAATATGATATTGCCCCACAGACCCTCAAGTTCTGTCTCAATACCATAGCCAGGCTCAGAAGTGCGGTTTGAAAACCTAAGATATAGGGCCATATGTATCAAGCTAATTAGCATTCGCAAAGGCCGAAATTCGCCGAATTTCGGCCTTTGCGAATGCTAATTTGCAAAATGGTATGTATGTAACATTTTTGCTGCAAAATAAGGAATCGCAAAATTTGCTATTCCTTATTTTGCGATTGCACTTAAGGAATCGCAAATTGTGCGATTCCTTAAATGCAATGTATCAAAGAAAAAATATTTCAAAAATGCCCATAAGGATTCGCAAATTACCACCAACTTCTAGTGGGTGGTAAATTGCGAATTCTTTAACAAAAGCTATTTTCAAAAAAACAAAAGGTGCCATATGACGCTCATACATGCCCTTAGGGCATGTATGTGCGCCATATGCCCCCACATGTCATTTTCAGGGGTGCAGCAGGGTGTTCTTGAGACACCCCTGCACCCTTGAAAATATTCCTAATTTGCGATTAGCAAATTGCTAATCGCAAATTTCCCCTTCATTCCTATGGGCCTCCTGGCCCATAGAAATGAATGGGTAATTTGCGATTAGCAATTTGCTAATCGCAAATTAGGAATGTTAAGGAATCGCTAAAAAGAAGCGATTTTTTACATACATACCGTTTTGCGAATTCTAAATAGCGATTCCTTAAAAATCGCTATTTAGAATTCGCAAAAAGGAACTATGATACATATGGCCCATACTGAGGTAGGTTGACAGAATGTTTATTTTTGTGTGGCCACTTGCATCTCAAGGAAGAGAATCCTCGGTGATGAAGTAGCGATAAGGTATTAGAAAACGTCTAGAACATGGCCCGAAGTGACAGAAAAGATAATGGCAATGAGTTTGACCAACATTTCGTAGTAATCCTTGATCCATGGGACAAAAAGGCATCAACTGGGATCTAACAAGGACTTCAACTTTGGGTGCACGGCCCAGACTGGGATACAGAGATCCTTTCAACTAAATTGAAGTAGACATGGTTGGTGTAAACTGACATGGCTATGGGTGTCTGATAACCTGAATGTAGCTCTGAGTGTAGATATCCTAGTGGAAGAGATCACTTTATCCATGAAAAATTAGAGCATTTCCTTTGTGAAAGTCATGTAAAGGACTGGACTTTACGCCATCCAATAACTATCGGACATTAAAGTGTTTGAAATGCTTTTTAAAACTTACTTGACCTTTCTGGAAACTAAGTCTTTGGTGCAAGCAGCACATTTTGCAAACAGAATAGGAAGCTTTAAGAAAGGTTATCGCTTACGAAAACTTAGAACATCTCCATTAGTTATCTTAAAGATGAAACTCTTGTTCATGACTTATCAAGCGGGAAAACAACCTGGGTTGGTTAGAGTTAGAATGTTTTTAAATGTATAGAGGGGCAAATGTCTGAAGCACCTAAAAGAACAGTAGTGGAACGGTGGCGAAGGACTCAGAGGAGGAGTCCTGAGAAAGTCCTGTAATTTGATACTTTAGTCATTTGGTCTAGCTTGACAGGGCTGCTGTCTACAAGGCACACTGTTACCAACTGTTTAAAATATATACATAGGCAGAGGAGTATTACCTTCTCAGTTAAAGCTAATAGCAGCTTGGTATATCATTCGCATCCAATGGAGTCATCGCATTGCAATGCATGAGGGACTATTTAGCATCTCAAAAGTAGTGTAAATCATAGCAAATTAAATGAGTTATTAAATGAGTTATCTCCAAGATGAATTCTGTGCACACAAAGTAACTTTTGTTTTGTTTCTCTCTGCAGCAGGATGTTTTTAATGTCTTAATAAGAAGTCAAATGCAAGCCAACCCTACTGGCTTTGCCAATACTTTTGAATGTTGGCAAAGAACAATATAGTCTTGGTCCAAAAAAGGCTGATGTGGGTCTCAGTGAGATTGGAGCTCCCGAGAGGTCAAATATTATGAAAAGTCATAGAAGTTAATCATACGAGGCAGGAGAAATAGCAACAAGAAAATCATAGAGTTAAAAAAGGGGTGAGTGAGAGGTGGCCATCCGTACAAGCATTTTGTGGGCAATATAGAGGTTCTAGGCTTGGGACATAGGGAGCGTCTCAGGGGGGTTGAAAAGTTAGGATTGGATTAACTGAAATAGGCTGTGATCCAAGTTAGATGGAGATAAGTGAAATCACAGTTTAGGCGGACTATATGCTCTTGGCTGAGAATTGTTGAGAGTCAAGAAAATGTTTAAGATTAACTTTTCTGAGCTTGTGGTACAAGGCAGTGGGAGAGTGGTGTGGTGAAGATGAGGAAGGTTTGGAAAATAATGGAAACGCAATACTTCTGCGCTGGGTTCTCTCTTTGGGTCCTATAAGAAATCCACTAGGAGAAACTAGTGGGGACGAAGTTGCACTATTATGAGTGGAATTCAGTGAACAAAGTTTCTGCCATGAAAAGACAGAAGAGTGGGCACTAAGATACATACACCTAAAGAGAGTGGTAGAGTGGTTGGGTGTAGCGAACGGTGCTGTGAGAATCAGATGTAGGATCAGAACCATTTCTCAAAGCCATGTGGATGGATATGGTGTGGAATTAGGATGTGTTAACTTACTCTGCTGATGTAGGAAGAAGTTACAGACTCACTGTGATGGGTGGGACGGAGGAGGCGTTTGGAATATATGTGGAGTGGGCCACCCCGCATGCAAGGTAGATGAGCTTAAGGAAACACTGCACTAGGCAACATGGAGGCCTGAGGCTCAAGAGGATGGCAGAAAAACTAACTTGACCCAAAGTGTTGGATTAAGGCTTACAGATGCCTAAAAGGGAAAAAGCATCGTTCTTAAGAGATGGAAAGAAGGAGGTACTGGCAAGAGTGAATCTCATCTTTAATTAAGCACTCATTGGAATGCAGTGGCCCTAGAAATGTCGTGGATACTCAGGAGTAGTGGATGTATTTCCTGACGAAGGGGTTGTAATTATCTTTACTTTTCTCGGACGGCGACTATTCTCCTGATGAAGGGCTTTGTTAGCCCAAAATGCATTGGGATTACTTAATTGCTTCACGAAATGTTCTCGCTGGGAAGATGTGAAAGAAATTAACGACATTGCTCTTGAATTGCCATTTATGAAGACTGAATAAATGCAGCCCTGAGAGTTAATTAATGTCTTCTACACCTAATTAAAAATTGAAATACTGCACTTATTTGGATACTCCGCTTTGCAGTTGAGTAGAGTGACGCCGCCCCTGGGGTGGCGCTTTCTACATAGTTACACTAACGCTCCTGGATCAGAAAGCGATACCCCGCTGGCACGCACTAATTTGATTCAGCTCGCAAAGGATCTTTTGAAACACCGGATTACCTTTGGAGAGCATGAACCACCTCTCCTACACAAAATACATAAAAGAAAGGGGGGGGCGAGCCAGGCAGCGTGGACTGTAATCTTACATCTTCAGTTGTTAGGAGTTGTAGAAATGGATGGTCAGGTAGCAGCAGGAGAATCAGGGATATGTGCTATATTAGCATGTGGTCCTTCCCTGCAGGGCAACGAGCAGGCGTAATGGAACATGGATTCTACGCCAGGCGAGGATTATGCGCAACTTTCTTCTTTTATTTTCTCAAGCAGCTTCAGGCAACCAACTGGGAACTACATTTTCCACAAACCCAGAGGGAAATAAACAACAGAATCCAGCCAATCAGCATCCTGGAGTCCCATGAAAAGGGATAGTTGCTTCCTATCCCTCCTCTTTCTTTGCTGCTCCACCAGCAGATGAGTATTGCTTCAACTTTACTGGTTTTAAATAACCAATCTGTTTTATCCAAGTAGTATTATTTTAATTACTGTCATACTTTGGCTTCCCAACCTTTATGGCTGTTTTACTGATCCTTTTAATCCCTTTGCTGTTTGTGCTCTTTTTGTATGGCCACCAGATCGCTTTTCCAATTCCCTGTGTGGCAGAGGTGTTGCACCAGGGCCAGGCATTGACGCAGAGTTCCTTCGACCACAAGAAGGTGTCCACTCTCCAAGGGCATAGCTTTATATCGCCTATAACTGGAACCGCGCACTCCTCTGTGGCTTCGCCATACAGAATAATGGTCTGTGTGTCGGGCTCCAACCTCTCACAGCACAACAGGCCAAGCGCATGGGAATGGCCCAGGCTCCGCTCTCCTGAAACACCCCCTTTCCCAGAATGGAAGCCTTTACCTGTAAGGGTACTACATAAATGGGAAATGGGGCAAAGTTGATGGACTATATTAAATGGAGGGACCTTGGGATCTGAGGGGTCTAATATAAAAAACCAAAAAGGAAAACTGCAGCTTGCAAGAACCATGCTATCCTCATTTGCAGGAAGCGATAAGAATGGAGGGGCTCCTGGTTTCTGTAACAAGCAAGGAAACGTGCAGGCCTTGTTTGGACAGAAATAGGTAAAACTAATGGGCATGGGATGCTTCCGCCCCAGTCATAGCACTGAGTCCACCCTTCTGGCTGTAGCAGAACATTTGAGGGGCACGTTAGATGTCAGCCGCACTTCGGCCTTAATCTTATTGGATCTGAGCGCTGCGTACGATACGGTGTCCCATCTGATCCGCTGCAGAGCCTGGAGGACATCGGTGTTGGCGGGTCTGCCGTGGGCTGGCTCACCTCCTTTCTAGCAGAGCGCACTATTCAAGTGTCTGTCCCTCCCTTGTGCTCCCAGGTGCACGCGGTCCATCAAGGGGTTCTGCAGGGGTCGGCTCTAAGCCCTACCCTCTTTAACATCTGTATTCAACCTCTGGCAGCAGGAGCCAGGAACACAGGATTAGTTATGGCATCTTACGCAGATGACACACAGACAGTGGTAGCACTAGCCGATGACTCGGGGCAAGGCGCACTCAAGTTTAAGAAGGATTCAACAGCCATTGCAGATTGGAAGACGGCCAACTGTCTCCAACTTAACGCCAACAAATCGGAGATCCTGTTGGTGGGAAAAGAAATCCATCTGAAGAGCGATCATTGGCTGTCCTTTCTGGGTCGCCCGCAGCTCCTAAACCGGCAGTAAAAAATCTGGGAGTCTGGATAGACTCCACTCTATCTTTTCAGACCAAGGTAGTAGCCGGGGTATGTTTTGGGCACCTTCACGGGCTTAAACCTCTGCTGGGTTTCTTCAATCCTATCACCCGTCAGGTGGTCATTCAGGCCACGGTACTCTCTAGACTGGACTATGTCAGCTCCCTATATATTGGGGCAACAGGGCAGAGATACTGCGTCTACAAACGGCACAAAATGCGGCAGCCCGGGCTCTCCTAGGCATGCTGAGAATCTGTTCCACCACCAGCTACATCCGCAAATTACATTGGCTGCCTGTGGAGAAACAAATTCAATTTTAGACCCTCGTATCACCCACTGAATTATGTTTCTTCAATCTCCCGTTATTCTGTCCAGTCTTATGATGCCATACATACCCACCCGACAGCTACACTCCATGGACCAGCCCCTGGCTGTTGTCCCTCGGTTTAAGAGAGTACGGGCTGGCGGATGCTCATTCCACGTCTCATTAATTTCCCGCCCATATAAGAAACATTCAGAATCACTCCCTTTTCCGCAAAGCCATCTTCCTCGCATAATCTGCTTCTGCGTGTACCCTGGTTTGCTTTGACAGTTGCAGTAAAGCGCTGGGACGCCCCGTTGCTGAGGCAGATGTGCGCTCTACAAAACCCCATAACATAATATAACATTTTGCATAAGTGGGAAAACGGGAAAGGCCTGGGACTGCATATGATGAAAAATATCAGTGGATGTGACTAAGGGGGCTTGTGTGCAGTGAAATGGGTTTGTCTGCGTGAAAAATGGTAGGTCTTTATGGACACTTGCCACGATTATTTCCCGAGAAGTGGAAAGCGTGGACGGACCAGTGGTCGGAAACTGTAGGAAACAGCTACCAATCATCTGCAGAAATCACATATCAATCTGGAATTGACAGAGGCATAGTAATAACTAAAACTTGCATACAAAATGGATGCTCGTACACTGAACTGACAAACACCCTATGATTTATAACAAACTGTGGCAAACACCCCTTCAAAAGCCAGTCATCGAGATAGGTAATAACTGGAATCTCTGACCTCTAAAGGTGCACTGTGACCACCACCATCACTTTTACAAATACCAGAGGGGCAAAGGTGAGGCCGAAATGGAGCATGGCAAATGAACATGGTCTTGGGCCACCTTGACCTGAGCGTAGCATCTGTGCAACTGCATGAAGTGCACATGAAATTATGAGTCCTGCAGAAACAAAGTCATGATCAGTCGCCTGGATCCTGGGCAAACTGAACCTGGGCCAGCGTGAGCTTCTTGAATTTTTCCTTCGACAAGAAGATGTTTGAAAGGCGGAGATCTAAAACAGTACGGTGGTCTCCATCCTTCTTTGGCATGAGAAAATAGCTGTAGTAACAGCCAGTCCTGATTCTCTGGGCAGGAACACCCTCTATTGGTTCATTAGCCAAAAGAGCCTCCATTTCCTCGAGCAAAATGGACAGGTGGACGTCCTCCGAAAGATGCTCTGAAGCGGGTGGGAGCTGCAGCAGGGGAATGGCAAAGCTTATCCTCATTAAACAATCTACAGCACCCGTCGGTCAGATATTATCTTTTGAAATGCTTGGAGGAAATGTCTGATCCTGCCTCTCACATGGTGGTTTATGTGCCCGTAAAGGCAAACTAAAGCGGCTTGAAGGATGATGCCACAGGGGTGGAGAGCTGGAAAGTGTGCTGCCCCTGATGGTCTGGGCGTCGTCTGCCTGACCCAGAAAGAACTTGGGGGGCTTCTTGTGGGGCTGTGGGCCTTGGCGTTGCTGGTTCACCAAACCTCTTTAGTAGCCTCAAAAGGGGTGCAACGTTTGACTGTTCTGTCATACAAAAGTGGAAAGGCCGAAGTAACTCACCTTGGCCCGACATTCTTTAAAACGTTCCAAATCTGAATCGGCCTTCTCGCAAAACAGGTGAGACCCTGCAAATAGCATGTCCATTAAAAAGACTTGCACCACACGGTAGAAGCCGGTGGATCTCATCTAAGTGTGCCGCTGAAGCACCACCCTAATGCCACCTGCTTTGCCCAAGCAATTGGTAGTGTCCAACCGGACGATATACTTTGTAGCATCCTGACCATCCTGGAAGGTTTGAACGGGTTGGCCCAAAATTCCTTTAGTACTGCCAGCAAGATCTTGCCACATATGTCCCAGAAAGCATGGGAATATCTGCCCCGTAAACAGCTGGCACGGACTGATTGGTGGGCTAGGCTGCCTGGGGAAAAATGGTTGCTTCCTGAATATCGATTTTGGAAAAGGTGATGGACAGAGTTTCTGAATGATGCAGAATACTCTTACCAAGTCAATAGATCATGGTTTTAATCCATCACTGTTTTTTAGCTCACTGCACCATCCCAGCTCAGAACCTGGCTATATGCAAATTAGTCTGTTCCTGTCCCAGTGCTTCCTGAATATCTCAATTTGTTTTGACTGTATGGGGAGTCGTAGGGAATCGGTTGGGGTTCACCCTACTGGTGGAAGCTTGAACCACCAGACTTTCTGGTTTAAGGTACTGCATCAATAAAATCACACTCATCGGGTGCTGGTCTGAGACGTTTGGCAACCAGACTGTTTAATGAACTACACAAACAAGGTTTAGAAAAATGCCCCTAAGCGTGTCAGTCAGGGTCTTCATTGGAAATAAGTGTTCAGACAAAGATTGTCCAGGTTGTTAAACTTTTGTCAGTCTGTTAGTTTTGACTTCTATTACATCTCTCCTTCAGGAAGCAACTCAAGAGCTGGCTGTTCGAGCAGTAACGGCCCCCTCTCCCCCCAGCGCCTTGAGACCCTTCTGGGTGAGTAGTGCGCTATACAAATGCTATAATTGATTGATTGATTGATAGTTGGCAAGGTAAATCCAAATAACCTCGCTGCCTGTCTCATTAGCACGGCAAAGGAGGCGCTCTCTACTGCTGATGGTCCAGGGGGAAAGTACAATCCAGTGTCAAGGGAAGTTCCAAACCCACTGGCCTCTTGCAAGTCCATGAGTAAGTTATCATCATAGTGTGGAGGAAAATGAATCCAACACATTTCCATTATCCTCTCCAGAGACTCGCTGACTAATCAGAATCTGAACCAAAATGTTGATGGGGCACTGGTCTGCTGCTCCGAGGCAGAAGTGTTCTGTCTGAGTCAGTCTGGACAGGGGCCAGGGGCGTTGATACTGTGTCGAAACAAAACCTTGATTGTGGCTGAGACAAATTTTGGCTTGAAGTTAGACAGATGATAGGAATAGGGTTTTCCTCTTGCGGCATCAGGGTCAGAGTCAATCTCTAGGGGCTATGGGACTGGTGTGGATTTTGGTGATAGAATGGAAGTTTGTTCCAGCATCAGGACAAAAACCAAGACATATTCCGGAGGCATAGACCTTCCAGCAGTAACCAGACTGTAGGCCTCAGTGGATTCCTGGGGCCCGAAGACCTAGACGAGGGAGCCAGAAGAGTACCAGAGGAGAGCAACATGGCCTCTTTAAAGGTCTCAATCTGTTGCAACGAACAGCACCAAATCACTCCGAGAAGACATCGGCTACACCCATCATACACTATAACTGACTAACACATTCATGAAACAGTGAAACAAGCACAAATGCACAACTGATATCACAGCTTTTACACGCCAAATCAAGTTATAATGGATTCCTCAAGCAATCTTGGACGGTTAGTAAGGTAAAGTCACACCTTTGACACAATGAAATTATCCTAAAATGCTAAAAAACGTGTTTTCAAACGTAGTTACATCCGTTTAAATGCAAGGACAGGGCTGGGTATTTACTGGGGCCTACAGTGTTGCTGCAGGAACTGAAAGAACGGATGTATGACGGTACAACGCGTGCTTTTACAATGCGTAACGTTACGACGCAGGTTTTACAACGCAAGTCGTTACAACGACTTGTGTTGGGGGGCGCTGGATAGTGAATAGTTTAATTTACTATTCCAACTCCAGTCCCCGTGGATAGTAGGGAAGGTGTTGGATAGTAAATTAAACTATTATCTATCCTAGAGCACCCTCCAGCGAAAGTCGTTGTAATGACTTTTGTTGTTAAACCTACGTCGTAACGGTATTTCGTTGTAAAAGTTCCGTTGTAAAGGACGTTCCTCGAACGAACCAGGGCAAATAGGTAGGAGGTCTTTATCAACAATCATTTAGGGAAATGCCGCAATATTCACTATTGTTGACTGAAAAAGAGCAAAATGCAACTTTGCACGTGTTTCACCCGCAATTAATAATAAACACATTCCAGACACATTCCTCTACTTGAAGGCAGATTCTGTATGTCCTACTCTTCTTCAAACACAGCTGGTTTACGAGTTCATTTTCTTTATCAATTCTTCTTCAAATGCCAGCTGCTGTCCAATCACGTTTTACTTATTGCTTACTCTACCACACCCGGTTACTGTCTCCGATATCTTATTATTCTGTGACCTTTCAAGCCGGGCAGCAGTCTTTAATCTTTTTAAGTCTGGCCTAGATACAGTTTTAGTTCTCTCATCTGTCTAATTTAATATACAAATCATAAATTATAATGTGTCAGCCATCCTACGTCAGCCTCTGGTTCCCTTTGCGTGAGTGTCAGCTTTGTTCCTGGTCACATATGCATATCCACCTAAAACGAAGTGTACTTAAGTACAAGGGCTGATGGGCCAATACGTCACTTTGCTAAACATTTTTTGTTTCCATTCTTTATCCTTTTTTCCAATTGTTTTAGTCATTTTTGTGACCAATTCCGTCTTCGATTGAAAGCAATTTATGTCCCTGTGATCTGCATTAAAACTAACAATGGAGTCTAAACCTTTTCTATGTATACCTGACCGAAATGTATACATGATAGCAAGACACAAGAGCAAAGTGAAATTGGAATCCAAAGGTTTTTAAAGTGATGTAGGGCACTCTAGACAGATCTCAAGGTTACAAATGAATTGTCAGCAGCTTGTTTAAGGCCCATTGCAATTTTACTTAAATGCAATTTAAGAAGCTTTGGTTCAGAACATCCATATGAAGTTCAAATCTGGCTTGTTTCCATTAGGTGTTAACCCCTGGGCAAAGGTTGTAGGAGCACAAGGGCTCCAAAGTTGTCAATTCTGCCTTTCATGGATGGAGTTCATGTTTTTTTTTTTTGCCTGGGACTTTGAGACTTAAATGTATTGCTCCAATATGGAAAACGCACTTGTGTGAAACATATGAGGAAGTGTTATTTATGTATATGTTTAATCCGCCATCTGCAAGTATTTGCTATTGCCTGAAGAGCTTTTTAATGTCCTTTTTAAAAACTATAACCAGGGACTATTTACCATTTTAATAGTTCCTTATAGCACTTAGCACGCGCAGTTAATTGCATTTGCTGTTTGGAGTGACCTCGATAATGGACCTATTTAATAGCTTCTTGGGTTACGGGGAGGGTTTTGTGTTCTTTGTATTATTTAAGTATTGGGTATTTTTTAGTCCTACGAGTTTTTATTGTGATTAATTGCTCTTATGAATGTAGTGCTTCTGTGGACTCAATACCTTTTATGTTAAAACAAATAAATACATGTGATACTTGTTAAGATTGCACAGTAGGTTAATGCACCCGCTGCAAAGTTCTGTGAAACTGAACGTCAAGCAGGGACGAATCACCTTTTTCACTGTTTCGAAATAATTAAACGAGTGCCGCTAAACTGGGATAACAGCAGCGGAGATTTACAACTCTTCCAAGTGGAAAACCTGGGAAAAGCAGGATGATGGAATCGATAATCAGAGTAAAAAGCTGTCACACGTGGGCAGCGTAGGAAGGTGGCACTGGGGACCAGGGTGCGGTTCTTGTGCCAGTGAACAGTGTGGCAGCGGAGGCACCAGTGGGTGGCGAGGAGCTGGCATGGTGACGTATGTGACGCTGGCAGGACTAACGAACTGCACCAATGGCACGGCTGGGCTGGGTGAGTATGCACAGTCAGATATGTGCAAAAAGAACACTGCTGCTGGGCATACTGGTGAGATGCTACTGGTGGCAGTGTTGATGTAAGGAGATGGCACTGGTGGGCGCTGTAAAGAGTGGGCCCGCGTGGGCAGTATGAGAAGCTGGCACCGGTAGACCGTGGGAAGAACAGCTGGCACAAGGGAATATTCTGAGGAGGTTGCACCGGTGGGAAGTGTAGATTAGCAACAGAGGGTAGCTTGAGGAGGTGGCACCGGTGGAAAGGTTCAAGGGCTGGCATTCGTGGGCAGTGTAAACAGGCACTGGTGGACAGTCTGAGGAAGAGGCACGAGAGGGCAGGAGGAGCATGCACTCACGGGGAGGGCTGCCACGAGGCGAGTTGGCACCCACGGGCAGAGGTAGCACCCCTGGGCAGTGTGAGAGAGCGGCGCGGAGGGCAGTGTCTGGAGTTGGCAGACTTATCCGTCCTGGCAGGGTTCTCGGAGCTGGCCAACACCTGTCTGTCCGTGTGCATCATTCCTGCCAGGAATGATGCACAGCGGGCAGACCGATGCCAGGAATTTCCTGGCATCGGTCTGCCCCTTTCATCACCAGCCACAGTCCAACGCGCGACATTTCCCAAGCGCCTAGAGCAGATCTGCCTCAGTGCGCTGCACACAGCGCTCTCTTACTGCCTACCTGCCGAAGAGGAGGTGGAACCCTGCGACCGCCAGGACACGGGGATCGCTGCAGCCGGAACATTAACCCAGTCTGCTATCTTACAGCCAAGCAATCAACCCAGGCAGGAATGTCAGAGACTAAATAAATGCAGAAAAAGCAGAGACAGCTTCGTGCACCTCTATTCAGTTTCACGCTCAAACACTGGCGCACAATGGGCGATGAAATAAAGCAGACGCTGCTAGGCAAGAAGGCATCCCAGGATTCAAGGTCTCGAACACAATAAATGACACATAAGATACCTTCTTCCCCCCGGGTGTGCAATCCCTCTGCTCTCACGTCCTCCCGGGGTCCATGTGGGCACGGCGCCCGTGCATACCAATGGGTCCCGCACCAAAATAACTTTTTCGGCGGTATGTGAGGCTGGGCCGCTGGGGGGAGTGTGGGAATAGTCGCCTCCCAACTGTTATCAAAGGACATACACGCTCACCGTGACACTTCCACGGGGGGCACGCCCCTTTCCGGACCGTGTCCTATCGCAGGGCTCGTCTCTTTGAATGAACAGACAGACCCTCCTCTCGGGCCTCAGGCAAGTTCAACAATCACAGACACGATCTGCCCGCCTAGCGCAAAATGTGGCCCGTTCCTGAAGGACTGCCTTGATTTATTTTATTTTATTTTATGCGTTTTTAGATAACGCGGACTTTCCCCGAAGGTATCAGATCGCTTCACAATAGGAACAGTAATGATACATGAGGAGAAAATTACAAGTGAACAAATTACAAAAGCAAAAGTTAAGTTACATTTATTTATTTATTTATTATGTATTTATGTATGCGTTTTTATATAGCGCAGACTTTCCCCGAAGGTGTCAGAGCGCTTCACAATAGGAACAGTAATGATACATGAGGAGAAAATTACAAGTGAACAAATTACAAAAGCAAAAGTTAAGTTACATTTATTTATTTATTTATTATGTATTTATGTATGCGTTTTTATATAGCGCAGACTTTCCCCGAAGGTGTCAGAGCGCTTCACAATAGGAACGTTAAGGATACATGAGGTGAAAATTACAAGTGATCAAATTACAAAAGCAAACGTGAAGTTACATTTATTTATTTATTTATTATTTATTTATACGTTTTTATATAGCGCGGACTTTACCCGAAGGTGTCAGAGCGCTTTACAATAGGAACAGTAATGATACATGAGGAGAAAATTACAAGTGAACAAATTACAAAAGCAAACGTTAAGTTACATTTATTTATGTATTTATTTATTTATGTGATTTTATATAGCGCGGACTTTACCCGATGGTGTCAGAGCGCTTCACAATAGGAACGTTAAGATACATTAGGAGAAAATTACAAGTGAACAAATTACATAAGCAAACGTTAAGTTACATGTATTTATTTATGTATTTATTATTTATTTATTTATGCGTTTTTATATAGCGCGGACTTTACCCGAAGGTGTCAGATCGCTTCACAATAGGAACAGTAATGATACATGAGGAGAAAATTACAAGTGAACAAGTTACAAAAGCAAAAGTTAAGTTACATTTATTTATTTATGCGTTTTTATATAGCTCGGACTTTACCCGAAGGTGTCAGAGCGCTTCACAATAGGAACGTTAAGATACATTAGGAGAAAATTACAAGTGAACAAATTACAAAAGCAAACGTTAAGTTACATGAGGTAAAAGTGACAATTGTGAGCAAACAAAATACAAGAGGTAGCAAACGGTGCATTACAGGAGGAAAAAGTGATATGTGTGCAAGTTACAAAAGCGTACAAAGTATAAGTAGACACTCAAACACAAGAGCAAACGTTACGTAGGCAATGGTGGCACTTGTGCAAGTATCTAAAGCAAAAAAAATGTAAGAGGAAACAAACAGTGTGTTACAAGAGAAAAGTGACATGTGCATGTTACAAAAGAGTACCAAACACAGGTAGAGGGATAATACTGAAATAAATGGCAGACACTCAAACCACAAGAACACACTGGGAAGGCACTTCCATAGTCATGGAGGGTAGAGTTTTCTATAATGGAAGGTCTTCCTTCAGATAATAGAGAGGACGTGAATTAAATTTGGAAGTGTCTGAAAGCGTGTGAAGGGCGTGTAAGCTGAAACATTATAAGCCAGGGTGACCTGATTTTGAAGGGCAGTATAACTGGAACATAGGTTGTGGCAAAGTGGCAGGCTCAACTCCTTCTGCAAGAACTAAGCACTGTGGGGATGTTTATTTGTATTTATATGGCACTTATCTACCCCTATCTGGGCAACACTGCCACCTCTTTAAACGCCTCACTGCAGAAATCAACATGAGCCGCAGTTTAAACAACCCCGATCCATTTGACCTAGAAATAGTTTTGTTAAAGTCTGCAAATCATGCAGAAATACAATTATGGCTTGTATGAGGAGTGTATCAAAAATATTCCAGATTTCGGTGGGAAAGGCCATGACTGCATAATAACACCGTCGCGTTTTTTTTCACAGTGGCACTGAACATATTTCACCAAAGTAAAGGGGTCATCGCTAAAGACACCGGAAATGAAGGCACAGCCATGAGCCCTGGCCGTGCCTGCACGGCCAGAGCACAGCAAGGCACTGCTGTCCAGCATGGTAGACATGCTCCATGGCCGTGCTGGCGTGAATGGTTCGTGATTGGGTGTGTGCAGCCCAGAGAAGCCTTTTTACGTGTCTCCTCCACCCTCTCAGGTGTGCTCGGCCAGGCGGCTCCTGAGGTATCAGGAGGCGTGCGCCTTCCATGCCTCACACCGAAAAATGTGTAGCCGGCCCACTGGGATGGGGAGAACGTCCCCACGCTATACTACACCCTGCACCCATCAAGGAATATTAGACCGAATACCAAGGTCAGCGTCAGAGATGTCTGGAAGTCCGTGTCCTGTGTCGTAGATTCTTCGGGATCCGGCGGGAACCTCGAGAATGCAGACCGGCAAAGATGCTTCTTGGTGCCTGTATGAACAGGGAGGTCACTCCTTGACCACAAGGGAGCTTCATCTGTCTTCCAGTCGATATGGAATGTCGAAGGTCCAGGATATATGTTGCAGAGTTTCGTCCAGGGTAATCTAAAGTCCTAGTAAGTTTAGGGGTTGGACTAACTCTAGGGTCCCACCTATGGGAGGACCTGGGGAGGCGGTGGTTACACCCCTTCCCCTTTGTCCAGTTTCGTGCCAGAGCTGGGGCAGAGTGCCCCAGCAACCGGTTTGAACTGGCAAATGCATGGAGCACCTTGTGTGCCCCAGGCAGTGTCTGAAAAGCATTTACTGAATGCAACCCACCCTGCCTCAATACACTAAAGCCTGTCTGGGGAGGCTCCCTGGACAGGAAACCTATTGTCCAGGCCTCCCCTGCCGGAGTTTCGGTCAGCAGCAGGAGGGCAGACTCGTGTCTGTGGCAGCAGCATCCATTTTGTGATGCTGGGCTCTGTTTAACTTTAACCGGGTATACCAGTGTGTACATGTCTTTTCCCTCCAGAACTGGCGGGGGGTAGTGGGTAGTATTCCAAAGTGTTTGACACCAAACACATCTTTTTGATAAAGCCAAACCAAAGTTAGCATTAACAGCGAGGATTATAATGCACTTAAGAGTATATGGTATGGCTATATCATTGAACAGCTATAAGGAGATGGTTCCGAAAGCTGCAGAGGGGCTCAGCTCATGCTAGGGCACCCTCTCACACAAAACCAAGCACTCTGCCTTCAGGATTGTCAATCCTGTCATAGGAGTGACTTATAGGTTATTATGTGTCCATATGTAAAGGTAGATATAGGTATACTATATCTAAGTAAGGGGTGCTTACACCACCTTACCCAGGCTGCAAGAGCAGACCTGTGGTGCCATTTTGGAAGGCTGCCCAGGGGTGGCATAATACATGCTTCAGCCCCTGGTAGGCCTCTGGGGTACCTATGCCCTGGGTACCTAAGGTACCATATATACAGGGACTCACAAGGGTAACCCAGTAACCAATTTGGTATGTACCTAAAGTACAGGGAATCCATTTGATAGAGAAAGCAGATAGACTGGGGCCCTGAATAGCAGGATCCCAGTCCAACTAAGTCGAAAAACAGCAAAACACCAGGCAAAAATAGGGGGTAACCACATAGTCAGATTCCACCTTCCTACACTGGGATGGTGTGGTGTCCATGGCTTCGCTGGTAGGTTTGGTGAACTGCTGGATGATGTTGAAGAGGTCTTTAGAGTTGCTGGTGTTGGTGATGATTTTGTTCCTAATGAAGGTTCTCTTGGTGGTTCTTATCAGTTGGTGGTATTCTGTCATGGCGTGCTTGTAGGTCGACTGGTCTTCAGTTGTTGTGCTCTTTCTCCATCGTTTCTCGGGCCGTCTGCAGGAGAGTCTAGTTTCTTGGAGGTCGGTGGTGAACCAGGTGGCCTTCAGAGGGCGTTGTCTGTCGAGCCGGCAGAGGGGAGCGAGTACGTCTGCGCAGCTGGAGATCCAGCGGTGTAGTTCCGTTGCTGCAGAGTTGGTGTCGGTCGTGGCGAGGGGGGGGGGGTTTGAGGGCGAGGGTAGAGTTGAGGTCCTCTTCTGTGACCATGCTCTAGTTCCTTGGTGGCGGGTGCGGGGGGTCTTGTGTGCGGATGTGGTGCTGAAGGAGAAGTGTACGCAGTGGTGGTCTGTCCAGAGGGGCTGCCATGTGTGGCTGAAGTGGGTGTTGGTCCCTCCTGCGAAGATGGGGTTGAGGATGAGTCCGGCCTTGTGGGTGGGGGTGGTAACGAGCTGTTTCAGTCCGAGGTTGGCGAGGTTGTCCAGAAGGGCGGTGGAGTCTGGGTCACTGTGGTTGCCGAGGTGGAAGTTCAGGTCTCCGATGAGTATGTGGTCCCTGGAGGAGATCTCACGGGGTGCGATGAGGTCGGCAAAGGTGGTGGTGAACAGAGCGCGGGGCCCAGGGGTCTGTAGATGAGGGTGCCACGGAGGCAGGTCTGAATCTGGAAGTGGAGGTGTTCGTGTTGGAGAGGGGGTCGCTTGTGCTGGAGGTGGAGAGTTAGAGGGAGCTCTTGTGTGCGATGGCGAGTCCTCCTCCTGGACGGTGGGGGCAGTCTGTCCTTTGGATCTTGTAGCCATCGGGGAAGGCGATGGCGATGTCAGGGGCAGAGGCAGCGTTTGTCCAGGTTTCCAGGAAGAAGGCGACGTCTGGCGAGAGAGTGTCGAGGAGGTCCCAGATCTCTATGGCATGTCTGTGCAGGGAGCGTACGTAGAGGAGGATGCATTTCAGGGCTTTGCTGGTGCGGGGGTCCAGTGTGGGTGTGGAGGTCGAAGGTGTGCTGTGGATGGTGAAGGAATGTCAGCAGTGACAGCAGGAGAATTGGCCATGGGTGGTGTTCGGCATTGACAACTGGCAGTTGCAGTTTCTACCGGGGTTGAGTGCAAGGAGGGCAGCTGGGTTACAGTGGTGGAGGGTCGGAGATTCAGGGTCCCTGGGGCTGGTCGCGGTCTAGGAAGGGCGCAGACTGGCTTGCCTTTCGCAAGCCTTTGGCGTGCCAACGCCAGACTGCTCAGCGGCCGCCATTAAGTAGGGAAGTGGGGAGGGACTCGCTGCTGGGAGGCGGGAGCGGGGAATCGGCTGGGGGTAGGGGCCGCAGGGGCAGTAGCGTCGGGAAGGGAAACATGGGAAGTGGAAAAACAAGGCACAAATACTGGGGGAAACAGAAAAACACAGGCACAGTCCAATACAATACAGCTACAGTGTGATAAAGCAAATTAAAGACAGAGAAAAAACCGAGCAGAAAAACAGGCACAATACAGGGCCTCGAACCACTGACAGTACAGAGCACGGCACAGCACGGGCAGCGGCATTTACCAGCAGAGCTGCAGGGGGAGAGAGCAGGTCCCTGACCATCCACCAGTCAAACCACAGCTGGACTGTGAATAATCTTAGTTATCTCAAGCATGTACCTCAAGCTGGGCAGGGCACAAAGCAATACGTGTCCTGGAGGGATACACTCACCAAACCACAAACCATTACAATAATGACCCTAATTTTGGAAGGAGACGCTGTGGAGAGTTCTTGCCCCGTTTGCTGAAATCTGGTGCTCGCCGCTCCCGCTGCGCGGGAGCCGCTTCGCTGTGGGAGGACATCTGTGACCCACCAACGTTGTTGTACCCGTTTGGCTGACGTGCCGCCGAGAGGAAGGGAACATCTGTGGAGGCTGCAGGGGTAGCGCGGCAGGGACTCACTATCCCAGGAGTCCCTGCTTGACCACGAGACATCCGGTCAGCGCACCCCTGCGTGCCCCGCCCCCACCGGCAAACCAGCCAAATAGAGAGCAGCAGCGCGTTCCTGTGTGACCCTAATTTTGGAAGGAGACGCTGTGGAGAGTTCTTGCCCCGTTTGCTGAAATCTGCTGCTCGCCGCTCCCGCTGCGCGGGAGCCGCTTCGCTGTGGGAGGACATCTGTGACCCACCAACGTTGTTGTACCCGTTTGGCTGACGTGCCGCCGAGAGGAAGGGAACATCTGTGGAGGCTGCAGGGGTAGCGCGGCAGGGACTCACTATCCCAGGAGTCCATGCTTGACCACGAGACATCCGGTCAGCGCACCCCTGCGTGCCCCGCCCCCACCGGCAAACCAGCCAAATAGAGAGCAGCAGCGCGTTCCTGTGTGACCCTAATTTTGGAAGGAGACGCTGTGGAGAGTTCTTGCCCCGTTTGCTGAAATCTGCTGCTCGCCGCTCCCGCTGCGCGGGAGCCGCTTCGCTGTGGGAGGACATCTGTGACCCACCAACGTTGTTGTACCCGTTTGGCTGACGTGCCGCCGAGAGGAAGGGAACATCTGTGGAGGCTGCAGGGGTAGCGCGGCAGGGACTCACTATCCCAGGAGTCCCTGCTTGACCACGAGACATCCGGTCAGCGCACCCCTGCGTGCCCCGCCCCCAACGCCCATCCTATAACAACAGAGGAGAGACCGTCTTGCGGGACGCAAGCGGGACGCCGGGCGAAGCCCGGGCAAAGGGTGGGCCGTCTGTGGCCGTCCGGGGCCAGCAGGGGCCGGGACGGGCCACCCCCCCAACAACTAAGGTAAAACCTTTGACCTGTTGATGTGGGTGCCACAATAGTATCCCTGTAACCACGCATGTCTTCATACTCCCCAATGTCTACTCGTTCAGGTAGAAGCACTAGACGAGGGGGGAACTCAACAATATGCACGATGGATAACTTTATCACTCGCGCAGTGTCTGTCGTAGAAAAGGAAATTATCATGGCAGAACGCAGACTATCACGTGAATTCCTGGCACAAAAACGTTCCTCTTTAGGATCACTAGCACATGCTACATCCCCAGTGAATACAACTTCAGCTGGACCTTTAATCCCTGTACCAACTGGTCATTTGCAACCATGCGCTGTTGATACAAGGCAAGACAATGACGCTTTTGAGATTGTCCCAGACTCTGCACCTACAAACAGAATCCAAGGTGGTACTAATACAAACAACCGTTCGGACAACACAGCAGTTGACCCGTCGGCACTACCTGTAATTTTGGTACATGATACGCCTCCAGGGTTAGCCCCCACACCCCCGTCGCCAAAAGCAAGACGAGTTGTTACCAAAAGGAAGAGAGTGGTTACCCCGAGAAAAGCTTATAGATTAAAAACACTCAAGAGAATTCGTAGGAATTACATGATTGGAGTCTCTCACTGTAAATCTATAGAGCCAGAAACTACGAACATGAGGCCAGAAATAAGCAACTTACAAGTGGGGGATGACCATAATGTTACACTCGGTCAAATGCAGGACTTGGAACCCACAAATTACCCAAAAAACTTATCTGTCGTGAACCCGTTGCTTGACCAGATCCAAATGCTTATGTCAACTTTGCTCTCACCAGTTATTGAAAAACTAAAAGGGCTAACAGAGCGATTAGACAAATTTGAACAAACTTCATTGGACAATTTTTTCGCCGTGAAATCCCTGGTAAAATTACATTCCAAGATTGGAGGAGATATCACAAGGGCTGAAACTAGCCCTACAGCACCAAATTCAATACACCAACCCCGACGACCTAGGAAAAACAATGCGACAGATCAGAATGAATCAAATAATGGTTCAAGGGGAAGCCAATTTGAGTTTGCCGAGGCACACCTAGCTAATGGAGGAACCCAGCTGACTGTTCCCCCGAAACCTGCACCACGTAAAGTAAATTTGGTGAACACAACTACTACCACCCAAGTCCTGGTACCATCTAAACCGGACAATGGGATTGAACCCCCTATTCGTTCTATCAATTGTGGCTCGGACAATAATGCTCAAACAGCTAACAATAAAAGAGACAAATCGGCATTGAAAAAGACCCCAAATGCACACCTTCCACCGGGATGTCAACCATATGTAGTTGTGCTAACTGGGGTCCCTCCCTTGAAACCTAATAAAAGGGAGTCTTATGACGAGCTGAAGAACAAGACCTTATATTGGCTTAGAGAAAACAGACCCTTGCCATATGCTGTTAATTGCCAGGTTATCCAAGTCCGAAGAATTAGTTGGTTAGGCACTAGGCCGAAAGACATAGTAGGGGATTGTATTTTGGTTAATTTCAAGGACCCCTCTGTTGCTCACCTTGTTTATGGCCAGAATCAAAGAGGAGGTCACTTAGGAATTGGTACCTGTGATCTTAGCTATTTTTACCCTATGCAGCGGCCCCAAGACACAAGAGATCTATCCCGGTCAGGCCTGACGAATAACAGGTATTCATTCTTTGATCCTCCAACCCCAGTAGGAAGAATGTTCCCAGGAAACATGGATGGGGACAAAAATTGGTCATGGTGGGGTAATTGACAAGAAGGAAAAAATGGCCTACAAGGGCCTTTACCCTCCTTGCCCAACAATCACATAGGGAACCATTGTGTAAAATTAACTGTAAATACTTGTGTCATGTCTCCTAAATCTGATATCCCCGGAACCATTCAGGCTAGAGCTTTGCCCATTAGTCCCCTGGAAGACCATCAAGGAGGGGATATAGTGAATAGTAGCCATGTACATGTTATAGACAGGTCACTAGCGGTATTCAATGAGTTGCAGGATCTTACACCTCCCCACGAGTCTTCTGATGACTCTAATGGAACATTGCAGGGCTGTCTAGAAACCTGTGCGATAGGAATTGGAGCTCCTTTATGGAAGAGTATGATATCATTCTTCTACAAGAAACATGGGAAATTAACATGGTGCACAGACTTGGATATAAAGCATTCTACTGTGGGGCGATTGCGTCTGTAAGAGGTAGACCCTCAGGGGGCTTGTTAATTTGGATAAAAGTATGCCTGAATGTTGTTGTATCACCTTGTAATATTGGTTCAAAAGACTTGCTCGGGGTGAAGATCTCCACGAAGGATATTGGGGACATCTATTTGATAAATATCTATAATAGACCAAATCCACAGAAAAAGGAATCTTTGGTTGTGGAACAGCTAAGTTTGTACCTGAGCACCCTAGAGCAGAACTCCAAAACAATTATAGGTGGGGATTTTAACTGTCAATTCGAGCCTGTGCTGGGGCTAGAAAATTTATTAGAAAATGAGGATAGGGCCCACGATATACCTTGCCTAGACAGTGTAAAAGCAGTTAAAAGCTCAGTGGCAGTTATGCAGATTTATGAGCTGACGGTATCTCACAATTTAAGGGCTTGCAACGGTAGATTGGACCCAGATAAGCCATCTAATTATACTTATAGTAAAGGGAATTCCAAATCACTTATTGACTTTGTATTGGTCACTACTAACTTGTGGCACTTATTGTTGACCTTTTCTGTTGTGAACAGACCAGAAAGTGATCATTTCCCTCTACAGGTAGGGTTACTTTCCAAACCATTCCGATCATCAGACAGTGGACCGGAATCAAACAATGAGGTGGGAGAGGTTGAGGTTTCAAATAATAGGAAAGCCATAAAATGGCCATATATCCTGGCAAAAGAGGACACACTTATAGGTATTTATAATATCTTCTCTAACACTGTTTCCTCACATAAAGACCTGTCTATGGGATCCATCGAAGTTCTCAAAATGCATTATCATTTAGTAGAGGAATTAATCCCCCTTCTGAGTAAAACTTGCAGTAACAGTAAAGGCAATATTAAACGGCAATTGGAACTGGAGACACCATGGTACAATAAACAGTGTCGTCTAGCCAAAGGTAACCTAATCAAAGCCGTAAAATCTAAAGATCAGAAGAGGGTGAGAGAGTGTAGAATTGAATATAAAAATCTCCTCTCTAAAGCAAAAAAAGAGTGGGATGACTCAATCTGGGAAGATCTTTTAAACGCTGCTAGGAAGCATGACCAATGCACCTTTTGGAGCCTGATAACAAAAAACAATAAATCGGGGAGCTCCAATAGAGATTTCTTCCTAGATGAAAAAATCTGGTATGACCACTTTTTCAAATTATATGATGCAATCGAGGTGCCCGCAGATGACACCTGCATTGGATCTCCCCCCTCCTACCTTAATCCGGAAAAATTCACCACTGAAGAAACACTGTGTGCAATAAAGGCAGTTAAGGCGGGTAAGGCGCCAGGCCCTGACAAATTACCAGGTGATCTGTTCACTCATGATATCGAATTATGGTGCCCCTACATTAACTTTTTGTGCAATTCCATTTTGCTTGGTACTCCGACCCCGGAATCATGGAAGGGGGCGGAAATAGTCACCATTTATAAAAAAGGAGACCGTTACAATCCCGGTAATTACAGACCGATAAGTTTAATAGATATTTTACAAAAAATTTTTGCCAGACATATTTTAAATCGTCTTTTAGATTGGGTAGAGGAAACTAAAATCCTCTCAAAATATCAAGCGGGCTTTAGAATTAGGACAAGTACTGTAGATCAGGTACACAGGTTTATGTGTATTTGTTGGAAATATGTCCAAATAAAGAAGTGCAGTATATATGTAGCATTCATGGATCTACGCTCTGCGTTTGATCTTGTCCCTCGCTCCCTGTTATGGAATACCTTAAGGAACATGGGTGTCCCGGAAGAACTGCTGTCTAACCTTATAAAACTCCATACTGACAATTTTGCAAAAATAAGATGGGGAAGAAATGGTGAACTCACCCAAGCAATCCCAGTTAGACGGGGGGGTAAGGCAAGGGTGCGTGCTGGCCCCGACCCTTTTTTCCTTATTCGTAAATGACATCCCCCCCTACCTGGCACAATGTAACCATGATTCCCCCAAATTATGCAATGAGGCAATTACAGCGCTGCTTTTCGCAGATGACACCATTTTAATATCCCAAACACCCAAAGGATTACAAAATTTAATAAATCAATTCGATAGTTATTGCAAAAAGAAGGGGTTAGAAATTAATTCAACTAAAACTAAATATATGGCTATTAATCCCCCAAAATCTTTTAGGAAAAATTTGGCACTAAACAATACTAAACTGGAGTACGTAGAATACTTTGATTATCTGGGTATTAGGTTTGATAGTAAATTGTCCTGGTCAAACCAGCTTGAAAAAAGTAGACTGACACTAAAACACAACTCCCTCCCTATTTTAAAAATCCATGGAGGGTGTACTTCAAAAGCTATAACACCTGCGATTGAAGTGTTTAAAGCTAAAGCACAAACTGCGGCCCTATATGGCGCCGAGATTTGGGGGCCTTACTCAAATCAAACATTCCAGTTCGAGGAAAATGTGTTCTGTAGGCGTTTGTTAAGGTTACCAAAAAGAACACCTTTAGTTCCAGTTTTTTTAGACATTAACCTAAAACGCACAGACTATTTGTGTTGGTTGAGGCCACTGATCTACTGGGTAAGATTATGGTCCACCCCGGAACTTGCAGACTATAGAATGGGACTGATGGAAGTTATTCAACTAGATACATATAACTCCATTAAGTGGCTGAGACATATATCTGTATGGCTTACTAAAATAGGTCTCTCACACTTTTGGAAAAACCCAACAACTATGCAACCAAACTGTAAAGACCAGGTAAAATTTGCTTTCTGGTATTATATGAACACTAATATACTTGAATGTGCCACTGGTTCACTAACAATCAAGTTTTTGCAATTTAAGGATATCCCCATATTCGAGCAATTCATGGACGAGGTGGAACCACCTCTGGCTAAAACCATGTATCTCCAATATAGGTACGGGGTCCTACAAATAAACGCTAATACTTGTAGGTGGGGAAATTCTAACCCCAATAGGTATGATTCACACTGTAAACTGTGTGACCTGGAACAAAAGGAAGATGAGGCACATATCCTTTTTTTTTGCCCATTGTATAGACTTCAACGTACAAAATGGATCAAACCCCTCTGTAAAAACTTGGGCATACGTTCATATAAAGAGGCAGAAAGACTACTTAGATCTTCGACTATTCGCCTGATAATCTTTGGAGTCAGTCGATTTCTTCATAGTATCTGCTTGATAAGAAAAAAGCATGGTCTTAAAACATAGATACAAAGTTTCTTTTTAATACTGGCTTTTTAATTATTTATAGATTGTACATAGCCGTTTTTTATAGTAGGTCTGTAAAATCGCCTTAAGGGGAAAATGTAATGCAAAGGTGAAAATGCAATGCACTGTACTAAGAATTGCAAATAACGTAGTACGAATTGTAAATAACTTGACTTGGTTTGGGGACTGTATATCCGTTTATTCTGTATTTTTATAAAAAATGTAATCTTGTTTCTGTTTTTAAGAATCATGTTTAAATGTATTTTATATGTGTTGGCTTTATGGCAAAATGTCGAATAAAAGCTTTACAACAACAACAAATAATAACCAAACACACTCTGCTGTTGACAGAGATCAGTCTGTCGCAGAATCCTTGAGACCTGGGCTCGCAGGCACCAGAATCCAAAGGTGCTAGATGGCATAAGGATGGCAATTTATAGCTAAAGAAAACTCCATCATCATAATGTGTACATTTGGTTTGTTAGTGATACACAACGAGCAAACACATTTATACTGTGTTCTATATAGAATGACCTGCCTCTAGGCACTGTTGACAAGGATTTTAGCCTATCGCACAAACCTACACGTCTCTCAGCATACTATCAACGGTACATATTTTATAGGCTTTGTAAGAATAAAACCGGCATTGGCAGCGCTACAGGCCATAGGGTCTCTGCTGGACCAGAGTCAGAGCCAGGGGTGAAGATGATGGGCCCATCGGCACTGTTGGGAGCAGAAAAATTGTGGTATTTGGCGCCGAGGGCTAGCCCTCCGGTGGGAATCCATTCAATATCCCACAGGAGCTATGTGGACTGAAGGAACTCCAGATGGGACCTTCAGACACCTGAATACCTCAAAAATGGCGCGGAGATAAGAAGCTGGATCAGCTTTGGGAAGGTCTGAGTACACTTGGCATGAAGCTGGTGCCAGTTTCTAGTTGTCTGAAGGCCTCACCTGCACTAGCCTGAAATTTACAACCTCTGCTCCAAGTCCACTACCTTTCAGAGAGTTGGCTCTGGCCCAGCCTGCCGCCTCTAGGAGACAGAAATTGCTTTGCCCATGTGCATTGGAATCAGTGCATTAAATGGAATTTATTTTAATTTTCCCCCTAAAAATTTTCCTTAAGGTCTTTTATGTGGATCGCTTATTCCACGCACATATCTCTTTTAGATGTATGCTTTTAATAGTGTCTGATATATGTTTGTTTATATGTTTGTATTTAACAGCCCTGAAGAAGTCCCATGTTCGGGACGAAACACGTCGGCTGTACGGTGCTTCATCTTTTGAAAATAAAGGAACTAAACCGAAGAACTCTATTCTGCTTGATTAATTGAAAACATCAATGTTGAATATTGTGGTGCACCTGTGCTGTCATGTTTAGTTAATCAAAGTTCCCTAGGTAATTAGCACTGTTACAGTGGGTGCTATCCAGTGTGCACACAGACCCCTATACAAATACCAGGGGTACTCATTACTATTTGGGGTCATCGCTTATTAGGTGCTAGCTTTAAGAAGGTTCCACTGTTGGTTCTGTTTTCTCCTTTAGACGTGTAGGTACTCTCTATCCCAGAGTCCCTGAGAAGTGCAGGTATCTCTCAATAAAAGTACCGCAACCCTGATGAGAAGTGCCGATACTACCCGTTTCAAACTCAAGAAGTGCAGGTACTCAGTATCCGTCAGTACTTGCCAATTTAAAGCACTGAATGGAACGATTACGTCTTAAGAGGGTCATCCCAGAAACTCAAAAAGAGAAGGAACATGTAAGCATTGGGAAAAGCAAGTGAAAAACGCGTAGAGTGAGGCATGCCCTGGGGCACTCTAATGGGAAGGTGCCCGGGCCCTTTTACTAGGTCCGTCTGTCAGGAGGTGTCGCTGGCTGCCGATCGGCAAGCAGTGATTTTTGCAGTTCTTCTTGGTTTTTCTAGGCCTTCAACCTATGCTCAGGGTACATTATAGGTTTTCACGATCATTGCACGAGCCTAACGTAACCCTTGCCGCCTCTGCGGTGAAATAAGTAGGGGTGCACCGCAAGCAGCTCAAGACGTTTCTGTATATGTGAGCTGGGCAGTCTAGGTGCCATGTTAACACTTCTGGTCAAACATTTCTCCCTCAGGTACTCAGATACACTGCCCATGAGAAGTGATTACTGGAGATCTAGCATGCCTCTAGGCGGGACGCATTCTTCCACTTTCAGGATGGAGGGTACAGGTAGAACCAAGCTTCTTGAAGGGTCCAGTCTATGGGAAAAATACATTCTCAACAAACTGGTATGACTGAAAGCTGGGAAAAGTATGCTGTGGCAGAGCCCATCCCATAATCGACTACTAACATAAGATGTCTCCACCCCAGCCATACCAGCTTTAAAGACCGTACCAGGCACATGATCGCCTTTGCCTGTACCACTGTCCTTCCAGAGACAGGCTCATCTAACATAGGACCGACGGTCTCATGCCAACCAGTTCTCAAGTTTGACAGTGAAAGCTAGACATTAAAAATTGGTGCATTGCCTCAAATGCCCGCTGTGAGCTCTCTGGAGGTCCGCGCCTGTGGCCTCGATTGCTCCCGTCACTGCTCCTGGGAAAAGATGCCAGTCCCAATCCGTCCCTGGCATCAGGCATTGTCTGCTACCAGCTTTCGACCGGTTGGCTTATTTTGTGTAAATTCTCAGCTGGTAACTCCCTGGCAGATCATCAAGAGACACTGGCACATGCCCTGCAGTCTCTGTCCACTGTTATTCTCATCCTCTCTGGGACCTCCGGCTGGCAGCCAGCACAGCCACTAGCTGTACGGTCCCTGCGCATAGCCCAAAAATATATGTTTGCAATGTTATCACTTCTCTGACCGAGAAAGGACAGAGGTTTTGGATCAAGTCTAAAGCTAGAACTGCACTACCCAAAATAACTATTAACACACGGATCTCCAACCTTTCTGTAATAAAAGCCATTTATGAAAAATGAAAATCATCCTGAGCTACTAATAATATTAGCATTGTAGTAGTAATCACATCCATCAAGATTACATTAGTAGCCACACCATTCAAGATTACCGGCCATGATCAACGCAGTGCATCACGCAGGGTAGCCAGTAGTAAAGTAAACAAGCATTGGCATAGCCAATAGGTCTAGCCTTTGGGACCTTATAAGTGTTTAGCCATGCAGCAGTTAATGTTGTTGCAGTAAGGATATTGTGCTGCATAACTAAACACTTATAAGGTCCCTAAGGCGAGACCTATTGGCTATGCCAATGCTTGTTTAAATGTTATCATTCAGCCTGGCACAAATCTCACGTTTTCTAGGAATATTGCATTATTCTGTCAAAGGATATTAGAACTAAAGAGGACATCACAATTAAAGATAACTCTGGTATAAAATGTATCGCAGTCTATCCTAAAAGCCCAACACCTTACACTTTCTGTCTTCCATTAAAGCCCAATTATATATACAGTCTTGGAGGACCCGATCTCCAACACTTAGGGGAAACTTCATATAGTGAACAGCGTGTCATCCTTAAATATAACCTCAGTTTAAACTACTGAAAGCAGAGTCAATGGGTCAAATTAAAGTATTGTGGAATCCATAGAGGTATAATCCTAAAACGGTAGACCAACTCAGGGAAAAGAACCATTTTAAAAAACATTGTAGTTCAACAAGAAGTCAGAGTCTCCCCTACATTTTCTTTTGGCCAGAAACTTCTGGTAGCTGTACAGAATCATGTAAAGGTGCATTGATACATAATTGTAAATGTTAATGTAATGTGCTGCCACTATTTCGCAGTCATCTTCACCTCAGAGCCATTTAACAATGCCACTGCTTAAGGACTAATGCGCCACCCTGATGCAATGTAAACAACAATTCTGGCCAAGGATTCAAATTACAAATAGTTTAGGGTCTGCAATAGGGTGGTGAGCATGTTGTATTGCAGCTTACAAGGCAGTGCTATGATCAGCCTATCCCAATTCTCACTGTACGTCGGTAAGGATATGGTCAGTTGTGGTGTGACTAACAGATCTGCCAGAACTGACGGATATTGAGGCAGGAGTACAGACAGAGATATGCTGGACACACTACTCTAACAGTAACAACCCATGACAGACTCACACAGACATGTATGTAAACATATCGAAAAGTCGATGGGGTAATTTCGTCGCATAAAGGGGCGACATAGTACTCAAATTACATACACGGAGAAAGTGGATGCCCTCTGGTATTTGCATACAAAAAGGGATTTGGGGGGCACTTATCAACGTCTACATGCCATTGCTTTCTTAGCCATGCGGTTTAATTTGACAAGATAGCGTATTCTAGAGTTGCTTTGCTACATCAAACAAATTGCACTAAAATATCTATGGTCACGATTTCAACCGAAAAGCACGGGACTGGGAACACTGTGACTTGCCATCAATAATAGAAAGCAGAGATAAACGTTTTGTGATTGAAAACGTGTAAGTCTGCCTCAAACAGAAGGGACTGGCATGCATTCTGTCATCTTTAGTGTGTAGTCTGTTAAGAGTACAGTGAGGGCAGTGTCACAGCTCATCCATTCCTAGTAGTCTCCTCTGACAGATACCATCAGCAGCAACATACTAGGCAGAGCAATTCTCGCTGTCAAGCAAGGAGATGCAAGACCAGCTCTTTGAGTCGAGTACACGCAAGCTCACGTTTGCGTTTGCACTCACCGCCATGGTGAAGCAGATCCTCCAGTCTGCACAGTTCGCACACACTGGGGAGACAGCACCCGGTCTGGACAGTGGCAAGAGCCGTAAAGGAAGTGATGAATCTCCCTCCTGCTGCAAGATCCGGCCTGAACAGTTAAGGCACACATCAGGAGGGCGGCCATGTTGGAGCACGGACGTGTGGCTTCCTTTTTTAAATTTAGTGAGTAAACTACAAGAAAAGAATCTGCAGAAATGTATGTTTTACATGATGTCCTTGATTTATCAAGCCAGAGCGCTGCTGCGAGACTCCTTCGAAGCCCTGCGTCTTTGGGCTCGCCACTGCAGCTGCCAAGGTCCCATATGAGTAGAGATAAAAGTAAAAAAAAAAACATTGGCCGCGCACGTGCCTCGTGCTCAGTATAGAGAGGTGAAGGGGGGTAAAAAAACAAGCATTGGCCGCGTGCCTCGCGCTCAGTATAGAGAGGCGGGGGGGAGTGGAGGCAAGCAGAGTGATGCGATCTGTGGTGGGGGGGGGGGGAATTGAAGCACAGAGAGAGGCACGCAAGGCTTAATGAGCCTTGACAGAAACCCATATGGCGGCTGCGCGCGTGCACACGCACGTGCACGCAAGCTTAAGGCCAGGAAAAGCCTGTGGTAGCACTTTCAAAAGCCACTCACTACATTTCTTGCAGAGCAGCGCATGCGCTGGCTCCGCTAGACCTAAAAAGGCCTTGTCAGTTTGGAATACTTTTACATAGGTAATATGTACTAGCTTGAATGCCCCTGGCACCAAGGTAAACCCATTAGTAAGTTTCAACTATATTCTGGGAATGTAACCATTTTTCTCCAAACATCAACTTATAAGTTCTGAAAATACACACATTTTCTCTTTAAATACAGAACTTTCAACTTATGGTACACATATATTAATTCAGCCAATCAAAAGTTTTTAATTTAGTAGGCTGGGTTTGACACAGGAGAGCTACTTACAGACAGCTGGAGAGCTACCAGTAACTCGGGAGTTACTCGTTTGAGAAGCCTGGTGTAACGACTGGTGGTCCTATGTGAAATGTGACTACAAATATTGTGCAAGGTGACTGTACGCCTCAATGCAGGGAACAGGGCTATGGCCTTCCACTTCACATTTTCAGTAAGAAACATGGCATGCTCAGTCAGACATCAAGTAAAAATGAAGAAACATTGCTGAAGAAAAGTGATACTGATGCTTTTTTATTTCAGGTACAAAACAATAAAAATGATTTTTGATTAAAAGTTTTTAAAGAGAGATACATTTTAAATATGAAAGGTGGATCCTATGGGCACGGTAAGAGTGGGCTGAGTGTTAACTGTTCAACTTATGCTCAGAGGTAAGGATGCGGTTAGGGCAACGGTTACATTATAGTTAGGGTTATGGTTTTAGTAATGGGTGAGGTGGTATTTTGCCAAAATATCGAGTCATAAATATAGAGTGACACTAATATCGAGTTTTTAATATCTGTTACAGAAATATTGTAATGCAGGAATATCGTTCACAAAAATATAAATTTTTATGGCAAGTAATATCGTTTTCAAGAATATTGTTAGTTTTAATATTGTTTACAATAATATTGTTGTAAAAATATTGTTTTTAAAATTATTTTAATGTGTTTAAAATAATATTGTAATTGAATATGTTATATATTGTTTGTATAATTGTTGTTAATGGTTTTTAAATATAGTTGGCAATTTTTAGTTATTTATAATTTTATTTAATTGTTAATATTAATTTATAATGTCGTAGCGGGTTGTGGGGGTTATAGGGGTACATGGTGGGAAGTTAATTAAGTATAATTAAGAATTCATTTGTAATTAGCATAAATTATTCAATCAATACTTATGTACATTGTGTAAATATTATTTTTAAAGTTATATTTTAGCTGTGGGTTGTTGGGTTTGTAGGGGTATAGGGTGGGAAGTTAATTATGTAATAATTAATTAACAATTCATTATTGTTTTTTATTAGTTAATTGATTGTTAATTATGTACATTGGTTTATTATGATTTTTAGTTATATTTTAGGTGTGTGTTAGGTTTGTACGGATATAGGGTGTAAAGTTAATTAAGTATTAATTGATGAATAATTGATTAATTTTTAAATTGATAACTAATTACATAAATGGTGTAATTATTATATTTTTGAGTTATATTTTAGGTGAGGTTTGTTGGGTTTGTAGGGGTAATGTGTAGAAAGTTAATTAAGCAAATTTTAAATTCTAATAACTATTAATTTTAATTAAAAGATGTAATTTATTTATAATGTGTAAATTATGTAATAAATATATGTTCATGCTATATATTAAGCGTGTGATGTGCTTTTAGGGGATAGGGTGGGAAGTTATTTAACTAATAATTAATTAACAATTAATTATTTATTTTTTATTCATTATTGTATTACTTAATATGTTAATTGTTTTATAATTTTGTATTTAAATTATATTTTAAATTTGGGCTGATAGGTATGTGGGAGTATAGTGTGGTAATTTAATTAAATAATCAAATAATTGCATTTCTTATTTGATATTAATTATTTTAACTAATTATAATTATGTAAATTGTTTTTTAAATGTATATATATATGATTTTTAATTAATAGTTTATCTTTTTGTTCAATTAATACATGTATTACAATATGTATATTTTTACTTGTTAGATAAGAACATTAAAACATCGAAATCATAATACAAATTAATATTAATATTTTTTATCGTTTTACATTGCATATGTGTAAATAAACATACAAACATCTGAGGCCTTGTGCACGTGGCATGCGAAGAGTCACATGGACAGTGGGGAGCGTGTGACTGGTGGCGAGCGACACGTTGGCTCTATTTTATGCACTCTAGTTACGTGAATGCTTCTTTGCGTGTATGAGAAAAAATTCACCCGGCAACAGTTCTCTGCTAACATTTGCCAAAGCATGTCTAATCAGTTTTGATGTTAGAGAGTGTTTTTTATTATTGTCTGCCAGTGAGGGACAAAGTTTCTTCTCAAATGCTACCTGTGGAAGGGCACTGCGTTTGCAGGCCAGTGCTTTTCATTTACAAATTGTCAAGCGTGTTATGCGCATGGGTGCATTTGCTTCACTTTAACTGCCAGGAAACACATGCATGTCCGTTTGACATGGGATGCCCTGTCGAGTAGCAAAGATCCTGTCGAGCTCTTTCGCTTTTGGGTAATGTATCACACCTGTCACGGAGTAAAACTACAAGCTCTTCAGGGCTAGATGACATGACAACTGTAAGACATGACAACTGTAAGTCATGTGTGTTCACAGCTCTGCATAGAGAGAGTGCTATTTGTGCAATATGTGTACGCCTGTTATCAAATATGTTCTTTTGAGAATCCTAGGAGCAAATGACAAAACTCTTGCTCCTCTAGATCTGGGTATAGGTTCACCCAGCTAAGCACTAATGCTCCATCAGACACTTCCAGCAAGATCTTATACTCTATGCAACTTTGAGCTGCTGCTGTGATTTCTGCCTGCAAAGTTGTAATTTCAAAGGCACACCAGGCAGGGCATACAATGAGGGGTTTTAGCTTGCGCCTCATGTGCTTACGCCGTGTATTCCTGCTCAGGTGAGGGTGGAGACTGCTGTACCCTGAGTTGCTTCCTTCTCACTGAAGCAGCAGTCCAGTTATTTGTGTCCTGGGCAGAATGTTGTCTCTGCTTGCCTTACAGGCTGTTCTCACTATTCTAGCAAGTATGCTGCACACTCTGTCTCTGCTGGGCCCCCAGGGGCTGCATTTTGGTTCAGGCTCTTACCAACTTGTAGATTACTCACACGTGATGTTGATCTCCTTCGGGATAAGGACAGCAGCAGTACATTTGCTATTTTATTCTTCCTGTCCCACTCACCCTGCCTTCTGCCAAGTCCATATCACTTGCATGCCACTCCACTTTAAACAATACCACCTCACATAATTACACTCCATGACACACAATCCCACTCCACATAATTCCACTACACTCAAAGCCACATAAATACTACCCACATAATCCCAATGCACACCATGCCACATAATTGAACTACACATAACTCCACTCAACACCACACATTTCTACGCCACATAATTCCACAACAATTCCACTACAACCCACATCAAGTTTCAAGTTTATTTATTTTGTTTGATTAATTCAAATCTTACAAAAGTTACTAAAAAAAGTCAAATATAAAAGTTTTAAATGAAATACAAGAATATAAAATGATCATAATTTAAAATACGCAATATATATTAATACAATCAATTCAATTCAAAATCTTTATTTCGGCATTACGCCATAAAAGAACAATTTAAACATTACATGTCAATAAAAATTACATTTCAATAAAAATAAAACAATCACTTAAAAAGAAAATAGAATACATTCTATATTACTATGCAACAAAAGTGGAATATACATGGAGCATAACAATAAAAATCATGTGAGCACGGAGGACACCTCAATAGTTCTATAAGCAAATTCAATTGTATACTGCACTTAATGCTAATATAAACAAAATCAGTTCCATAGGTTGGACCAAAATAATAGATATTTAGAGTTTAAATTCACAGCTGAAGGCCCATTTTTTTCCTACGGTAGCAAATGGAGAGTAAAAATCTGCTGACACTAAATATGATCTGTTGTGAAGTATTAGTAGTCAAAATTCTCAGAGCCTGGTCACAGGACCTCAAGCCTAATAAAAGGCATATCGGTTTGATCCATCTTTTCCTTTCATGGGCGTAGATAGGACAAAAAAAGAGAATGTGCTGCACATTCTCAATTTGGTTGTTTTCACAAAGTGAACAAACTTTGTCCAGTACCTCAGCCGATGGATCACGGTTCCTTGCCCAACATGACAAAGTTGATTTTAATAGGAGATTTCCATATCTGAACTTTAGGAAAAGTGTCTTCGCAAGTGGGGGCTCTATTTGTCCATAAAGGACTCATAAAAGGGTTCGCCCTTGAAACTTAAAAATTTTGATACTAATGAACCACTAGTACTGAGGTTTACAGCCATATTTACTACATAGGACCAAAAAGCTTTTTTCAGGACTAATTTGGGATTAGGCGGTAAATGCTCAGGATACTCCCAAAAATGTTTCAGGCCTATAAAATTAAGCCAAGTCCTAACATGTGTTAACCAGGGGATTTTTTTGTTACTATCCAACCCCATGATCTCTATCAGCCCTTCTCTATATACCTGAAGCTCAGGAACGTGCCACAATCTTACCCAGAGCATAAGCGGTCTAATAAGAACATGATGGTCAGTTCTTTTAAAATCAAGGTCCAATTGCAGGGGAACTAATGGGGTTCCTCTCGGAGCCCTAACCAAGCTACGCATAAAGTTGTTGTCGTGGATACTAAACGTCTCCTTGGAGCCTGGCCCCCACAGTTCAGCACCATATAGCACTGATGATTGAACCTTAAATTTAAAAAGTTCCATGACGGGACGTACCGCTTTGCTGGTGCTCAAGCTTTGCTCTCTGAGTATTGGTTTAACGTTCTGAGCAAATAACAATTTGCTTTTTTCCAATTGTGCTTTCCAGGTGAAGTTGCAATCAAGCGTCACCCCTAAATAAGAGAAGTGAGGCACAGATTCCAACTTTATCCCTTTTAAAGTTAGACAACCCTTGTCTGGTTTGGTCGGATTAAGGGCCATGTATTTCGTTTTTTTTACGTTGATCTCTAGCCCCTTTTGGCAACAGTAATCGTTAAAAGTATTCAATAAAATCTGCAAGCCATTTTTTGTTTGGGATATCAGAATAGTATCGTCAGCAAACAATAGAGATGCTACCCTTTCGCCATTCAATTTAGGTGCGTCATTTTTACATTTGTCTAAATAAGAGGGAATATCATTCACGAAAATAGAAAATAGAGTAGGGGCCAGAACGCATCCCTACATACAATCGATTAGCAGTTCAAAGTATATTCCTCCAATTTTTTTCCAATGATACACAAAAATGTTACAAATGCAGAATTTATAAATATATCCTCTGGGTTTAGACATGCTATCAAAGCTTGCCTACATGTCCGTACTCCACGATCGTTAAATAATCTCTTCAGGGTGGTTTTCCTTTCCTTCTCTATTTCAGGACAAATACACAATAAATGTATAATGTTCTTGTGACCGCATTTGAATAACCTACATTGGGTATTCTCTTCTGATTTTTTTCCAGGGAGGTAAATGACATAATCCCGGCAGTAGGCCAAATCGTACTTTCATAAAGATATGTTTATTTTTCTGCGACCATGGTGTTTCGAGATATTCTTGGACTTTTTTTTTCCTGAATCCATTTGTGATTGGCCAAGCATGTTTTCTTTTTACCAATATATCTTTTATCAGTAAAAGAGAATTAGTAATTTTATTGATTGTTTTTTTGAAGCTTTCCTGGCTAATTGTATTCACCCAAATCGGTCTTACACCAAATTCTTCTACAGCTGTATTTAAATCCAAGACCAGGCCTGCAGTTTCCTGTTATCATTAACTTCTTGCCATAACAGCTGAGACATTTGGTTTCCGTGATCGTTTTTTATTCAATTCCATACTTTAAGCGCTTGCCCTTTCCTTGCGTATAGCTGATTATTTATCCCAATTCCAGCCTCACTTGTGCTTGCGAGGCGTTGTTCGGTAGGCGAAATAGAATTTTATACATTTAAGCAACTGAGTTATTAATAATCTCAGCATCTTTCCCATTTAATACCTCACTTCCGTATGTCAGAGTAGGTAATAATTTTGTCGAAATAACCTTTAGGAAGGGATGATAAGACAAGTCGCGTATACCTTTCTGAATGATCCTAAATGCTGCCATCATAGTATTTGCTTTTCTGGTGATATCCTTTTTTTGCGGAAGAAAATGTCCACTATCGTTAAATATAACACAGAGATACTTGTAGTATACAACTTGTTCTAATTGAGTTTCATCCAACAACCATTTGTATTTATATATAAGTTGTGTGTTGTTTAGTAACAACCATTACTTTGGTCTTTGCTTAATTTATTACCATGTTATTTTCTTTTCCATACATTGATATACGATCAATCAACCGTTGCAACCCCACTTTGGTTTGACTTAAAAGTATAACATCGTCTGCATACAATAAATTGGATATTTGCTTGTCTGCGAGCCTGAGGGGTGTGCATTTACTTAATTTCAAATAGTCAAGAGATCTGCTAACAATAAATTAAACAGCAGGGGGGCCAGGACGCATCCTTGTTTTAATCCTCCAGTAATGGGTATTTCTTTTGTTAGCGTCCGACCATCACCAATCCTCACCCTGATCCAGGTATCAGTATACAAGAATTGGATCAGTTTCAATAATGAGTCTGGAATTCCTTGGTACTTTAGTTTTTTCCACAGCAGTTGTCTATTCACACAATCGAAGGCCAATTTAAAATCCACAAAACAAAAATACAATGGCTGCTTTGCTAAAATTGCCATGTCCATTAATACTGATAGTATTAGGATGTTTGTGAAAGCTCCTAGACCTTTGATGAATCATGTTTGATTCGGGGGTAGAATCTGCTTTTCATTTACCCAATCTGTTAAGTTTGATAATAAAATCCCAGTGAATAGTTTTGCATCAGTATCTTGAAGAGTGATCAATTACAACCCACATAATTCCACTCCAAATACACCCAGTCCACTCCACAACGCAAAGGTAAAATGCAGTAAATTGACAACCGGCAATAGCTCTCGGATTGCAGAGACATATTGGCTTTTGCCAATACTTGTTAATTAAGCACTCAAAACCTTGTTAAAGCGAATGGAGTGGGGTGACACAGTGGAGGTCAATTTTACTGACCTCGATATTGTTGTATACAATCATCGAAAACTTTGGATATATCCTAGAGGATGTCCCAAAGTCGACAGTAAACAAAGGAAAACCAGATATGTAAATTTGAATAATGCATACAAAACGGGGAAATTCCTAAAAAGGGAAGGGCTGATTATGAATAAATACGTCTTAGGCATCTGCCTGGCAAGTGAATATAAAATATACTCTAGATGATGAAACAGAAAGCACCCCTGAGGTCTACACACACTGCTTGCTTGTGCGTAGAGGAAGTACTAACCTTGCAGCAATTTTAAAAACAAGCATTTACAATGCAACGGTTTCGCCTTTGGAAAAGTTAGAGCTATTGGCATTGTAAATGACAATTTTTTTATTTATGTGTTCGTTTTGAAAACTGATAAATAAATGGCATTGTCATTTACAATGCCAATAGCTTAATCTCTCGCAAATGCCACACACACCCACACCCACAGAGAGCCCCCCCACACAGATCCCCTCCACACAGAGCCCCCCCCCACACACACAGGGCCCCCCCACACACACCCACGGTGCACAGCAAGTGGCACACAACCTTCATTCTACCCAGAATCAGCAGCAAAGTACCAAGAGTGATGCACAACCCTTACTCAGGCCACCGCCGGCAGCATGGCACTCCCTGCTACCTACAACCCTCACCCTTGCCTTTCCTGGTAGGAGGGCACTGCAGGGTGCAATACAACAATCGCCCTGGGCATCATCCTCTACATTTAGAGCGCAAGTGAAATGTACCCCACGCCCAGGCCCTTCATAGACCGAAAAAAAAGGAGAAACATTTCTCGGCGCTATAGCCGGGCCAGCAGAGCAAGTGGCAAAAATGCCCTCAAAGCTTGGATATAACCCAGTCTCTCACAGCGAGCAATGGGTGATAGATAACACGTGACTCGTGGCCAACCCAACTTCCCTGACAGACAGCCAAAAGCAGAAATATCACTCGTTCAAGTATATTTGGCTGCTACCCCCTCCCCCAACAAGAAACCATTCAGGAAAATCAGATGGGCGAGTGGGACAAAAAAGTCAAAACCGATCTTTGCAGAGCACCTACCACGCCCGCAGCGGAGCCTCCTACAAACAGGCCTGTGGCAGGGGGAGCAGGAAGTGCACGGAGCCCGCCCCCTCATTGATGGCTGTTCCCTGGGGACATCCTGTTTTTGCGAGGGGCGGCAGGGGCATTGCTGTTCACCAAACACTATCTTTTAAGCGGGTGGGACGTTTGCTCACGATCACCGGAAATAAACGGTTATAAACACTAAGGGTGAGAAATTCCAACCCCAGACCAGCTATTAGAAACAAGGGAAATAAAACTAAACGAAGTAAAATAAGGCAACAGCACTGTGAAATAAACTTTCATTTGTTGAATATACGGCCAGCGTGGTTTGCATATGGTAACGTTCTATGCTGCGCAGACAGGGAGCTGACCATCGCATGAGAGTTAAATAATTGGTACAAGGAATGCTGTAAGAGCAAATAATAAACAAGCTCCAGTTTCAGCGAACGTCTCCATCTCACAGCGCTACAGACCCCGGAGTTCAGAGACATCGAGGGAAGTGTTATTGCTGACAGTCCCCCTCAGAGAGTTCCATCTACAGGACTTCGCTTGCTAAGAATGAGCAGAGCGGTCGACAGGAGATGAGCAGTTCGGTCATGCGGGACCCGAGGAAACGTACCGAAGACCGGATCGCCTTCCACAGGAGAGGAGAGCTCGGTGATTGAGAGGTTCTGGACGCAGACATCGGATCGGGGAAGCAGGCGGCCTGTACTATGATCTACGGGTTGGTTTCCCTGTCCCGACCTCACCCCGCCATCAGTGCGTGAACCAGGGAAGTGGATAACGCTGCAGGGCTCTCCCGCCTCTGATGCCGCCGTGCTCCCTCAGCTCACGGGAGCCCGGCAGAGCGCCCGCCATGGTTGTTCTCCTGTCTCACGGGCTGCGGGGGGCGGGACTTCCGGCCGGCCGCGCAGGGATTGGCCGGCCGGAAGAAACAGACAGCAAAAAAACGCCCAGCTGGAGCACGGAAGAAAACACGAAAACGGGTCCGCGTTGACGGACAGATTCACCTCCCATGCCCCTCCTGGGGGCATACGGAGATCGGGAGGGGGGGGGGTGCGGGAACGAACACACGGAGAGCGGGAGGGGGAGGGGGGGCGGGAACGAACACACGGAGAGCGGGAGGGGGAGGGGGGGCGGGAACGAACACACAGAGAGCGGGAGGGGGGGGCAGGGGCGGGAATGGGCACTGGCAACAAATCACCTTCCATTGTGTCGTCTCGGAGTAGAGAGCCGGTCAGGTCTGCGTCCTCACATGGAAAGCCATCCAGCTGGTGTGAGGAAGGATGCTGCAGAAAGAAAAAAAAAATAAACACGCCCACCGCCCGATGACGAGCCAAAAAGGGTGGAGATGGAAAAAATCTCGGGAACGCCCCCGAATCTGGTCCGTGAATGACGGACAGATCTCTGTTCCAATGGCTAGCCTCCATTTATGGAGCTAGCCAATGGGACAGGGGGGCGTATTCCAGAGTCCTTACTGAAATCAAGAGTTTTCTCTGGAGGCGGAGCTTACGCTCCGTTCTCCAGGCGAAACCTAACAACCTCCCCACAAAGAATCATACTACTCGTTTCAATTTCGCCGCATGTTCCAATTTAGTTCAAATAATTGATGATCTTTGTACACGAACAGTAAACGTTGTTCTTTGCGTTAGTCAATAAGGAAGGGATTTAAAAAAAAAAAGAGCTTGTAGGGTCACAGTTTTGAATTTAGGGCATGACAACTAAGCATGTTCTTCTCCCATTCAGGTGGATAAAACGAACACCAGTGTGATTGGTCCTAACAGGTTGTCACGGGAAAAGATAACAATTGTCGCAGTGAGAAGTGGACAGAAGGGTGTGAGGGGAACACTGCACCCCAATTATTACCGTCTTACTACCCGGCCACACAGGAGGGGCCCATTTTACTAGATTTCAATGGGGCTCATGGTACACTTGCTATGACACTACTTTTTATCACGCTTTAAGACCTGATGGATTAATGTGCATAAAAATTCCACAGTCTCTTGACACTTTTTTACCCAAAGGAAGTTATTGGGGCCAGGCAATAAAGGGACTTAACTCTCTGCACATCACAGCACATACTGAGTGGTAATAATTTTAAGTTACACCACAAAGAATGTGTAATTACCACTTAGTTATGTATTAAGATATATTTGCTTTACAACAATACGCCAGGAGTCTTTTTCTTTCATTTTCTTGGCGCTGTCTCCTAATATTTAAGTAGAAAATAAATATTCTCCAGTCCGCGGTGTCGCTACAATGTAACCTTCAATCGCTCTCTCAGATCAGGAACTGTTTCCAAAAAGTGGAATTTTGCACCAGTCAAACCCCTACTCAAGGAGCAATTCCCAAATCCATGGGTTAATCCTGTGCTTATCAATTATCTGTGCTTATCAATTACAGGCCTATCTTCTCGCTGCCATTCGCCGGGAAATTACAGCAGAAGTCGGTTTTCGGGCAACTGATAAGATCTGTGGCAAGAAAGAGTCACCAGGACTCACCCCAAGAAGGCATCTGAGCTGACAAAAGCATGTGAGCAGGGCATTACTGGGACAAAAACATAGGCCTGGGCACCAAAATAAATAGAGCCCCCCATTAGCAAACCCTATAGCTAAATAGACAAGCATTGGCAAAGCCAATAGGTTTCGCCTATGTGAAACCTATTGGCATTTTCAATGTTTTAAAAAAAAATATTGCTCAGCAGCCGTGGCTTAAAGTACATAAAAACAAACACTCCACTCCCCCCCCCCTCCAAAATGAGAGTCTGGGGGGCCATGTGAAAGTACTTTCTCCATGTAGTGCCCAGAAATACTCAAAATTACATAATGGAAGAGGCTGTTTGTGGATCTCCGCAGAGGACTTCAGTCATGAAATACAACGCTTCTCGGAAACCCTGTTGCACACGTGCTTATGCCTGGTGATTCCCATGGCACGCGCTGATGTGAGACATCCGAACGTGAGGAGCAAATATGCTGGTGGAAAACCTGTACATGAAGAGTAGTTAACATAACTCATCTGTGTTCTAAAGTCCAAGAAATTTCACAGCCATTTGAATGCTAGATGATATTACGCAAATGTTACCCCAGTGCACAAGAGCGCTTTACGTGCACAAGATCGCTTTACGTGCACAGGAGCGCTTTACATGCACATGATTACATCACACCACCAGTAGCAGCCCGCCCCCTGCCAAAGTGGCGGGGCGGGCCGGAGGAGGGAGGTGGGAAGATCGGAGACAAACAAATTAAAATAATGTAAAAAAAAATAACTTACCTGAACGCCGCCACCTGCCACATTGCGCTCTTCGAGTCTACTTCTGGGCACGGGCTCCCAGACTGCACTGCGGCCAGTCCTGATGCTGCATGAAAGCAGCGTCAGGATTGGCCCGAGGACGGTCAACTTGTGCTCCCAGGTAGACTGAGAAGCTGAGCCTGCTCCCTCTAGCCCCAGCAACGCAGCAGGGGCTGGAGAGAGCTTCAGTACGCATAGCCGGTTTGAGAAGGCCGGCCAAACCGTCATGCGCACAGTAACAGTGCCCACCACTCCTCCACTAGCAGTGTCATCTGCTGCACCCGCCCCAAGACTCGTCAAAGTCCTGGGGATGGGTCCAGGGGAATTAAAATAAAATGATAATAAAACGGGTTTAAAACCAGTTTTAATGGAGGGTGGTGGCAGAGGTGCTCCTCCGCCCTAATGGAGGGGCCGCCACTGGGTCAGATGTTTAGGCAGGGGAGTTAAAGTGCTTTTTCCCTGAATCACAGAATGTTGAGTGAGCGCCACTGGAATTGAACCGGTTTCCTCTGTTGCCAAATCAGCCGAATATGCTGTTAGGCCACATCTTCTCCACTCTATATTGCATGTTTAAAACCCTGAAAATATGGGCCACCACTCGTGACCTATAGATTATCAACATTTACACCGAGGAACACGTGGTACCCTGAGCCACCTTGCATGCTGTGTTAAAACACCATATGAAGGGTGATTTTGTTACACATACATTCGGCTCAAAATGTAACCAATAAAAACATATTGTGTAAAATACGCTCCTTGAAGTGGACCAGAAGTAAACCATTGCAATCAGCGAAACGTATGGAACAAATCCTTACAAATCATCACAATAACAGTCAAACACCTGCAATACAGTAACCACTTTGCACATATATAAGCCACCTCAACCTTATTTTCCCTGATGTCACCTTATCAACGGCGAGGTCCCTAAAATGGATTCTCGTCTTTGTAACACATGCGTACAATGCAAAGCACACCAGTCGGTCTCAACTGCCTATGTATGGCTCTTCTAGCACTCAAGTGTTGTGCAGAAGTGCAGCGCTATACATGAGCATCCACGCGACCCGAGTGTTATGAGTTGGGCGTTAGGGCGTTGGGGCTTGCAGATCATGCTCTGGCCAGTCCACAGGCGCCAACAATGAAGGAGATCAGAACATTACCAAAAAGTGCTGGGATGCTGAGAACTCCTGTTAAATGAATAAGCCCCAAATTATTATGGAAACATCAGAAGTGGTGCCCAGCACAATAATGTTTTAATTTTTAAAATGTGCCCGTAATCTGCTAGCCAGTCACGTAGGAAATTAGAAAAGGCAGCCCCCGAGTAATAGTTGAGGTCATCTGTCAATGAATGCGTCCAACTATAAGAGCAGTAATAAATGCTTTGATGCATCAGAAAACAAAAAACAAGCATTTGCAATGCAATAGGTCTCGCATTAGGAAAATTTGAGCTATTGGTATTGTAAATGATACATTTTTTATTTACGTGTTGGTTTTGAAAATAGCAAAATGAATAGCTTTGTCATTTACAATGCCAATAGTTATAACTTTCGCAAACGTGACACCTATAGCATTTGTAATGCAATATGTGTTGTATTTACGTGACTTAGATGTATTTGGCTTTTCATTTTTAAAAATAATTAATACCTAAATAAAAGTTATTGTAATTTATAATGGCAATAGCTTAAACTTTTGTAAATAACTTTTGTGAAGATTATGTTCATTGTATTTTATTGTGACGAAAATCCAAGAACAGAAGTGAAATATTAACATCTTTTTGTGACATTTGTAATAAAGCTTGAAACATTGAGAGAACATATTTTTACCAGTTGTTGTTGAATGGTTGCACAGATTGATGCTGTGGCGGCGCTGAGTAATGTTGTGGTGGCGACAAATGATGCTGTGGCGTTCAGTGATGCTGTGGTAGCGCATAGTGATGTTGTGGTGCCCCTGAGTGATGCTGTGGTGATGCAATAGATATTATAGAGTGAGTGCGATAGATAGATAGATAGATAGATAGATAGATAGATAGATAGATAGATAGATAGATAGATAGATAGATAGAGTGAGGGCGATAGATAGAAAGATAGATAGATAGATAGATAGATAGAGTGAGGGCGATAGATAGATAGAGTGAGGGCAAAAGATAGCTAGAGCGAGGGCAATAGATAGAGAGAGGGCAATAGATAGATAGAGTGAGGGCGATAGATAGACAGATAGATATATATATATAGATAGATAGATAGATAGATAGATAGATAGATAGATAGATAGATAGAGTGAGGGCGATAGATAGAGTGAGGGCGATAGATAGAGTGAGGGCAATAGATAGAGTAAGGGCGATAGATAGATAGATAGATAGTGTCAGGGCGATAGATAGATAGATAGAGGGCGATAGATAGATAGAGTGAGGGCGATAGATAGATAGAGTGAGGGTGATAGATAGAGTGAGAGCGATAGAGTGAGGGCGATAGATAGAGGCAATAGGTCTCACAAAATTTGAGCTATTGACATTGCTAATAATAATTCAACACCAATCGCTCAAACATCCAGTAATGCGAGACCTATTGCATTGCAAATGCTTGTTATAAGCAGACATGTGTGGTGGTGGATGTGGTGGTGTTGGTGATGGACATGGTGGTGGACACGGTGGTGGTGGACGCGGTGATGGTGGACGTGGTGGTGGTGGTGGTGGTGGAGGTGGTGGTTGTGGTGGTTGTGGACGTGGTGGTGGTGGACGTGGTGGTGGTGGATGTGGTGGTGGTGGACATGGTGGTGGTGGACTTGGTGGTGGTGGTAGTGGCGGTGGTGGACGTGGTGGATGTGGTGGTGGAGGTCGGTGTGGTGGTGGTGTTGGTGGACGTGGTGGTGGTGGACATGGTGATGGTGGACGTAGTGGTGGTGGACGTAGTGGTGGTGGACGTAGTGGTGGTGGACGTGGTGGATGTGGTGGTGGTGGACGTGGTGGACGTTGTGGTTGTGGACATGGTGGTGGTGGACCTGGTGTTGGTGGATGTGGTGGTGGTGGACGTGGTTATGGTGGACGTGTTGGTGGTGGACGTGGTGGTGGTGGATGCGGTGGTCATGGTGGATGTGGTGGTGGTGTTGGTGGTGGACATGGTGGTGGATGTGGTGGACATGATGGTGGTGGACGTAGTGGTGGTGGACGTAGTGGTGGTGGATGTGGTGGTGGTGGATGTGGTGGTGGATGTGGTGGTGGACGTGGTGATGGTGGGTGTGATGGTGGTGGTGGTGGTGGACGTGGTGGTGGTGGACGTGGTGGTTCTGGACATGGTGGTAATGGACATGGTGGGGAAGGACATGATGGTGGTGGACGTGGTGGTGGTGGACGTGGTGGTGGTGGACGTGGTGGTGGTGGACATGGTGGTGGTGGACGTGGTGGTGGTAGTGGTGGTGGACGTGGACATGGTGGTGTTGGACATGGTGGTGTTGGACGTAGTGGTGGTGGACGTAGTGGTGGTGGATGTGGTGGTGGTAAATAATTAATTGAATAGGAAATGTACACAAAGAATGTTGCAAACTGAATTCCTGTACATTTTTTTAAGTGCATGAATCTGTGTTTTACAATGTACTTTTTGCAACAAGATTCTCATAAATTACTAGACCGCATAAAAACCCAATTTTCCCCTCCTTAAAAAAACGAGTTTTTTTTCAACATATTTCTTCGAGTACAAAAGTGCAACAATAAAACACAAGCATTTGCAATGCAATAGGTCTCGCTTTTACACGACTTTAAGCTATTGACATTGTAAATGACAATGCCTTTTATTTTGTGTTCAAAAACCAAAACGTAAATAGCTCAAAATCTCGTAAATGCGAGACCTATTGCATTGCAAATGCTTTTTAGGGCTCGGCCTCCGCCCACGTAAGTGGGAGGAGTTTCGAGATCCTAATGTTAAAGAAGAGAAAAAAAAAGTATCTCCTAGGGCTTTGGCGAGACAAATTCCACACATTCCTTAGTGTGTTATGTCATCTGGCCAGTGATTCGTCTTCGTTGTGGTGTCGTTTTAATAGCCTTGAAGTGATAGGGTAAATGTAGTTTTCGTCTGCCATGTTGGGCATTTTTCGTTCGTGTGCGCGCAAAGAAGTACATTAATTATAATTAGGAGCTGTCAGGGTGCCTCCGTAAGTGAATCCAGATGGCCGGGCGCGTTCACCATTCAGCAGCGCTCAGCGCGCAGCTGCTCCATGCCAGGCCGGGAAAGGGCTTCATTAGTTCAAGAACAAGAGTCTGACGTTCTGTCATGGGCTGTTCTTTTAATCTCAGTTTCATTTTTTTTTCTGGAATGGTCCGTGGCCGGTGTGAATGGAATTGTTCTCTCGAGTTTATAATGTGTTTCTTTGCAGCAGCTTTTGTTTTCGGAGCTGAGGTAATGAATAGCAAGCTGGCAGGCAGCGCCTTTTAGAACTGTTTGTTTTCTGGGCAGAGTCCTGCAGTGGTGTTGAACTTCAGCATAGTCTGACAGGCTGCTGTATTGTTTGTATTTTCCCATACCGCCTGCGTCAACTTTTTTCCACACACGAATTTCCAACAGTTTTGTTCTCTCTGAATAATGCGCCTTGTTACTTCCTTCAGACAGCAAGCAGAGTTTTAAAGGAATGATTCAAGGAGCCCGTCAGTTGTTGACACAACAAAAGGTGAGGTAACTGTTTGCTTGCAGTTACGGACCTTCGTTTGGGGTTTTTATTGGTATTGTTTTTCCTAATGGGATTGGTGTTTGCGAGAAAATTGACTGCCCACAGCTGCGCTTGTAAGACGCGCCTGGCAAAGCGTGTCACGAGGGCTGCGTGGGGCTGATACAGATGCTCGCGCCCTATCAACATTGGGGACTGTATATTGACCGTCGTGCTGAAAGGCGGAGCAGCAGAAGTAGATTTCCGTTCTTGACTTAAATTCTATTCTTCCGAGCTCTGGGAGAAACCCCGAATGGAATCTAGGTATCCTGCTAGTTGCAGCGTTTGCGCGATGGCAAAAGAGGAAATGTGCTAAGTTTTATTGTTTTTATTTTTTATAAAGTAAAGAACATTGGTAGGAAAGTTTGTAGAACTCCCCAAGTCTAGCAACTCGGAACACATACTTTGATTATGTCGTTTTTAGAACAGTCTGCCAAAGAATTCATTTCACAACTTGTAAATGCAGTTTGAGAGTTGAGACTGCAGTTTGAGAGTGCAGTTTGAGAGTTGAGAGTGCAGATTGAGAGTGCAGTTTGAGAGTGCAGAATCAGAGTGCAGTTTGAGAGTGCAGTTTGAGAGTGCAGTTTGAGAGTGCAGTTTGAGAGTGCAGTTTGAGAGTGCAGTTTGAGAGTGCAGTTTGAGTGCAGTTTGAGAGTGCAGATTGAGAGTGCAGTTTGAGAGTTGAGAGTGCAGTTTGAGAGTTGAGAGTGCAGTTTGAGAGTTGAGAGTGCAGTTTGAGAGTTGAGAGTGCAGTTTCAGAGTTGAGAGTGCAGTTTCAGAGTTGAGAGTGCAGTTACAGAGTGCAGCATGAGAGTTATGAGTGCAGTTTGAGAGTTGAGAGTGCAGTTTGAGAGTGCAGTTTGAGAGTGGTGTTTGAGAGTGCAGAGTGCAGTTTGAGAGTGCAGAGTGCAGTTTGAGAGTTGAGAGTGCAGTTTGAGAGTGCAGTTTGAGAGTGCAGTTTGAGAGTGCAGTTTGAGAGTGGTGTTTGAGAGTGCAGAGTGCAGTTTGAGAGTGCAGAGTGGAGATTGAGAGTTGAGAGTGCAGTTTGAGAGTGCAGATTGAGAGTGCAGTTTGAGAGTGCAGTTTGAGAGTGCAGTGTGGGAATGCAGTGTGGGAGTGCAGTGTGAGAGTGCAGTGTGAGAGTGCAGTTTGAGAGTTGAGAGTGCAGTTTGAGAGTTGAGAGTGCAGATTGAGAGTGCAGATTGAGAGTGCAGTTTGAGAGTGCAGTTTGAGAGTGCAGTTTGAGAGTGCAGTTTGAGAGTGCAGTTTTAGAGTGCAGTATGAGAGTGCAGATTGAGAGTGCAGTTTGAGAGTGCAGTTTGAGAGTGCAGAATCAGAGTGCAGAATCAGAGTGCAGAATCAGAGTGCAGAATCAGAGTGCAGATTGCAGTTTGAGAGTGCAGTTTGAGAGTGCAGAGTGCAGATTGAGAGTGCAGATTGAGAGTGCAGATTGAGAGTGCAGATTGAGAGTGCATTTTTAGAGTGCAGAGTGGCAGTGAGTGCAGACTGAGTGCAGAGTGACAGCGAGTGCAGACTGAGTGCAGAGTGACAGTGAGTGCAGACTGAGTGCAGAGTGACAGTGAGTGCAGTGACAGTGAGTGCAGAGTGAGTGCAGAGTGAGTGCAGAGTGGCAGTGAGTGCAGAGTGGCAGTGAGTGCAGAGTGGCAGTGAGTGCAGAGTGGCAGTGAGTGCAGAGTGACAGTGAGTGCAGACTGACAGTGAGTGCAGAGTGACTGTAGAGTGAGTGCAGACTGACAGTGAGTGCAGAGTGACTGTAGAGTGAGTGCAGAGTGAGTGCAGAGTGAGTGCAGAGTGACAGTGAGTGCAGAGTGGCAGTGAGTGCAGAGTGGCAGTGAGTGCAGAGTGGCAGTGAGTGCAGAGTGGCAGTGAGTGCAGACTGACAGTGAGTGCAGACTGACAGTGAGTGCAGAGTGACTGTAGAGTGAGTGCAGACTGACAGTGAGTGCAGAGTGAGTGCAGAGTGAGTGCAGAGTGAGTGCAGAGTGACAGTGAGTGCAGAGGGACAGTGAGTGCAGAGTGACAGTGAGTGCAGAGTGACAGTGAGTGCAGAGTGACAGTGAGTGCAGAGTGACAGTGAGTGCAGAGTGACAGTGAGTGCAGAGTGACAGTGAGTGCAGAGTGAGTGCAGAGTGACAGTGAGTGCAGAGTGACAGTGAGTGCAGAGTGAGTGCAGAGTGACAGTGAGTGCAGAGTGACAGTGAGTGCAGAGTGGCAGTGAGTGCAGAGTGACAGTGAGTGCAGAGTGGCAGTGAGTGCAGAGTGACAGTGAGTGCAGAGTGACAGTGAGTGCAGAGTGACTGCAGAGACAGTGTGTCAGGGTGCACATTGTGTGAGTGTGCAGAATGAGTGTGCAGGGTAAACAGTGTGTGACTATGCAGGGTGACATTGGGAGTGTGCGGGTGAGCAGTGTGTGAATGTGTAGGGGCAGTGTGTGAGTGTGCAGAAAACACCACACACACATACACCACACACACATAACGCACACACAAACCACACACCTCAGTCTCTCAACACCACACACTTGTCACCACTCAACAAAACACACTCACCACCACACTCACTCCCCAGGCTCACCCCCACAGACTCACCACCACACACTCACCAGCACACAGAAAACAACACACACAACAACACACCCCCAGCCGTCAATGAATGCTTTCACCATGCACAAACACTAACAACCATCATCCATCTGTGCACGCTTTTACCAAGCACACACCCACCAGCCGTCAGTGCACCCTTCCACCAGGCACACACACCTCCAGCCGGCAGTGCACTTTTCCACCAAGCAATCGCAGTATGGTACACTTTACTTTTAAACATATTCTAATAAAGCACAGCATGCCACCATTGGTAAAATTACAATTCAACCAAGATACTTCCACTACACACCACATGTACACACTCCATAACACATGGCAAAAAGACATTGGCATTTACAATGCCATTAGCTGAAACTCAAATAAATCCGAGCCCGATTGCATTTCTAATGCTTGTTTTTTTTGCAACTGCACTCAAAATCCATTTTCCTCTAAAATTCGTCTCGTGCTTATCAAAACTCCGCCTTCAAGCACCTGCACGCAGGCAGTAAACTTTCTGCAGGGGAAGGATGAGGGCATGCACTTTTCATAGCTCATCACAGAAAGGCTCCCATAGTTCACACGTTCACATTTGACTCCGCGTTCGAGTAAGGGCAGCACCTCTCAGCTGCGGCATTTCGTCCAGGTTTGATTTACCCATTCCATTTTGGTATTTGTAGTCCTGCAGTGTGTAACGGTACGACCTTAAGAAGGATGGGATAAAGCGCTTTACTGTATGGTGCTTGACGCTGGTGTAAAACCGGTCTGCAAAGCAGATGGGTACCCCCTCACCCTCTTCCACTCATGCGGCTGCAGATTTCTCAATGCCACCGGCGCAATTATGTTTCAGTCCTGGGTGGTGGGCATTTTGCTAATTATTTTAAAGTTGTAAATTTCTGGTTGCACTTCAAATTAAACAAAATCCTACAACTGTTAAGTAGTCCTGTGTTTTTCGTGACACTTCCAGCCTGTGCTGACATTTACCTTACACGTCCAATGGTAGGATGCAAACTACACAACCCAAAATGCAAAGTTGTTCATTGAATAGCTAGAACTCGCTGATGGCATCACCGCCCCCTCCCACCAAAGATAGGACTACAGCTCCCAGAATACAACAGATGGGGAATTGAAATTCCAGGTCTAGGACATAATGTGCCAGTAAAATGGACTCAAATGTCTGGTTACCCCTCCCAATATCGACTAGTGAGGTGTTACAATAGTGCAGCCAATACCCCTCCCGAGTCCCCCAAACCTTCCACCCCATCACATCACCTACCCTCTACACAATTCACAGCTGAGCTGCATGTGGCTCATCGAGAATGTGGCGTAACGGCCAGAGCTGCCGCCGTTGGTACTGCGAAAGGAGGTTCCAGTCTCCGCTCCGGCTCAATATCCTGTGATACTGGCCAAATCACTTCATCTCCCTGTGCCTACCGAAATCGAATGTGTCCGTGTGTAATGTAACTGAAGCTAATGTAAAGCGCTCCCAATACCTTCCGGTCGAGTTTGCACTACATAAAACTGCAAAAGTAAAAACACTAAGAAAAGTAATGAAAACAGAGTTTTCCCAACCCCCATCAAACCGCCATGGCTGGTTCAATGTGCCAGCAGCAGTGACGAAATGTAGAATTGCGTTTATAATGGGTAAAGCTGGACCACAAACGGAGCTGGCCTTTAGTCAGGGAGTGCTCTGGGTGAAACACACTTGGCGCCCCATCCCCAACCCCTACACTCATTTTCTTTAATTGTCTATGTGTCCCAGGTCGAAGTGAGGCTTCTTGCAGACAGCTCCTGCCCTGCGCCACTCTGGAGTTTGGCACCCTGAGCCCAGCTCACATATGCTAAAGTTTGGCCCTGCCTACAAGCCCCAAAATGCAACGCTCGTTTGGCAGTAAAGCATTGGCTGACTGGCGCGGGTGCACGGGCATGGGTGCACTTGGCCGTTAAGACTCTGTTAGGCCAGTGGCCACCTCATCCTTCAGCTAATCGTCGATCTTCAACCCGAAGTGTGCGCTAAACTTAACACCTAGAGGCGAATCCTTTTGCAGGGAGCGCTACACAAACCACGCTGACACAGTAAATGAATGGGGCCGATGCAAATTAAGCCAGAATTTTGAGTCTGTGAAGACGAATCCTTTTGCAGGGAGTAACATATGGCCTGCTACGAATTTGTAAAAAATAATCTTATGTCTATGATTGAAGGAGATATGGCATGTCGGCCTGCAGTGGGTATACCATACCTCATCAGTCAAGGGCGGACCAAAATCGGCCTCCCAAGAAGTTTGAACCTTGGAGTGTTAGCCCAGAATAAGGTTTAAACTACTGTGGCATCATTTGGAAATTGGTCCGTTCCCATCCATGTCGAACATCAACAACGTCAGTGGTAGAAATTTGTCGGGTAGGTGTAGATCTGCGCTCGTAATGCGCTCTGGAGGCGGTGGGGCATAAAGTGATCCCTGTAAGGGGCATTTTGAAACCTTATGCCTTCCGTTCTGCAGAATACATGTCCGTCAGAAAAAGGATCCCCAAAGGCGTGTAAGTCATCTTTTGACAATATATGTTGGACTAAGTGTTTGTGTGTGGTGGGAGCCAGGGATTGTCAGCTAGGGGAATCACAGGGGAATTTAACCACCGACCGTCAAGCTGGTCTCTTCCAGGCCCAGCTAGCCGTCGATAGTGTCTGTATTTTGTGCGGGTCGAACGGAAGGCCTGCCGGTAATAATGTTTTCAGTTGTGTTGGGGCTGCAAGATCCATTTCTGTCAGTGCAAATAACATAACATAACGTGTAATTGTAAGCACACATTCACCCAAGGGTATCTTGGCGCTGAATAACATGTTTAGTGCTGCAGGAGGAGCACATGTCTTTTTTCAGTGGACGGACTTGGGTTCTTTTAACTTGCATTTCATAATAAAACAAGTGATAACAAGATGTGCGCGCGCACTCATGAAAAGGAAACCTAGCGTGGGGGCGGGACTTCCGTCTTGTGCGCGAATCAGCGCCCACGGAGTTCCTGGCCCGAGTAGCAGTGGTGACGCGGGGCTCCCATGCCCGAGGGAGAGCCCCGCGGAGGCTACAGAACACCGGATTGGCGATAAGTGGGACTGTATTCGGGAGCGGCGGGGGGGGCGCGCGTGTGTGTATGTGTGCGCGCGTGTGTGTGTGTGTATGTGTGCGACGGCGGGGGTGTCTCTGTATGCGTGCGTGTGTGTATGTGCGTTCGTGTGTGTGTCTCTGGTGAGGTAAGGGGGGGAGCGTGTGTGTATGCAGTGTGTGTGTGTGTGTGCGCGTGTGTGTATGCGACGGCGGGGGTGCGTTCTCTGTATGTATGGGTGCTCGTGTGTGTGTGTGTCTCTGGGTATGCGCATGCGTGTTGGAGCTTCCGAGGCAGGAGATGGACACGGCGCCGTGCGAGCCCACGAGGTGCAATCTGTGCTCGTGCCCATCTCTTGTCCACATTCCCAAATACGGCTGACAATAGGTCTAGAAGCAGACAACAGCAATCAATGCTTCGCATTGAATGCAGGTCTGCTCGATCTAAAAAGTCAATTTAATGGGTCCTGTTTAATCCACGCAACCACAACCATAAATTAACACAAAATGCTCTTGGACTTCACCATCCTTGCACCAACGAAGAGGGCAATGCCCAAAGCCAAAGAGAGCATCCTAGCATTCACTGCGCACAACACTGCTTTAAAGATGCTCTTGTACGGAGCTGCCTCAGAAAGATGAAAGTCTGTGACTGGCGCACGAGGAGCTGCACTTATACTGTCCAGGTCAAAGCATCTGCTGGTATTCAGGATTGGCCATTGGAGCATACCAACACAAAACCTGCGTTGATATGCAGTCGAAAATGAAGGAACAAGAGCAAGCAAAATTTTACAGTCAGCAGAAAGCGGATGGGGAGCTTTATGTCACGCCAACGGACAGCACAGGAGCTCCCGCTGTCTAATAAAAAATATTTTTAAAGTTACCACCAGAAACATGCAGAAGGTGAAGGGACACATGCCACAGGAAGCAGTACTTGGTCCCGGCTCCAGAGCTCGGAGGCGAGGAGGAGGCACTGACCTAGAAGGATACAGAGTGAAGTGGCAGCCAGCCAATGGTAAGTAAAGTGATGGAGGAGCCACTTGAGAGCCAGCCTATGGTAAATAAAGTGATGTGGGACCAAGTGGGAGCCAGACAGTGGTAAGTAAATGTAAGTAATGGGTGGGTTATAAGCCCCTTTTAAGATTTTTTTTTAAATACAAGAGATTTCACAGGCACATGTGAAACGTAAAAAGTGCCCACATTTCCAAACAGGGTCAGTTTTGAACTTGTAAAGATGTGCTGTATAAGGTTGTTGCAAAGTATGTGAGACTGCATGGATTTGAGCTAGCTGCAGATAATGTTTGTGGTGATACCAGGAAAATCCATAGTAAAAACCAGCCCATTAGACCACAAAACTGGCCCACAAACTGCTAAAAAAAACAGCCCACACACTGATGTAGCAGACCAGAACATCGGATACTGCCCGATTGTCCTATAGGTCAGTTCGCCCCTGCATGTGAGCACTGAATTAACTCGACCGCTCAGCTGCTTTGGATAACAATGACAATTCTACCCTCACTATTCTCGACTCTGCAAGGTAGGCCTTTCAGGAACCTCTCTTTCATGGTTACTGTCCTTTCTGCCAGACAGACAACCATTATGTCTGTATCGAACTTCTGTTCCAGGCCCAAATGTTTCAGCTGAGGTGTCCCTGATGGATCCATATTGAACTCCTATTATTAAAAGTCTGCACGCACCCTTTAGCCAAGCCACCCACCTGGATGCAGCATATTTAGAAAGTGTACGAGGATGGCTTCCACACGCTCTGAAGAGAGCCCGCTAGAGCATCCTTGATGGACCACTGCTTTCCACTTCATCAACAGAGAATGTTAACCGATTTTATGATGCACAATTCGTCCAGGACCTAGCTTTTCTTGACCACCCAGGAGTCATTTCCTGGGCCTGCTCTTAACTGGCCTGGAATCCTGGCCTTCTACCGCTCACTGCGGTGCCAGGAGGCAACCTGGGGATTCACCCTGGTTCCAATCTGAAATCCAACCCAGGGGCCCAAATTTGCTCATTTTTTCCCATCTATAGACTCCACTAACTTTTTTGAGAATCGCTATCCGAGCACCTAAAATGATGGACAATCCCTGACTTCCCTTTGTTCAGTAATTTGTATAATGTGCCTGATGTTTATTTTTGATCTACCAAATTTTAATCAGGATTTTATAGCATCATTGTAAATTTGTGTATGTGCCTTTATGAATTCTTGGAATTCGAATAAAGATTTATGAAATGAAAAGACTCCACTAACTAGTTTTACTTTGGCAGAGACTAAATTCAATCAGAGAGTGAACTAGTCAGCCTAGACTGGTTTGGGCTGCGTTATTTACCTGTAGGCACAAAAGAAACATCTACATTGCCTCCAACATGTTCAGAAGGTCACTGGTCACCTCATCACCGGCTTGGCCAAAAGTGGCCTTTCAGTACTCTATCACACAGCTGCACCGGCTCCTCATTTACTGCGGGAAGTATTTTTGAGCCCACAGTGATAGTTCAGAGAGCAATCAATCTCTCAAAGAGTTCTTAGATTGAGGGCTGTTAACCCCTCGGCTGCGCCGCCGATTTTGCGGAAGTGCCAGGCGGGGCCGCGTCGGCCATTGGCCGACGGCAGCACCAGCGAGGTAGTGCTGCCGTTGGCCAATGGCCGACGGCAGCATGGAAGGGGTTAAATGTACTTGTCATACCAGCAGAGGCCTTTGCACGTCGAATCAATGAATTCGTGCTGTTACCTGTGCCTGCTCGGTGACCTATTGTGACAGACACGGCCTATTAAAATATTGAATATTTTACGCATGCTTCTCTGGGTTGAACAATCGCTGTCTAAGTTCAGAAAACGTATTAAAAGTTTTTGTTTAAACTCCCTCCTTTCTTAGTCTCAAAACTCGCGATAGGCATTTTCCTTACCGCCTTTAAGTTTTTTTTTTCGTAATGCTGCTCTAAAAGCAGCACATAATATTTAGGAACTGTTCTTAACGTGCCTCTTGCCAGACAAAATGGCCTATCCTGGAAACTCGTCAGTTTGCTACCTCTAAAAGTCTTGGATAGTGTGTTAGACACATAAGAGGCTTCGCCGAACACAAAAAAACAACCTGCTGTGGCCCAGCCCTTCTAGCCTTTCAGAGGTTATTTGACTGAATAACCCAGAAATATCCCAGAGTTCCCAATAAGCCTGTTAGCAGGAGGCATGAAGACAAAACTACCTCCAAGCGCCCTGAAGTAGAACATCTGGGGTATGAAGCGCTATACAAACGCTCCCATACAATACCAGGCCTCCCTATATCGATAGGTGAGGCCGACAGGGCTGGTGTACTGAAAGTCAAGAATCAGGCAACCTTATGACTGACTCTGCCCCAACTCTGCCAGCTTTTCAGGGAAACTCCTCATTTTCTCAAAGGCGGATGAGCCTCTGCGTTTCTGGCCTGCTGCCCCTTCAACAGTAATACTCCTACAGCCAGCACAAGGCTGCCAGGCTCTGTTCTTTTATTGCAGTTTTAATGATCTAGGTTAGAGCTAGGAACTCTTGAGAGAATAATTTCTTGTTTGATTAATAAAAATCAATACAATGGTGAACATGCCTCACTAATAAATAACGGATGTCAAATGGTTATTAAAATATTTACACGTGGTACAAAGGGCGGGCGTTATCTAAATCCTGTGTTTTTGCCAACATTGTTTCTTCTTAGATTTTTTTTAGAATCCACCCAAATGTGTCCATTTTGTCCATTTGTACCAACACAACGAATGAGATGGTAAAGTTCATCAAAAAATAATTTAAAATCCTGGAAACCTATATTTGGTCATAATAATAAAGTATTAGCTCATCTAAACTGTACAACTTTTTAAAAAAAAAGAAATGATTAAGAAACAGTTAAGAACCATAGTTATCCATTCTAATTCCTCATCTGCTAGTGAGAGTAATGAGTTCTGCCCTTGAAAGAGGAGTGGTCACTTCTGCCATAGTAAAAATATCATGCGGTGACGTGATAAATGGACGGAAACAACCAAATAAGCAAAATAACCAGTTTGGTCGCATTCCATGCGAAAAGAGGCGAGTGCAACGAAGAGCGGAGCCCCTAAGCCAACCCTTCACACACCAAGAGCGCCCTGAAGCAATGCGCCTATCCCAGAGCCTTGTAGTCAGCCAGAGGATACATCTCTGAGCGCTCACCCCCCTTCACTTTTTTTTTTTGGTTCAAATCTGTTTTTTATTGTGAACACAGCGATAAGCCTACAACCCCGGTTCGGGGCCGGCCGCGCAGAGAAAAACCAGTAGGCAGTACTAACCAGGGGGGGTGGAACCGTTAACACAGCGCCCTGCCTACAACCCACGGAGGGGGCCGGCAGCGTGGCTTAGGGGAGAGTATAGCAAGAGGCGGCCATATGCTGGCAATGCGTCGTTGTGCGGGGGAGGCGCGTATGTGGGGGAGAGCAATGGTGTCACATTTTCAAAGGCCCAACAGGGACCAAACTGCCCCAAAGAGGGGCGGAAGCCAGAGTGGCAAGTAGGAAAGAAGAAAAAGTCGGAAGAGGAGTGAGCAGTGACGAGGTGGAGAGGGGTCTGGGGGGTGCGTCTGCAGTCGCCAATAGGAGATGGAAAACGCAAATCGGCACTGGGGGAGGTGACTAAGAGCCTAGCCTGCTCGGGTCAGCAGGGATGAGAGCGTCCTCGAACAATTGCAGGGCGCGAAGCCTGGGAGGCATGTGGCGGGCATAGCTGATGGAGCACAGGTAGCGCACGAGAGGTTCCCACACTGCCTGGAAGCGTACCCCCCTTGATTGTATCCGCGCCGTGAGCAGCTCCATAGTCAGGACTTGCCAGAGGCGCACGAACCAGGATGCTATCGGTGGTGCCTCAGCCCGCTTCCAGTACAGAGCAATGAGTTGCCTGGCAGCACCTAACATGTGAAGGGTGAGGATCCAGTCGCTGCGCGTGAGGGCCCTAAGTGTGGGGGGTCGAATGCCCAGCAGGAGTGTGCAAACCTCTTCAGGGAGGGGAAAACCCAACACCTTCTTAATGTGACTAAGGACCTCCTTCCAAAAGACAGCTAGGGTAGGGCACGACCACCAGATGTGTACGAAGTCACCAGTCGCAGTGCCACACCTCCAGCACAGCGGCGAGGAAGTGGGGAACATTTTGCTGAGTCTCAGGGGAGTGTAGTACCATTGCGTTAGCATCTTGTACGCGTTTTCCCTCTGCGGAATGCTGCGGTAGGTTTTGGGGATGTCGTTCCAGAGCCGAGTCCATTGAGATGGCGTGATATCAGCGCGAGTCGCCGACTGCCACTGCCTCTGGTAGGGATGTGCGGGCGGAGCGATGGGGTGTTGCAGTATGTTGTAGATCTGGGAGATGAGCCGTTTCAGTCCCCCGAGGGAGCGTGCCAACTTCTCAAATGGGGTATATGCCCTGGTAGCAGCCTGATACATGCCGTCTCCCGAGATCCAGTGGCGCAGCTGCGCATACTGTAAGCTAGCAGTTAAAGGGAGGCTAAATTCTTCCCTGCAGTCCAGCCATGATTTGGGCGACCCACCAAGGAAAAGATCCCCTGCAACCCTGCAGTCACCTTGTGTCCAGCTCTCGAAAGCTCGGGACTGGGCAGCGGGGGGAAAGTGCGGGTTACCTGCAATGGGGGTGTGTGGAGAGGGGAACGTGGTTAGACCCTTGGACACTGCCACTCTGTCCCATACTTCAAGAACCGTCCTCGTGGGGACCGCCATATATGCACTTCTGGAGCGCGCCACCCGCGGTAACCAAGGTAGGTCCCATATGGTGCGCCCCGTGACCACTCGATCCATGTGGAACCAGTGCTTGTCGCTTTCGCGTGCACCCCATTCTATCACGAACCGGAGATGCGCCGCCCAATAGTAGTGGAGGAGATTCGGGCAGGCCAGGCCACCCCTGTCTCTTGGCTCCATGAGGACTTTCTGCGAGAACCGGGGCCGTTTGCCCCCCCATATGAAGGAAGTGAGGTCGCGTTGGAGGGTTCTGATACAGTGAATCGGGATCGGGGTGGGGAGGCACTGGAAAACATACAGAATGCGGGGGAGGACCGACATCTTGACAGCGTTGAGCCGCCCTAGCCAGGAAATCATCAAAGGTTTCCATTTCCGCAGGTCCGCCAGAACTTCCTTGCGGCAAGAGGCCCAGTTCCTCGAGGACCACGAGTCAAGGTGGGGTGTGAGGTCCAGACCCAGGTATTGAATGTGGTCATCCGCCCACCGGTAGGGTGTGACCCCCTTCAGGAAGGAGACCTCCTCATCGGGGATGGTGAGGTTAAGCGCCCAAGATTTGGTGTGGTTAATTTTAAGGCCGGACGCTTGCTCAAACAGTGAGAGGGCTTTGTGCACCGCTGGGAGGGAGATCCGAGGGTTCGTAAGAGTAAGAATCAGGTCGTCCGCAAACAGCGCTACCTTGTTAGTGCGCCCTCCGTGGGGGATACCATGAATGTCTGGAGCGCGCCTAATCAGCTCCGCCAGTGGCTCGACCGCAAGAGCGAACAGGAGCGGCGAAAGCGGGCATCCCTGCCTCGTGCCCCTGTGAATCGAGAGCGGCGATGTCAGTTGACCGTTGACCCGAATTCTGGCCTGCGGCCCAAGGTAAGGGGCCATGCACCTGGAGATCATGGTAGGGCCAAGACCTAGTTTCTGGAGGACCGCCCGCAGGAAGGTCCAGTCGACCCGGTCGAAGGCCTTTTCTGCGTCCAGCGAGAGGAGGCAGGCCGGGATTTTCCAGTGGTGCGCCTTTCCCACTAAGTGCGCCAGCCTGCGAACATTGTCGGCTCCCTGACGGTCCCGTATAAATCCCACCTGGTCCGGGTTCACCAATCCCGGCATGTGCGGGTCCAGCCGCTTGGCCAGGATCTTAGTGTAGATCTTGAGATCGGTGTTAAGGAGGGCGATGGGGCGGTAGGAGGCACATAGGTCGGGGTCCTTCCCAGGCTTGGGGATCAGGGCAATTTCCGCCAGGCCCATATCAGGGGATGGGCCAACGGTGTCAGAGAAGGAGCTGTATAGCCGCAGCAGATGCGGGCGGAGCTGGGTCAGGAACAGGCGATAGAAGGTCAACGGCAGGCCATCCGGCCCCGGGGTTTTCCCCATGGGGAGGTCCTTGACAGCTTCTGTTATTTCCTCCTCCTGCAAGGGACCCTCTAGCGTGGCTGCACACGCCGGGGACAGTGGAGACCCCCCGAAGTCCGCGAGGACGGCTTCTCGTGCCTCCGCAGAGGTGGGCTCCTCAGCATACAGGGAGGAGTAGTAAGCGACAAATGCGGCCTGCTTGGCCGTCTCAGAGGTGGCACTGGTGCCATCCTGCGGCTTGACATTGGCAATGTGGGCCCTAGCGGCACGTGCCCGCAGCCTGCCGGCCAGTAGACGACCAACCTTGTCCCCTCCCTCGTAATACCGTTGCTTGAGCGCTAGTAGGGAGTGTTCCGCCTTGTTGGTGCGCAGGGCGCGGAGTTGCCCCCTGAGATTGGCGAGAGTTCTCTTTGACGCCCGTGAAGGGGAGTCCCGGTCCCGGGCCTCCGCCAGTTTGATCTCGCTAGCCAGGTCGGTTTCCATCTTGAACTCTTCCTTCCTCCGCGCCGCCGCCAGGGAGGTGATGTGGCCCCGAATGGTGGCCTTGAAGGCATCCCAGACCGTGCAAAAGGGCAGATCAGGGGTGTCGTTAACGGCGAAATACGAGTCTATGGCGTCACGGATGCTGGCGACGTCGTCCGGGTCCCGGAGGACTCTCGGCGGGAGCGTCCACCTGCGTTCACGAGCGGTACGGGCCAGGGGGTCCTGCAACAAAAGCTCCACGTGTGCGTGGTCCGACAGGGAAATGTCGGAGATAGCGGCAGCTAAGGAGTCTCGGGCCAATTCAAGGGAGGTGAAGAGATAGTCGATTCGGGAGTATGTCCGATGGGAATGTGAATAGAAGGAGTAGTCCCGGGCCCCCGGGTTGTGGTAGCGCCACACGTCCCAAACAAGGGTCCCAAACAAGATTGAAGTCGCCGCCCAGGATCACATTAGTGTCGCCCGATGGGAACTGCTCCCGCAGAAGCGCCTGGAGGTATTTGTCCTGCGACTGGTTGGGTGCGTATACACACCCTAGAGTGAACTGTGCACGTCCCATCTGTACCGTGGCTCGGAGGAAACGCCCGTCAGTGCTTTTGAAGGGTTTCACGGGTCCCCGCCTAATGCCAGCCCTGCAGAGGATCGCCACTCCCGCTGTCTTGGTGTCAGAGGTTGCCCAGAACTGTGTAGGGTATCTAGGGTGCGCCATGCGTTTGATGTCTCCCCTAAGAAGGTGTGTCTCCTGGAGGAAGATAATGTCAGGGGAGCGGTGTAGGAGGTAGCGCCATATCTGCTTCCGCTTGTTGGGGGAGTTGAGCCCTTTGACGTTGAGGGAGAGGACCTTCAAGGGTGTAGGGACGTTCGCTGTCATAGCACTAAGGGGGAGTGGAGTCGCGCAAGACCCAACATAGCAGACCCTCCCGCAGACAGGACAGCGGCAGCCTCATCTCGCCTCCAGCGTGCCAACCCCCGCAGGACCCACCCCGCCACCCCTTCGCAGGCGCGGGGAGGGAATAATAGGAGAGGGCAGTGTAAGGGGAAAGTAGGAAGAGGAGAGAGAGAAAAAAGAGAAAAGGCGCAGAGAAGAAACAGAACCAAAACAGGCCAACAGGGCCAGTGTACATTGTCCCAGATACCGGACATCCTCTACCCGAGGGTTTGGATGAACTCAGGAATGTCACTTCCTACGGGACAAAGGGGGGGAGCGGAGATCTGGGTAAGTGGAATCAGATCCAGTCGTCTCAGAGCCCGTCCACCCCGCTGCTTCAAGGTAGTCCGGGGGTGCGTCGGGCCGTGGGGTCCACATGGTCCGTTCAGGCGCCATTGGGGCGCTGGGGCTCCGTGATGCAGTACATGGCCTGGAGGAGGCAAAGGGTGTCGTCCATTCCTGCAGACCCCCGCGGGTGGGGGGGGGGGGGAGAGCCATGGATGTGGCCCGCCAGTGAGAGGGGGGAGCCCCTCCCCCAAGAACAGTGGGGTGAGGTCCCCATGGCGCAGGAGGACACGTCAAAGTGCCCAGCGGGCGAGCGTGTGCTCAGGGCTGCCGGAGGCACAGAAGCAATGGTCAGCGTCCTTCCGGAGTCGAGGGGTGATCCCCACCCTCAGATCCAGAAGCGATGAGCTGGGAGGCCTGTTCCTCACGGTCGCCCTCAAGGGAGCGGATGTGTGCGATGATGTCCTGTTTGGTCTGTGAGGCAGAGAGTGCGTCCACCGGAGGGGGCCGCCGACGTTTGCGCACAGTGGACCATTCTGAGCGTGGAGGGGCCTTCTCCAGGTGGGGAGGGCGGGTCGGACTGTGATCCGGGGACTCCGGCATGCCTAGCAGTTGTGCCGCTTCTTGGTAGGACCTGAGTGCCCTGCGCTTGTCCTCCCACCTGAAGATGAGCGCGAAGGGATGGCCCCACTGATAAGAGATGTTGAGGGTCCGGAGTCTCTCCGTGATCGGGCGGAAGACCTTTCGTCTGTAGAGGGTGGTGGGGGCCAGGTCCTGAAAGATCTGGATCTTGTGGCCTTCGTACCTCAGGTCCGGGTTGTCTCTAGCCGCCTTCAAAATGGCCTCCTTCTCAGTGAAATAATGAAGCCTGGTGACGATGTCGGGCAGGAGACCCGCTTTTCCTCCCGCTCCAAAGACTCGGTGTGCGCGGTCGAGGCGCGGCGGGGGGGCGTCTTCCTCGCCCCACACCGCTTGCAGGAGTAGGGCCACATAGGCCATGGTATTAGTCCCCTCTTCTCCAAGTGGCACACCCCGGATGCGGAGGTTGTTGCGGCGTCCCCTATTTTCCAGGTCCCCCTGCTTGATCTGGAGCTGGATATGTTGGTCTTCGAGGGTCGCCACTCTCCGCCAGATCTGCTCTAGGTCTTCGGTGCGGGAGTCCACTGTCTTCTCCAGGCCGTCGACCCGATCGCCGAGGTCGGTGACTTCTTTGCGCAACTCTTTGACGCATGTGTGGACCTCCGTCCTGAGGGATCCGATTTCGGACTTTAAGTCCGTCATGAAGGACGACATGAAAGCCTGGGTCACCGGGGGGGAGTCAGCGGGCTGCTGAGGTTTCGCCCCTGTTGCTGGCGGTGGGCCTCCAGAAGACGGCGAGCCCGCTTTTCCCCACATGGAGGCCACCGACGCACCTCTGGTCGCCGCCGGCGGGGGGTCCGGCCTGTTCCCTTTGCCACGCGTCATGGTCCACTCTGGGCGTCGGAGAATGGCGGGGGGAGAAAAAGGCAAGTCTTCGCGTGCAACCCCCGGTCCGCGGTAGAGGAGAGCCCAAGGGAGGTCCAAAGGTGTCCCGGAGGGTCAGCAACCCAGGGACCGCGATCAGGGGCTCCAGGCCCCAAGGCAGGGGGATGGCAGGATGTATTAAGGGCTCCGCAATCCCGGAGTCGGGCTGGCCAGGTGTTAGCCCGTAGAGGACGCCAGAGCAGCAAAGGGCTGACGCGTAGGAGGGCCGCGTGGGCGAGGGAGAAGTTCCCGCGGGTAGGTAAGGCTGCGAAGAGGCAGAGGGGGTGGAGGAGGATTCCTGTCGCAGACTCCCCGCTGCGGCCAAAGTTCGAGTCCCACAGGCTGGGGCCCTCCAATGGATGTGGCAGAACTCAGCCTCCCGGTGGCCCCACCGCCCTCAGTCGAGGCTCGCCAGATCTGCAGGGTGATCAGTAGCAGGGGGTCCTGTGTGCATGCGGGCCGGCCACCCGCCTCTAGATGCCGCCCCTCCAGCTGCCCCCAGAAAGTCAAGATGGAGGTCGGGGGTGAGGTAGGGCCCTCCCAGCGCTAGACCCGACCTCGGACAGTCAGGAGGGGGGGGGGGCGGCGCCGAAGCTGCAGCTCACCGTGGGGATCCCGCGACGGGTGATCGATCAGGAGCTGGGGGTCACGTGCAGAGGGCCTCCGGCGTGCAGTCCGGGTCCGGTCTCGCTTTCCCGCCCAGGCCGGGGCCTCCCGCAGTCACGGAGCTCGGGCTGGCCCGACCCCTCCGGGAACCGCCAGGGAGAAGGGGCGACGCAGAGGCTGTGGCTCACCGCTCAAGTCCCTCGGCGGATGCGTGGTCTGGAGCCGGGGCTCGGATGGGGAGAGCCTCCGGCGCGCACTCGGGGCCCGGCCTCTCCTTCCCGCCAAAGCCGGGGCCTTGCGTAGTCTCCGCGCTCCGGCGGGCTCAGCTCCTCCCGCCGGGGAGAAGTGCAGCGTCAGCCGTCCTGTTGGTGTGCCCAGGCACAGTCGGCACCTATGGGGAAGGCTCGCCTCGCGGGGGGCCCGGGAAGGCACCAGCACCTCGCCAGCCTCTGAGCTCAGCCCACCTCCGGGGGAGTCGGGCCAGTGGACTCCCCGGCAAAACCCGAGGCAAGATGGCGGCCGGAGGCCGATCGCGGAGGTCCCGGGGCTCCGGGCGGCTGCAGCGAGAGTCTCGGCGAGGAGGACTCGTCCTCAGGAGGTGTCGCTGAGTGAGCTGGAAGCAATCAGGGGGCCCCCAGGTAGAAGAGACCCCCGGATGTCGCTGAAACAGGCTTTAGGGACAGCGGGGCGACAGAGCTCTCTCGAGACGCGTCCGTTTACATCGCTGTCTCGGCCACGCCCCCACCCCCCTTCACTTTGATGCACTTTAATCCCTTCAACGCTGTGGACGGGGGGCATTCTCAGAATTATTTTTGCTTCAAATATATTTTTTAATGCTTTAAGAAGATTAAAGTTAGCTTCAAAACAGCCGAATGTCGAACTACAATTTAGACCAACAGTGTCAAACATAGGAACAGGAAGCCCCAAACAGGACATATTTTCAGGCTATTCACTCGACATAAATTTACATATTACAAATTGTAATTGCATTTATATAACGCTTACTACCACTAATGAGGCACTGAAGCACTTTATGCTGGGCAGCTCTCTGCTGCGAAGGTTAGGGGTTAGTCCAGTGTTATTGATTACTCATTGGAATTAGTTGTGCTCAAGCTAACCATTCCATGCAGTCATTCCAATTTCCTTATGGTGGAGTAAATTAATGGGGGTTAGCTGGGAACATTAGTGGGGAGGGAGTGTGAGCTCGTGCACATGGTTGGTGGAATTAATGGATGATTCAGAGGAGATTAGATTGCATAGGGTGAATACATTTGCATAGCCAATGGTTATCATGAAAGTCTGGCATGTATCTGGCCCTAAATTGGCCACTCCATTTTTAGAGCAATATACGATTTATACACAAAAACAGACATTTGGACCATAAACAATGAATATTGATTGCCATTAAGGGTGGTGACACTTGCAGTGGCGTGGGCCTAGTGTGCTGAAATGCAGGGGCACTCGATCCCAGGATGCAAGGTGTTCACCATAAAAAATATTCCATCAGAATGCATCTGGACAGATTGTAAACACACCTTGGAACGTTTGCACCAAGAGTAAGAGAGGAAGTATTGGTTTGTAACAACAGCTGCGTTTTCCTGACAAGCTGACGCCCATGATAGACTGGCACAGCTGGGTAAGGCCGGGGGGGACATTAGTATAATATGTAACTGACCCTATCCAGCCCTGCCTGCCTTTTAGGACATCTCAAATTTCATCATCTTTTATCCTGTTTTTGCAATATGGCTTAGTCGAGAAACTGACGAGAAACAAAGACAGATACGAAAATGTTTTCATTGGTGCCTTCATTTTAGGAGCTCACCACGAAACATGAGCAGAATCTGCCACTACTTTGTCTTAGGTACGGTGCAGTGAGATGTCTTACACTTGTCTCTATTCAAGTCATGTGTTTAGACTTATGGAGTGCAAACGTAGCTCGAATGCACAGATCATTGGACGACATGGTGATCAGGTGAGCAACACTATATAAAAGAACTCGATAGCAGAGGAAGGGTGAATCTCATCTGAGTGGGACACGGAGTGGAAAAGGGATCCGGGAAATCCTTACTGATGATGGATGAGAATTCTTTGAAGAGATGGGCCTTCAAGCTTCTTTCGACTTGCAGCAGGAAAGCTGCAAGCCTGATGAATGCAGATATTTTGTTCCATATTGAGAAGGAGAAGGATTGCATCCAGGCATTTTCTCTTTTTGTAGTTTAGAGCTTGGTGATGACTTTGCTTATGTCGTTGCGTTGACCCACAGACCGGCTCTATTTTTCACCGGATATAGAAGAGGCTTATTTTTACAGCTTCTGGATTTATGGTATTTTTTTGTTTTATATTTCTGTCAGTATTTATCCATACTTATTTTTTGCTCATTGCATCTGTATTTATCCATATCTATGCTGTGCTTAGTAGTGGTGGGCAAACCACTGAAAGCTCATGCCAGGCTTGAGCATGAAGCCTGGCTCTGGCTCAGCTTGACGTCCTGTTGGAACCGCGAGCTTATAACGAGTCGAGCTTTCATGTGGCTTCTGCCAGCCTCTCTCCCTCCCTCCACCCAAGATCTGGCATTACGGTCAGAACTGCCAAGTATAGAACTGGGGATCCAGGTTGGAGTCTCAGTGCTGGCTCAACATCCTGTGATTCTGGGCAAATCACTTACTCTCCCCATACCTATAAACAATGCATGTGACCCTGTGTAAGGTAGCTGGTGCTCATGTAAAGTGTTGGCCCATCAGGTTAAGTTCTCCCTTTTTTTTTTTTTTGCAGAGTTTTATATAGCGCGAACTAGACCTGAACCGAATCAGGTATCAGAGCGCTTTACATAGCACCAGTTACGTTAAATGAGGACATACTTTCATCTTTTTTTTATTTTTAGGCACGGGGAGATTAAGTGATTTGCCCAGAATCACAGGAGGTTTTTGGCATCGTTACCGAGACTCGAACCCAGATCCCCAGGTCCGAGGTCGAGCGCCTTAGCCGTTAGGCCAACCCCTCTCCCTTTACTTAAAAACTGCAGAAAAATTAACTAAGAGGTCAAAACAAAGCCTCAACATAAGGAAAGACAAATAGATACGCATTTGCCACTGATTTGTACAAAGTGAAACCTGAAAACCTGGATAAATAGAGGCTTCCTCACGTAAATTGTGTTATCTCAGCTTAGGCAAACATTTTATTTCTAACACACAAAGAGAGGCCGAGAGGGTGGGAAATCTAGTTGCATTCTCCCTAGCACAACCTCGGACACCTATTACCTAGGTTCGATTTCTAGGATAGGTCCTGGAGAAAATTCAAAAGATTTTGGAGTAGACGCCTCAACCACTATGTATAGTGAGTGGCATGCTTCATCATCGGTGCCCATACACACCGTGGAAGGATAATACCACCATGGTGGACTCAACTGAGGTTGGGAGTTCTTATATAAATTGTTACTGAGTTTGGAGCTGGGATCCAGAGGAAACAAGCATTTGCAATGCAATAGGTCTCGCATTAGGCAAAGTTTGAGCTTTTAGTATTGTAAATGGCATTGGCTATTTTTTTTGCAGTAGTTACGTTTTGTTTTTATAAAAAGGGACATATAAAATATGTTGCATATTGACATATAATGATGCAGCCCACCTATGACTTATGCAGCAGCAAAATGGAGCAGCATTGAGATCAATTTGTACTGTAAGTGCAGCTCCTGACAGTCCTCTGACCGCAGGCCGGTCGCTGCCCTGCGTGTTTTATGCTGGCAGCTGCACTCTGCAACCTTCCACTGTTCTAAAGGATTGTATCCCGAGAGTGGGCATTATTGTATATTAACTCCACATTCCGCAATACAAATAACTTGCACTTTCCTCTGCAAGGCCTATTTCTATTTATAGTGGCTTATCCTGTACTTTATTTAATTTCAACTTTTATTAAAAGAAAAAAAACTACTCACTTGGGTGTGTGGCTGTCTTATTTCCCCATTCATAAGTTGTAAAATGCATATTTAACCTGCAGAGTGAATTTTGTTCTGTTCATGTTATTAAAGTATACCACTAGCTGCTGAAAATGCCTTGCTGCGCTCTACCAGCTGTTGGTGATGTTGTATTAAATGTCCAATTTCAGTGACAGACCAAGCTCGAAGAAGCTCTCCTTGGAAGGATGCTCAGTGTGTACTTTTATTGAAGGGCACTGGCGCTCCTGCCTCTCCCATCCTTTGTACGTCAAACTCCCACACGTTCATCCTTCCAATGTATGTAAAAACATCTAACACCAGTGCTGCGTTTTTTAGGTCTGGCTACGAACAGCTTAAGTGTTTACACCGAAATCTGAAAACAATGGAAATTATGGAATACCCTCCCTCATTGGCTATGATGTGTGGAGTAGCCCCCCTGCACAAGCATAGGGTGATTTCACTGCACATTAGACATGCATCTGCTGAGAGCGAATAGACAGATTTCACTTAAAAACAGCCCTACTGACGGCCGCATACGAAGAAATAGCAGTGCCACTACAATGCAATAAGTCAATAAGGGAAGAAACCACTATATATAAAATTACATTTACACAGTTTTTCTAAATATTTTAAGAGACAGTAAATGTAGAGGTTCAGCAAGGGGCAGAAGAGAGTGAGAGTAGTGCACCTCCTCCAATTCCATGTCACCTTACCAGTCCCTTTCACCATCCCAATCTCTGTCACACTTAATTCAGTTGTGCTCCAAATACCTACCACTGCCATCTCTCTTATGCAACTAGCCTTGTCACCATCCCCTATCCCTCTTAGCCTCCCTGTCACTCTCAACCTCCCTTTATCACCCTTTAACACCACTGAAGGAATTATGGCTTGCTCACTTTGCCCTCTCGATCTTTGCAATTTTGTACTGGTAATTTACTCCACTCCGTTCTGAAAGTTTAACAGCCATGACACTTTTCCAGGCATATTTGTTCCATTCTGCCGCTATGTGACACCAAAACAATAACTTACAACCATCATCAAATCTTTCACATTTAAAAAAAACTATATTTTGGGTTCAAACTAGTTGCACAATTCACTAGATCCCACTGAGATTATTCACACAACTAATTTTTAAAAACCACGTAGCAGCAAATGACAGCAACGTAATCTCCAAAAGAGGTACCGTGTTTACCTCCTCCCTCAAAGAGATATTGACAGGTGTACGAAATGCCACATGAATCTGCCTGGGCAAGCTCAAATCCATCGTATAGACCTTACTGTCCGCACATTACTTTCGTCATAACAATCCTTGTGGACAGCTTGCATAAACACGCAGACCAGCTTGTACAGCACAGATTTTGCATACACGCCTTTAGGGCAGCTGGAATCCGTTGTTTATTATTCTTTTGTACACAATTTGATTTAGCAGGCACATCATGTCAAACACAGCTGAGTAAAAATAAACATTGTTAAAAGATAAAATTAGAAAAAATGAAAATAAATCCTACGAGCAGCCACAAAGTATTCAGCCACCACCACCGACGATATAAAATACATCGTTTGGAAAGTAACACTATGAAGTGAACATAAACATTAATTTTAGGGAAGACACTGTTACTAACTAGCAAGTTATATTACAAACTCATAGGTGTTCAGAAAAGTGAAGTGGGGAACAACAGCAAAAAAAATCACTCAAGGAAACCTAAAACCGTGCTCTGCCGGCCTGCGACCAGGAAGTCAGGCAGGCCGGCGCGACAACAGGAAACAGGAAGTAGGAGGGCGGGAGCCTACCCCGCCTCCCACGGAAGAGCCGGAAGAGCCGCGATTGGTTGCAGCACCGGAGCAGGCAGGAGCCTACCCTGCGCCCCGGTGCCGAAGAATGGAGGAAGAGTCCTGCTGCCGGTGAGTGGGGCTTCGCTTTGTGGCTGGCCTGCGAGGGCGGGAGGGGGGCATGTGTGGGCGCGCGCGCGGCGGCGGCCTGTGTATGTGTGCGTGTGTCTTGGAGTCTGTGTGTATGCGTGTGTGACTGTGGGGGAGGAGGAGGAGGGGGTTGCCTGTCTGGGTGCCTGCGTGTCTGTGTAAGTGCGAGTGCGCGCCTGTGTGTGTGTGTGTGTGTCTGTGTCTGTCTGTGTGCATGCATGCATGCGCGGTAGGCTGGGAGTATGGGAGGGCGGCGCAGGACGGAACGTGCGCGTTCGCGTACACCAATCCAGCCTGGACTGCGCTCGTGCACCTTCTCGTCCGTCCTTCCCTCGAGACAGCTGACTATACGTCTCCAACCCTGGAAGCATCCTTTGGATGCTAATTCCAGGGCGAGACCTAAAAAGCAATCAAAATGTATCAGGGTATATCTAAAGGAATTTTCTTTATTGTTTGAGTACCCTAGACATGATTAAAAACTTGTGAGGGCTATTTGAGTATCAATGACTCAATTGCCCCTATATAAGCCAATTATATATTAATTGCTTTTTTCTCTGGATCTCTGCACCAAATCCAGTAGCAATTTATATAAGAACTCCCAACCTCAGTTGAGTCTACCATGGTGGTATTATCCTACAAGGGTCAGTACTGCCCACATCCGCTGGTTGTTTCTACTGCGCTTTAAAGAGCACTAGGTGGTCCTGAGGGCTGGAGGCATTCATAATGAGGACTATGAGTCCCAACAGCCTTAGAGGACCTTGGAGTTGGCGCCCGTCAATGACAGGAAGAGGCAGGGCACGGCCACCCCTCTTGGCTCTATTGCCCGGTGACATAGGACATCTGCGGTAAGTCTTTTATATATTCTCAAGGCCCTCCTGAATTGATTATTTGCACCTTTGCTGGTTTGCCCACTGTCCCTTAGTTCTGCACCGAGTAGAAAGTCCAATGAGTGCCTCGGGAAAAGCCCACAGGGTCTGGCCTTTTATTGATTGCGTGATCTTCCTGGCCCTACTGCTATTTTCCTTCAGGCCCCGCTCCAGGATGGAAATTTGGCAACTTGTGCTTTTACCTAACAGAGTGGTGAGGAGAAACTGTCTTGCACTCCCAAGGACATTGAGACTTTTTACACATGTGTGCCCACCCGAAAAGCTTGTCGACCACATGTAGGGGTATCTGTTTCCCTCCTAAAGCTCCAGAACTCAGTGAAGCGCACACAGTGCACATCACACGCTCAAGATCTAGGTCTGCTCTGGGCTCAGTGGAGTGGGATCGAGCTTTAGTCCTCCTCCCCGAATCTAACCTGCAGAGGTGATCTTTCCCCTGGCTCTGGAATTTACGCTGGGCAAGGTGAGGGAAGTGATCGATAAAAGCCCTTCCAGGCAGGCCGCAGGTCAGACGGGGTGCCTATGGATCTATATAAGATGTGAGAGGGAGAAAATGTGGCCTAACGGCTAGGGTGCTGGGTAACTAGGTTTGAGTCTCGACCGGGACGCTCAACATTCTGTGATTCTGGGCAAATAACTTAATCTCCTCGTGCCCAACAAAATGAATGTGTCCATCAGTAATGTAACGGGTGCTCATGTAATGCACTCAGATACCTTCGGGTCTAGTTTGCGCTATATAAACCTCCACACAAAAAAAAATAATATATATATATATATATATATATATATATATATATATATATATATATATATCTCCAACCTGGATCTGTGGGCCCCTCTTCTGTGCAATTATTTCAATGCCATCTGTAAGACAGGCCTACCACATTCATGGCACACAGCAGCCATTGTGCCAATATTTAAAAAGGGCAATCCCCAATCCCCCAAGTGCTACCAACCAAATTTACCTGATGGATTCCGTAGTCAAGCTGGTAGGGAGAGCGGTGCTGGAACACCTCCTTTACTGGGTCATGGAGACCGATGTCCTATCGGAGGAGCAGTATGGCTTTTGTGGGGGCTTAGGTATACTGGAGCAGTGCCTTAATTTGCATCTGGTGCAGTAGTAAATATTCCATCCCTAAGCAGGGCTCCATATACCTTGCCTTTATGGACCTCTCCTGCGCCTTCGACTTTGTGGTGAGCCCCCAACTTTGGGAGCTTTTGACTTACATGAGGGTAGAGAAGGAACTGGTCCAGTTTTAGAGAGCGATCCACAATGGTCTCTTCGCTTCAATTAGGTTTAGCCCTGCAGGGGAGCAGACTCATAGCTTTAAGATAAGGAGAGGGGTGCGTCCTAGTACCATTACTATTAGTATTGTACATGAACGGTCTTAGCCCTGCCTTGAATGCTAAAGTCTCCGATTCCCCCTGTATTAGCAGAAAAAGGTACCTGTCTTATTATATGCAGATGGCCCAGTTTTGCTATCAAGAACCCCCAACGGCCTTAATATCCTGTTTCAGGAATTTGTCTCCTTTATGGGCTCACTTGGATTAGCCACTATCCATTCTAAAACCTTCATAATGGCACGGAATCCAGAGCATACTAAACTGGAGGGAGTCTCACTCCATGGACACCACGTTGCCCTTGCACAGAATTTCCGCTATGTGGGTGTCGTCTTTGATGCCATGGCCAACTGAGGCCCTGGCATTGCCTAAACTCACCAGAAATTCATTAGCTCGTTTGGATACATCTTCAACCTTGCCAGATGCATTGGCAATAAACCTATTGCTCCTATGCTGGAGATTTATAGAAGTAAATATCTCTCCACCTTACTATATGGATCAGGAATTTGAGGCCACATTAATTCAAACCAGTTTTAAGGAGAACAAAACCGAGCGCTAAGGAGGTTACTGGGTGTTCCACCAGCGTGCTTAACCTTTATCCTGCACCAGGAGCTCGGATTGAATACGTAGCAGATCTAATTAAATTGGCCCCCGTACTGCTGTGATGCTCGATATGGACTAAGCTGCATGCCTTCTTTAACAAGGAAATCGTTAAACATTGTTTGTCATGTGATAGAAGTGCAAATTTTCCTTGGTTCCACCACATCAAGACCGTCTTGACTGACCTGGGTGAGCCGCATCTATTTGCTGAGCTAGCCTGTAGTCATGACTAAACAAAACACAACTTCTTTTAAATCACGTAGCTACCGCAGCAGAGAGGCCCATGAGTTTACTAGAACCTCTGTCAAGGAATATGCCTCGCTTTGTAGTACCCCTTGTGTGGAACCGTATTTGCCGTGGTTTGATATCCCCTGGGAAAGAATGGTACTCACCCATTTCAGATTGGGCTTTGTGTGCTGGCATCTGGGGTTCTCGTTGGGCCGGTTTGCCACTTCAAAAACTATGTTGTGCCCTTGTGATAAATCCTCTCCTCAGAGCTTGCTGCATTTTACGTCCTTCTGTAATTGTGATTTTAGCAAACAGTTTTTATTCTCAACTATAAGGAGACAGGGAATCAAAATGTTGAACGAGGAATTGGAATATCTGCAAATGCTGGACACTCCATCTAACTGTGTCAATATATGCTCTTTTGTAAAATGTGCTGTCGCCGAAGGAACTTATGTTTTAATGTGGCACATGCACCTTATATAATTAGCAGCATTGTGGGGTGTAGGTCCCACACGGCATTGGCTATTCTTGTAGGGCAACTTGATGGTGACTGAAGATTTATCTATTAGGCCTCATATTCCCCTATCTGTGATGGTTTTTAATGTCAAGTTTGAATGTTTTTATGTGTTTTAACTTCTTATGGGTACTCTAGTAACCTGAAATAAAGTTTGACTACTACTACTCATGTTTAATGTCCAACATGTTTTAGACATTTACAGCACAACATAGTCAATTGAAAGCATTTGCATTAAAGAACAGCTGTACTGCTGGAGTTATTTAAGCTTCATTATGAAAACTTTTTAATAACTCCGCTGTCAATCTGCACAGCTATTGACCTAGCACTCATGATTGATAGCAGTGAGAATCGCTCAAAAGATAATTTATTTTCCTTATTTATCTATATATTTTTTTAAATACTGATACGAAAATAAATGGTTTTCTGTCTGTTTTTATATGTACAAATCTTTAAAAATGTAATCTGGGAGCATTATATATGATTCAGCAAACTTTAAGGCCAAAGCAGTTGGGGCAAAGCAAGTTGGGAATGGGCAACCATTTCTACCTCTCTCTTTCAGACCGTTCAGAGGTGGTGAGAGACAAGATTGGATTTTTTTAATTCCTTTTCTTAGATATGGAATGGTATATAGGATGGTTTTCAGTGGGGTGTGGGAGTAGTCGGTAACACTGCCAAGAATGGGACTGCCTGCACCCAGAAAAAAGAGGACCAATGCTTGAACAACGTTTCTCAAGTGTGCTTGTGGAAGGGAAGGCTCTGAAGTCTGCCTGCAGGAAGGGATGGTTTCAATTTCAGTGGGAGTGAAAGTTGATACTATCTGATCTATACCTTTTTATTGGTGCCATGCTTTAAATGCTGGCTTAGAGTTTATAGTAAAGCCATGTGCTATTGCATTTGTGCTGCATATATTGCATTAATTTTTGTAGATGACAATACAGGAGCCATTTCGCTTATTATTTCAAAATGAACCCTTAGCTGCTGAGGCGTTTCCATCTACAGTGCTGGGCACTTTGTGCTTAGGCCTTCATAACTTATTTCTACAAAATGTATCCAGGTGAACTATAAGCCCCTTTTCTCCTCATTTTCAGTATTCTAAAGGTACCCAGGGTTTGTGGATGCCCCAATAAGGAACTATGAATTAGCCAAAATACAGGAAATTGTGTTTTTAATGGAAAAATTGGGGAAAGTGCTGTGCAAGAAGGTGTAGGTTTTTTTCACCCCATAAAAACATCAACAAAAGGTTTGTTGTGCTAAGATCACCATCTTCCCAGCTTTCAGTAACACACAGTTTATACATTGTTCTAACTGGTAGTCCACTGTACCCAATGTTTGAATGTCAAACCATGTGCAGTGGATAAGGGTATGAAACCCATGGATGAACCCAGAAAGCTACACATTCCTGAAAACTAGACAACATTCTGAACTTATCAAGGGGTTATTTGTGTAGTAGGGTGGCACAATATGACAAACACAGATTTTTAGTTTAAGTGTTTTTAAGCCACGTCCTTAATTACATCGACCACGCCCCTTTGAAAGACCCTCCTCCAGTTTATTCATCTCACTTAAATCCTGGGTTAGGGCTTGAAGTTTACTTCACAATGCGGTGCACGTTTTTAATGTCAGCGTGCATGCTGAATATATTTTGAGGCAAAGTGCTAAACTTTGGTGTTGAAAATCACTTGACTTTTAAGTCATGTCTGCTGCATTTTGAGGGGCTAACCATTATTATAGGCGTGCCTGGCCCCTTGAGACCACAAGTGGTGAGGGCCCTGGAAAAGGGTGTGGCTTAATAATCGAGGGCGGGGCTTGGCAATGCCACCGGATTCACGTTAATCGTAAATGACACAGCTTCTAACTGAAATAAAAGTCTGTCGAAGGGCCCCAATTCACGTCGGAAAGACAGAAGGCAGGGTTATAGCCCCACAGTGAAAGGCCTCTCAGGAGGAGGGCACGCGCGCTTATGCAGGCCTCACACTCCAAAACGAGGCGTGGCTTGAACCGCAAAACAGGCGGGGCCGAAGAGGGAGTGGGCGGCGCTTGGTACTTACAAGGCGAAGGTGCCTGGCTCGCACTCCTCACAGCCCCGCGGTTGCCGCTTCCATCCGCTCGCGCTGGTGCTTTCAGAGCTGCGGGCCCGCCGCGCGCGCCCTGATTGGCGGCAGACGGCTGCACGCGCGGATCCCGGGCTCGCGCTCCCAACCCTCTCTCGAGCCCTTGTTTTCCTTCAATAGAAAAACAAAAGGGGAGCCCGGTGCGTGAATCGTGTCTGGCAGCGCCCAGCCAATCACAGCCAGGGCGCGCCCTCCCGTGCCGCTGGAGGCGTGGCCGTCCGGGCTCGGCGCCGTCTGCCTGGTGCGTCTATGTGCCCGACTGTCTGTGTCTCTTAAGGTGGACTCAAGGGTTAGTATGCTCCTCGCAGTCTGTCTGACGCCGCGCCCCTGGCCGAGTCACGTCTCTTTACCTATGACTAGCTCTTCACGCACCCTTTCCACGCTGTGTGCTTTTTTTTTTTTTTTTTTTACTATATTGCATAAGCTGCCAAGGTTTGCGATAGCTTATGTGTGACATATTCATAATTTCAGTGCAATTATGAGTGACATTAAATGACTAGGAGTGACACTTTCTGGGGAGAAAAAATCAAGCAATGGCAAGGAGGGAAACAAATATCAGAAATGACACCTATTTCAGCAACGGGGAACGCAAAGATCTTAAAATTGCAAATAAGCACCTTAAATGGAAGGGCACTAACCCACTCAGTGCTTAATTTGTTTATAATAAAAAAAAAGTGCTAGCTAGGTCCCTTGTCTGGAGGCCACTAATGCTTGCTCCACACATTTCCCCTGCCATGCTACCAATGATAGTACCAACACAACTATTAACCATCACACTCCTACAAGTGTGACAGTTTATTCTAGGCCCCATAGAAATAAGAATGGCTTGGGTACAGGCGGTAGTCATTGTTAATGTATATGTTGTAGTCATCTCCAAATTAGCCAGACAGCGCCACCTTGTGGCAGACTGTCACACGCGCTGGTGGTGACAATTAAGTGCCAATGCTAAGCACCAGAAATCACCTGCTCAAATTAACACTGAACCAGCTTGACACAGAGTCTGTCCAGGCTCTCCACCCGAGAACAACTGTAATCACACTGAAACAGAATGTGAGAGAGGCCCCAGCATACGGATCTCACCTGCCTCAGCCTGCTAATAAATTATGATAATTACTAGTCACAACAGACTGACTCGGTCTGACGGACTCAGAGCATGGCTGCAGCAGTGCGTCTCTCAGGAGACAGAGGCAGTACATACACAGAAAGTAAATTCAATTACAAATTTATTATGGACTGGCTCTGGAGCACAGCTGCCCAGCCCGCCGCAGCACCAGGCAAGCTGCACCTAAGAGACTGAGAGGCTGAGCCTGGCTGGCTGCACACACAAAAGTATATAACCAGTGACACTTCTTAGTAACGTGTGCCATGAACGGGCAGGCCAGCCGGGACGCCTTCCCCCCGGCCAGCTGCAGTAGTGCATGAGCCAAGCACAGTCCAGGACTAAGACTCACACAGCATTCATGGCTATGAACTGACTGACAGTAGTGCAAGCTCAGCTGAGGCACCTTAGTGACCACTCCAGGGGCAGCAGGGTCACCGGTGGTTCTGAAAGTACTCCATTGGTCTGTGTGGCACAATGCGGCAGGAGCTGGCTGGCTGCACCTTTTAAACGTAAACTGTGCACTACAGTGCTCACTGCAGGCAGCCCACCTATAGGTGTGTCAGTGTGACACATGAGCGTCTGTCCTCATCATCTCAGCAGTAGCCATTAGGCAAAATCGGACTGACTTCCGTGACATCAGTGGTCAATGCCATGATGTCAGGTGAATGGGTAACATTGTAGCTAGAGCGAGCTCAGCAGTGCCAACCACCACATATGCCGCAAGAAACATGCATTGGCACTAGTGTGCTCAGTCACACAGTGGTGCTAATTACAGCAATCTGGATTGACAGCTGAGGAGGCACTATAAATGTGTGACTTTACATTTTAGTGCAGTGAAGCGGACCACCACACTGAAATGCATTAATCTGATGTGTGGTACTTGCCAGGGCTGCTGGTTACGTACACATAGGCATCTGCAGTGATTGTAAACACTATCAGACTGAGAAAAAAATCAGAAAAGTGTCCTTGCACTCACGCTGAGGCAATAGGACAGTGGTTTTGCATGAGGCACTAGCTCAACACCACCACAAGCATGGTTAAACTTCCTCAATCAAAAATTAGGGTGAACTGATACATTTACATGTGTAGGTCTGAAAAGGTGAAAGTTCTTTCCCTACAACCAGATGTCTCCAGTTGTCCAATGTAAGGGAGCAGTGTGCACTAAATGTTAACTCTTACTTGGGGCTAATGGCTTGTGCTGCGAGCCGGCCCCCCACGCAGACCATGTGTTACTAATAGTAAGTCTCATCTTCCATGCTCACAACAATACCAGAGTGCACGTATGTGTTAGTAAAAATGTTAACTGAAAGTACAAAGAAATGCCGCAAAGAACAGGGCAGCTGTGCAGCCAGCCCACACTTGACTCTAGCTTACATAACACTGCACAACATTCCAAATGACATCACATTCCAGATGTAAAACAAAATATAAAATTGATGAGAATGTTAATTTTCTTCTACGTACTATGGTGAATGTGACAAAAGCAAAATTTCGGATTTGTAAAGGTCGAGGCTTCGTAATTTAAAAGAATGTATTTCCTATTGTTTATTAAATTGCAATGGTCTTTCATTTTAAAGTGTGTGTGCGCCGTTATTTTTATGCAGGTTAAATGCACTCTGCCTGTACCTCACACACACAGACTCTAACCAAACTGACACTGGATGGTAGGCAATTTGTGCCGGCGCAGTAATCCCAGATGAACTGTGAGGAATTTTTTTTTTTTAGCTAAATTTGAGGTTTGCAGGGGATTCTGGGCAAGAAAACATTGGGGGATATACGCAAGCCACCCCTCTCTGGACTCCTCCAGGTGTCTAGTTTTCAGATATTTCTGGGATTGGTAGGTTTCCCTAGATGGCTGCCGAACCCGGTACCTAAAATGCAGGTGCCCCCTTGCAAATCCAGTTTATTCTGTGATAGAAAGGGGGCACCTGCATTTTTGGACATCAACCATCTAGGAAAACATACCAAACCCAGACATTTCTGAAAACTAGACACCCGGGGAAGTTCAGGGGGTTTGGCTTGTGTAGATCCCCCAACATTTTCCTACCCAGAATCCACTGCAAACCTAACATTTAGCTTAAAAAACTTTGTCCTTACATTTCTGTCTGGGATCACCATGCCGGCACAAATATCCTGCCACCCAACGCTCCCCTTAGTCTCCAAAGTAAAATAATACCTCACTTGTGTGGGTGGGCCACAGGCCTGCGACTGGGAAGGGTAAAACATCTTGATTCAGGGGATAGCACAGCAAACTAAGCGATATATTTTATTTAAAATACCTTTTTAGGCGATTTTGCATTGGACACCCACACAAGTGAGGTATCATTTTAATCTGGAGACCAAGGAGAACGCTAGGTGGTAGGACATTTGTGCCAACGCAGTGATCCCACACAGAAATGTAAGGAAAATGTTGATGTTTGAAGGGGATTCTGGGTATGAAAACGTTGGGGGATCCACGCAAGCCACACCTCCCTGGACTCCCTCAGGTGTCTAGTTTTCAGAAATGTGTGGGTTTAGTAAGTTTCCCTAGATGGCCCTGGACGGATGGTGTTCAGATGCATAGCTTTAATTTTGGAGAAAAACATCTTGCATTCACTGCCCAGCCCAGGGTCATGACCACCTGCGGGCCACAAACACCACAAAGCACAGGGTTGCTCGGCACCACCTTCTCTGGGCGTGGCACACACAGCAGAGTAGAGAAAAAGACCCTGCCTGGGCTAAACATTTAAAGCATCAAGACACACGCCGAACAAGGAGGCACTTTACTTCAATGTTGCTTTCAGGACGGACTACAAAGTTGGCACCACGTGCCCCAGAGACGTAGTCATTTTGTTTATTCACTGATAACTAGCAGTACAAAGAAACCTGAAATGCACTGACTACTTAAATGAGTGCAGCTCCTCAGTGCACACGTTGGCACCATCAGCTCTAATGTGTGTGATTAATGCATTTTAGTGCAATGATGCGCCCACCAGCACTAAAATGCGTTCGTCTAACCCATGATGTGTTCTACTTGGCAGAGCTGTATAGGCAGATACAGGGCTTTAAGTGGGTTATAAAAGAAGAGGTTCTCTAAAAGGGGTGTGACCTTTATATTTAAGGGCGAGGCTTACACATATAAACTAATTTTCTCTGATTCTCATAATGTGTTAGCAGACTTGTGTTTTGGTTCCACTTTGCGCTTTTGTTACAACATTCTGAAATATAACACAACATTTAACATACACCTAAAACCAGCTACAACAATTCGCTTTTTAGGTCTCGCCTAGGCAGCGCGCATGCGCTGCTCTAGGAGGGCTTTTAGCCATCGGTCTTCACTTTTCAAGCACTGTACTCGTGCTTGTGGTGGCATCCACCTTGCGGGAGCGAGCAGTGGCGCGCCACAAGCACAGTGCTTGAAAAGTGAAGACTGCTCTCCCAAGCGCGCGCACGCACCTCTCACTTCCTGCTCCCCCTCCCTCTCACAACCATTGAATCTTTCTCTAAGGCTTTGTGTACTTTATAACCTCTGCTCTCCCAAGCATGCGCATGTGCATGTGCACCACTCGCAGGCTTTCCTCCTGCTCTCTCTCTCTCTCTCTCTCTCTCACACACAACCATTGCATCTTTCTCTAAGGCCTTGTGTACTTTGTAACCTATCAACTAATTCCTTCAAGTTGTACTGCCCCAAAAAATGTCAGTATGTCACCTCAGTCAAGCTTGGTTACATACTAAAAAATTTCTCCTCCGCTTTGGCAGAAACTCACTTGTAGGGAAGCCAGAGGAACAGGAAAGTGTGATGAAGTGGTGTATTAAAAATATCTCTGCAACTCTAACTGATGATTTACTTTTTTCCCCAGTGGTCCAGGATATAATAAAAACAGGTGGATAACTACAAGGGGCTGTTTAATGGAGTCCCAGTTATCAGTTAGGTCGACATGTTTCAGCCCATGTAAAACAGTGTTGGGCTTTCTTAAGGACCTTCCTCACAGTGAATTAAAAATGTGGTGTAGGAGAAAAAGTGAAAGTGAGTGGCAAAAGGTAATTATGCCATGTGTATATGCAAGGTCCTGCGGGGCCCAGAATAGGATTAGATGGGTAAGCCCTTTGACACAAGTAGTGAAGTTAAGGGTCTCCCGCCCCCGGGACCAGATTTACGTTGTATTTTTGTAACCAATATAAATTACCTAAGGTGGACGCGAAATACGGTCAGTCCACACAGCATAAGTTAGCAAACCTTAGAGTGTGCTGCAAAAAATGCATATACACGTGGCGTAATTACCTTTTGCCACTCACTTTCACTTTTTCACTTACACCACATTTTTAATTCACTAAGTTCCTGAAGAAAGCCCGACACTGTTTTACATGGGCTGAAACATGTCGACCTAACTAATAACTGTGAATCAATTAAACAGTCTCTTGTAGTTATCCACCTATTTTTATTATATCCTGGACCACTGGGAAAAGTAAATCATCAGTTAGTGTAGCAGAGATATTTTTAATACATCACTTCATCACACTTTCACGAAAAAATCAGCTCAACTGTAATCAGGTGTGGCAGCACAGCTGAGTAGCATTCGGTTACTTAGCTGGGAACCCGATGATGAAGCATGATGCCAACTATTTTGGTGCGTGAGCGTTCTTCTAACAAACCTCTGCGGTGCTGGACACTGCAGTGTCGGACAATCTGCTAAACAGGTCCGTCCTAGTTGTTTTTCTAACATATACCAAGGGACAAGAACGGTCCACAACCAGTCCTAGCTCCCCCATTTGTTTATTGTAGTAAATGTTTATTTTCTTCACACATATTTGCCCAGAATCACAATTGCAACTGGAATATGTGACTATCGCTCTGTAGAGAGGCCAAGGAGTGGATGGCCATGTATTCGGAACACAATGTTAACCTACTGACAGGCACTGTGAAAAACTCGCATTGCCTTCTGCCTCAATATTAGTGTTCTTAATCATGGCCCATTATAAATACCTGGAGGTTACAGAAAAACAAAGGAACAACAGCCGACCAAGGTTGAGCACTTAAATACCAAGTATTTCATAGTAAGGTTCGGTGCAACTACTCCCAGCACCCGCCGCTGATAGGTGACACTGGTTTAAAGTTCATTGAAAAGGAAGGTGCACCAAAGAATTTTTCGGACGAACAAGTTCAGTCCATAAGTCTTCTTTATTCAAAGTAATATTTCAAAAATGCTGCACAGCTGTGTTTCGTTCCTGTGTGCCAAAGGAACTTCATCAGGGCTTATAATGAAATGAAGAATGGTTATTGTGACAACCACTATTAGCTATTGGTGTACTCCGGGTAACATGGTCACAAACAGTACAGAGAATATTCAATCAAAACGTTGATTCTTAGTTTAATCTGAGTGTTCATACACAATCAAAGCGATGAATAACAAACTAAGATCGTTAGGTCCCGGAGTTCCACCCAGAAACATTGTTTACTCAGGTCAATTAATCTTTGCCATTGTTTTAGAGAAGATTAGGAGCTATACATCACATCAAATTATCACTATTTCTAGTTCAGACAATAAAGAGAGTTTGTTATGAGTTAAAGAAGTTTTATTATTCAAACTTTTTAGTAAGTCATCTTTATTTTGATTCCCAAATTAATTTACATTCATTTCAGTCATTAGCATTGCAACAGAAGTCGATAATAAATAAGTTATCAATAAATCTCAATGAAGTACATTAAGCTAGCTCCATAAAGGAAAGAAAATCCCTATTCGTAGGATGAGAAGGAAAGGGTGTCTGTATCGGAGACCCATAAAGAGTTCTGATATCGAGAGAAATCATAAAACATAAAGCTTCGGCATCAAACGTCAGCTCAATAAATCAATAATCGACCGAAGCAGAGCTCCTCATGAAGAGAGATTCCAGAAACACAATAGAGTCTCAAAGCAGTGTTGACAACATATAAAGGGATGTGAATGGTTGTAGTGGTGGGCCTGCTCTAGGAACACACACTATTATAGATAGGCAAAAATATTGTTTCAATCTTCATGTAGCTTCTTTTTTCTTCTGTTAACCAATCACCTTCCGATACACACATGGGAACATGTTCACTCCCCATCTCCTCACAGGTTCTTCAGACAGCAACGTCTAAACTGCAACTCTGTTTTACCATTTCCCATAATTTAACCTCCCATTTAAGTCTTCTTTCCCACGTGCGAAACTTCTTTTCTAACCTTCCAAATAACAAGTTTATTCATTAACCAACAATGTTCTTTTTGGAAGTTGAAATATCTGTATAAAAAAAGAATACATTTTGCACTACAAAACAACCATTCATTGGAAAAAAACAAGTCAATTTAAAGGGTCAAGATTAAATGTAACCCCTCCGGTGCTCATGACAGAATGGTTCCGTCATGAGCACCAGTGGTCGTGTGCTCATGACCAAACCACTCAGTCATGTGCACACATGCACTAAATCCCTCTGCCGTTTACTGCACAGGGATTTCCTTTGCCTCAGAGGTGTGGGAGAGCTACCCCAACCTCCTGAGGCATTTTTTTTTGTTTCAATGCAATCACTATCACGCAGATGGCACGCTGACTTCATTGGCTTGAAACTGAAAGGACCGATCGGCCTCTTTCAGTGCTTGTGGGGTTCTCAGCACCCCGAGCACAGAAACGCATGGGAGTGGTGTCTTTGGAAAGGGGAGAATCTCCTCTTTCTAACAATACCCATCCCTAGTGGATCAGTGTTTGGGAGATTGCCCCAGGAGCAAAAGCTCATGATCTGCCCCCGGGTGCCAGAAAGTCCACCAGGTGACAGGGATTATTGGGGGGGGGGGGGGGTTTATACGAAGGGGTGAAGGCTGCCCAGAATAGGCATTCCTATGCCCCCCTAAACAAATGGCAACAGTCTCTCTGTCCCTCTTTGAGGGCATATCAGGGCAATAGCCCCTGATCTGCCTGCCCCCCTCTCGCCCCAGGGCACCAGAAAGCCCACTAGGTACTAACATTTTATTTGCAATGTGACTAGCTGTGGATTTTGGGCCCTTGCACCGCCAGCACCTAGGAAAACCTAGCAAACCTGTACGTTTTTTAAACCTAGACATCCAGGGAAACACAGGATGGTGTGACTTGTGTGGCTCTCACCAGGTACTGTTACCCAGAATCCCTTGCAAACATCACACTTTGTAAAAAAAAACAACAAATTATCCTCACATTTCTGTGATGGAAAGTTCTGGAATCTGTGGGGAGCCACAAACCTCCACACACCCAGCATTTTCCACAGTCTCCAGATAAAAATGGTACCCGACGTGTGAGTGCCCTTGCCAGGAAACGTCCCAACAAGCAACATGGACACATCACATTTTCCCAGTTAAACCTGATCCTTTTTTCACAATGAGCCTATCTGTGGATTTTGAACCCTAGCTCTGCCAGCACTGAAGGAAACCTTTTTAAATAGGAGGGGGCGTAGGAGCTTACTGCTTCACACTCCAGCACTCAGTTTACCCAGATGCATCATAATAAATGCAGTGCATGATAACACTTTCTTCGGTGTCAGGCTTTAGTTTTTCACCCTTGTTGGTGCAGCCAGTGTTGTGTATCTATAGACACGTGTTTCAGGACAATTGTCCTTCAGTAGAGAGCAACACTTTTTTTGGGGGTGCTGGAGATGCTGCCCATGACATGAAAAGGCACAAAATGTACTGTGGAGACTTCAAAATTGTCACTAACAAAAAGGCTAGGGTGACCTACCAAACCCAGACATTTCTGAAAACTAGACACTCTGAGGAGTCCAGGGAAGTGTGGCTTGTGAGGATCCCCCAACGTTTTCCTACCCAGAATCCCCGGCAAACCTCAAATTTAGCCGAATAAAATAGGAGAGGATTGATGGCAGAAAAGCAGCGCGTAGGCAGGGAGACGATCTGTAGATAAAACCTGCCCTGGCTGCTCGCACATGCTCGTAGATCGTGGCAGTGGAAAGAGGACTGCCTCCTCCAGCGGGAAAAGCTCCACTAACAGCCACTGATACCAATAAAATACGTAAATACCGCCGAGCTGAGCGAGTGGTCCCAAATACATAATAGCAATCATGCAATAATTATGCAGTAAGTCACCAACAGTAACCATATGCAAATTATACCAAATGAAGTAATGTTGCATGTACTTAACTCGCTGCTGCAGCAGCAAAGAGAGGACAGACGATAAAGTTCAAGACATTTATACCTAGGAGGGGTGATTGGTGCAGAAAAGGAGGGGCAGTCCTTCCGGGCTATGCTGTTTTAAGTTTATTGGCTGCTGTATTTGCTTCAGTAAAGAAAGAGAATCATAATCTTCGCCTCCGCGTCCTTAATAGAATTGAAAATTCTTGATGCGTCAGCTAGAACATTTTTTAGTCACCCCAACCTGTATTTCCCCTGGATGTCTAGGTTTCAACAATGAATAGGTTTGCTAGGCTTCCTTAGGTGCAGACTGTGCTAGGGTTCCTAATCCATAGCTAGGCACATTGCATGAAAAAAGGGGTCAGTTTTCTGTGGAAAAATGTGGTGTCCATGTTGTGTTTTGGACCATTTCCGGTCATGGGCACTAGGCCTACCCACACAAGTGAGGTACCATTTTTATCAGGAGACTTGGGGGAATGCTGGGTGGGTGGAAGTTTGTGGCCCTTGGAAGATTACAGAACTTTCCATCACAGAAATGTGAGGAAAATGTGTTTTTTTGGACAAAGTTTGAGGTTTGCAAGGGATTCTGGGTAACAAAACCTGGTGAGAGCCACAAAGTCACCCCATCCTGGGTTCCCTTGGGTGTCTAGGTTTTCTAGGTGCCGGCTGATGTAGGGTTCAGAATCCAAAGCTAGGCGCAAAGCAAAAGAAAAAAGAAAAAAAAGGACAGTTTTAAGTGGAAAAATGTGATGTGTCCACGTTGCGTTTTGCGATGTTTCCTGTTGCGGGCACTAGGCCTACCCACATAAGTGATGCACCATTTTTATCGTGAGGCTTTGGGGAATGCTGGGTGGGTGTAATTTGGTGGATCCACACAGATTCTAGAACTTTCCATTACAGAAATGTGAGGCAAGTGTTTTTTTCCCCCAAAGTTTGAGATTTGTAAGGAATTCTGAGTAACCACTCCTGATGAGAGCCACACAGGTCACCCCATCTTGGACTCCCCTGGATGTCTAGTTTTCACAAATGTATGGGTTTGCTAGGTTTCCCACTGTGGCGGATGAGCTAGGGCCCAAAATCCATAGCTAGCACATTGCAGAAAAATGGTCAGTTTACACTGGAAAAATGTGATGTGTTCACATTGCATGTTGGGCTTTTTCCTGTTGCAGACATGAGACCTACCCACAAAAATGAGGTAGTATTTTTATTGGGAGACTTAGGGGAGCACAGAATAGTAGAACAAGTGTTATTACCAATGGAGCATCTTTGGATTTCTGCCTTCTGAATGCAAGACAATTTGTTAGAAAAAAAAAGTTATTTTGAAAAATGACCTATAATTCACAAGCTCATATGGGTACCAAAAATTTTGGAGCTGTGCAAATAACCACTGCTTCTAAACTCTATATGTTGTTCCCATTTTGGAAACATACAAGTCTCCTTGTAACCTATTTTTCTCCCTTTATATTTTACCAAATGAATAGCTATATACCTGGTACACAATGAAAAACCATTGCGAGACGCAGCTCAGTTATTGGCTCTGGGTTCCTCAGGTTCTTGGTGAACCTACAAGTCTTATATATACCCTCAACCAGAAGGGTCCAGTGGATGTAACAATATATTGCTTTAAAAAATCTGTCATGCTTAGAAGTTGCAGGTGAAAACATTGGCACAAATGGCTTTTTTTCCAAATCAATTTCAATATTATTTTCAACTGTTAGTTTCTACAAAAAAAACTTGAAGGATCTACACAAATGACCCCTTGCTGAATTCAGAATATTGTCTACTTTTCAGAAATGTATAGCTTTTCAGGATCCATTATTGCTTTCATACCCATTTTACCTCTAACTGGAAGGAGGTTGAAAGCACAACAAAAATAGGCTATGTCCCAGTAAAATGCCAAAACTGTGTAGAAAATGTACGTTTTCTGAAAAAGGTCCGCCTTTCCCTGAAAGCTGAGAAGATGATGAAGTCAGCACCACAAACCCCTTGTTGATGCCATTTGCAGGGAGAAAAACCAGACGCTTTCTTCTGCAGAACTAAAAAAAAAAAAAAAAAAAGTTTGCAGATTTTGCCCCATTTCTGGGACCCCCATCGGTGGAGTCAACAAACCCTGGGCACCTTTAGAATCCTCAGGGTTTTGCAAATTTGATGCGGATACCTTATGTAGACAAAAAGTTACAGGGGCCTAAGCTCGAACTGCCACAAGGGTTAAAATTGATAACTCCAGTTATACTGTATATATTTATTTTGTAGAAGTGTCTAAGATACATAAATATCGAAGCCCTTTTTAGGTTTCGACCTGGCGAGGGGCAAAGCCCCTCCCAGATCGAAAACTTTTGTTTTCAGTAGGGATGTTTGGACCGCCTCTGTTTCCAATTGGCTAGCTCCATAAATGGAGACTAGCCATTGGGAGACAGAGGCTGTCAATCGCGCTTTCTCTTGAAAACGGGATTCGGGGGCGTTTCTGGTGCTTTTTTTAAGCCCCGCCCCTTTGTCCCGGGCCGCGCTGCGATTGGCTGCCGGCCCGGGACACCCCCGTGACGTCATTCCCGGGCCGCGCTGTGATTGGCTGCCGGCCCGGGACCTGACTTGTTTTTATAGCTTTTGAGGTCACGAAAAGCTTACTCTTTATGGCATCCTTAATTATTCCTTTGCATTTACTGTGGCGAAGCTAGGTTCCTTGGTCCTAAAGTCCTCTTTGCCCCTCTTTGACTGCAGCATTTTGACAAGCCTTGTCATCCTAATAAAATGCCGGGCTTTGAACTGTAGTTCATTCTTTCTACCTGCCATATGGTGTGTGTAGGCACCGAGTTTCCTCAATGGCTGATGCTCACTGCAGCACGTGACTCGGTCTCCTAGGAAACGAGTCTGTAAACACACCGAGCGCAGGCATCCAGCACTAATAACAAAGACTGACAGGAGGGCGAGAGGCCGGCGGTTCACAAGACTGTCTTACAGCTACCTCGACTGCTGGATACTCAACTTGCAAAGGTAAAAACTCAATCTGCTTCTATTCGTCCCATAAGCAACTGACCCCATTTCATGCATGACTCAGCCCGTCTAGACGTGTTGCACATCAGCACGTTGCATTCTGGGACTTGTATTTTCACTTGTAGCTCTGCAATATGAGCTAAGGTCGTATGCAAAGGGCTGCTGACCAAAATAGAAGAATTGCTATAGGAGTTACACGGGGCTTTCATGGCCACCTGACAGATGTGAAAACGAACTAACAGGTAGCTGTCACGCTTCCTCGTGCCGGGGGAGTTTTTTTTCCATGCTTATTCAGTTCTCGTATTTGTAGTCCTGCACCTGCATTAGAAGAATCACATTTTAAAGATCCAGATGCGTAGATATCCAGCTCGGACAACTAGGAGCTCTCTTCAAAACATACAGCTACATTTACGTGGATTATTGAAAATTCACTGACACTTTACAATTTGGGCGTGGATTTTGTTACCGTTTTCATTGGCTTTTGGCTACGTCAGCCAAAAGCCGGGAACGCCCCCGAATCTGGTCCGGCCGGGCCGCAAGCATATCGGCTTTGCCAATGCCTGGTTGCTTAAGCCGATTCTACTCTTTTAAAGATAACTGCCTCCCCGGGTCCTGTATAACCCTGCTGCCTTTTAAGTCAGCAAGATGTTACTCTCTCCTGTGCCGCATATCTGTCTCTGGTGTGTGTGCTCGAACCCCGAAAGTATCCGAATGACGAACGAACGGAGACTTGCTCCTGTCCAGTACCCTCCTGCCACTTCAACCCAACAAGCTGTTACTCCCCACAAGTGCCGCATATCTGCATTTGGGGTGTGTGCTCCAAGCCTGTAACAGTGGAGGGGCTGGGGACGGCCGGGTCAGTTCAGTGGAGGGGCTGGGGACGGGTCAGTTCAGTGGAGGGCTGGGGACGGGTCAGTTCAGTGGAGGGCTGGGGTCAGTTCAGTGGAGGGCTGGGGTTAGTTCAGCATCTGGTTTGGAAACGCGATACGGCTGCTCCAGAGGCTCTCCTGCTCATTATGCCGTGTAGCTGTGCTACAGCTGCTGCCGTCAGCGCTGGGCAGTGCTGTGGGTCAGTGTGCCTGCAGCTGTGAGAGAGCTGCTGCAGCCAGCGGTGGGTGCGCAAGAAAGTTGCTGCAGCCAGCGGTGGGCAGTGCTGGGGGTGAGCGGGAGAGCCGTGTGCTGCAGCCAGCGGGGGGGCAGTGCTGAGGGTGAGTGAGAGAGCTGCTGCCTCCAGCGGCGGGCAGTGCTGTGGGTACATGGGAGAACTGCTGCAGCCAGCGGGGGGCAGTGCTGTGGGTACATGCTAGAGCTGCTGCCTCCAGCGGTGGGCAGTGCTGTAGGACCCACGGGAGAGCTGCTGCAGCCAGCGCTGGGCAGTGCTGTGGGGTAGGCGGTAGAGCTGTTGCAGCCAGCGGTGGGTCACTGCTGTGGGTGTCCGCCTCACTGTGCTGTGGGAGAGCATCTATAATCAAAACTAGGCAGTGCTGTGGCCTCCTGTCACTTTCTGTCTCCAGTTTCTGAATCCCCACAAAGACGTGCCGCGGTCACGGCTTCTAACTTCAGAGAGGACTCGGCAGTGCTCTTGGGCAGCTCAGCTCAGCTCGCTGCCGCACCGCAGCTGACTCGCATTCAAAGGGTTGCTGTGGTCACAGATGAGAAGGCGGACTTTGGGTGTTGAGCTGAAAATATCGAGCAGTTTCTTTGCAGCGTTCATTGCGTATACTTTTGGACAGATCTGGGAGTGCCGCCCTGCCCTGTCATCCGTGATGACCCGAGATGGGCTGCAGTGGTGTCTGTAGAGACGTGTGCGCTAGTGTACGTAGGGCAGAGACATGCAGAGCAACTGCATGAAAACACCACGAGCCCGCACCACAAAGGGAATATGTATCACAAATTCTCAGTGCAGCTGCCCCCTCTCCCCGAATGCACATTATGTGTATGTGCACAGGATTCACAAAGAACTGCGAGTCTGGGATGCTCTTGTGCAACGCCGCGTCACGCTTACATAGTTCACTTTTCTGCAAAGCATGACTGGGCGCTTTACGATGGGTGAAGTGGAGCACTCACATCATTCTATTAGCATGTGCACAACAGCAGAGTCCAACAAGCGGCCAAGGACGGGCGGTGCAAACGGGACACGCCCACGAGGGAGGTCAAGGCCAGGTCTGTGACGGAATCCTCGAAACCAGGGCGTGATGGGGCCTAATCCCAGTAGCGCCGTGAGACCATGGTAATGCGATGCAGCACTTAACTCATTCAACAAAAGAACACCCCCCGTTTGTTGACTCACAAAAGAGGTGCGAATGATTTGCACCCCAGCTCTGTGTCCCTGAACGGCCTAAGTTTAAAAGTGGCTACATCTTTTTTCCTGTCTTTGTAAAGTGTTATGTGAAGCTTTCCAGCCACTTATAGGCGCTGTGACAGATCCAATGGAGGGGGTGAAGAGCGGGAGCAGATGCCTAACAGTCATTCAGAGGCTAGCCGATGGTGTTTGTCCGGGGCTGGCTGGCCAGTCTTGCATGGGTACTCTTCGTGAGCAAGTGAATATTGCGATACAGAGGGCTTTGGGTATGCGACAGAGCTCGATCCACGCTGGTGGGTTCTGCGCAGGCGCGAGGCAGTCGGGCGACTGGCCAGCCTGTGGCAGGGTCTGAACAGGTATAGGATGGGCAAAGTACCTCGTCCCAGAGCAGATGATGGGTCACTACAATCCCCCAGAGATTCAAGTAGAAGCAAATGTACTTATTGACACGTCATTAGCAAGAGACGGCATCACACCCTAGAAAGGCTGTTCACACCCGCGTTATATACTTTTTTAGGTTTCGACTGCAAAAAAGCTGCGCAAGCAGCTTTTGCGCAGGAGAAATCTAATGATTACAGTATGTTGCTCGGGAATCCGCCCTCTGTTCCATTGGCTAGCTCCATAAATGGAGGCTAGCCATTGGAACAGAGAGGCGTCCGTCATGGCCGGACCAGATTCGGGGGCGTTCCCGAGAATTTTTGGCTTTTGGCTATGTCAGCCAAAAGCCGGGAACGCCCCCGAATCTGGTCCGGCCGGGCCGCAAGCATATCGGCTTTGCCAATGCCTGGTTGCTTAAGATGTGGTTTCCATAACGGAGCCAACTATTATAGTATAAAGGTGGAGGAGTACGAACAGCGCGATGCAAGCCCCCTGTAGAGGATCACACGATGTCAGAGTTAAAGGTGGTGGGCGGAGTTTCGTTTTTTTTTGTAAATGTGTGTGTTTTCGCCATTCTGCGGCGGGGGGGGGGGGGGAGAGGAGAGGTTACTTTTGAAGAGTCCCGCATATCTGCATCTGGGGTGTGTGCTCAAACCCAGAATCCACAAGACGAACACACGGAACCCGATTCTACTCTTTTAAAGATAACTGCCTCCCCGGGAGAGCTGTGTGGGCTGTGAGAGCTGTGTGGGCTGTGAGAGCTGTGAGGGCTGTGAGGGCTGCGTGGGCTGTGAGGGCTGCGTGGGCTGTGAGAGCTGTGTGGGCTGTGAGAGCTGTGTGGGCTGTGAGAGCTGTGTGGGCTGTGAGCTGTGTGGGCTGTGAGAGCTGTGTGGGCTGTGAGAGCTGCGTGGGCTGTGAGAGCTGTGTGGGCTGTGAGAGCTGTGTGGGCTGTGGGAGCTGTGTGGGTGTGAGAGCTGTGTGGGCTGTGAGAGCTGTGTGGGCTGTGTGGGCTGTGTGGGCTGTGTGGGCTGTGAGAGCTGTGTGGGCTGAGATAGCTGTATGGGCTGAGAGAGCTGTTGGCAATGTAAATAACAATGCCATTTATTTATAAGTAAAAAAAAAAAAAAGAAATGTCATGAGCAATGCCAATAGGTCTAACTTTTCCAAAGGCGAAACCATTGCATTGTAAATGCTTGTTATAAATTGGTGTCAGATTTCTCTCAAGCGTGCCAATTATTTATCGTCCATGTTGGTGATGTGAAAGGCTTAGCATGTTCCTCCAAGTAGCATATCTGCTCTTTGAGACTCTACCAGGAAAAGAGAAGGTGTACTGAGATAATACCTGGGGTCCATCTTTGAGTGTATCGTGCTAGTTTTACAGGGTAAGGCACCCCTGGCGTACTATAGAATACTTTCACCTTGCAACAAGTGTTCTTTTTTTCACTCAGCGTTTGTCCATCACTAACTGGGGCGTTTAGTAATGGCATATCACTTTGTAGTTACCTGTGCGATTAACAGGAATTTATTTTTGTGTTGTAGTGGAGTGAGGGTCTCACCAAGAGACAGGAATCTTTTTCCTCTTATTCCACACTGTACAGGTGAGCCTGCCATTGGCAGAACCTTGTGGCACCCAATCATCTCATCCAGACACAACAAACAAGTTACCTTCGGTAAGGCCTTATCTGGTAGAGACTCTACTAGCTGCAGATTCTTTACCCTATAATTATTCCTAGGAGTCAGAAATATTTTCCTTGTTAGTACCCATGCGCACCAGTAGGTGGTGTTGTTCGGCTCCATGTGGCATTTTTCACACCGGAAGTGACGTTCATGGTGCCTATATAGACATCACCCATATATGTTGACGTCAGTTACTTTTCACAACTTTCCAAGCCAGAAACAAGGGGCCTCAAAGTACAAAGACCACTGGTGTGGAAAACTAGGGCCCTGAAAGGGAAAAGATCTGTTGTTAGAAATCCGTTTGCAGAGCAGGGAGTATGAATGGGTCGGTAGGGAATCTGTGGCTAGACAGTCTCTCTACCAGATAAGGAGTTACTAAAGGTAAGTATCTTGTTCTTCTGACAGACTTCTAGCCGTAGATTCCTAACCTTAGCAGAGATACCAAAGCAAAACTTCCCCAAAGGTGGGCCTGCAGACCAATTTCACATAAGAAGTCCTGCAGGACCGAACAGGCAATATGCCCATCTCTACGGACCAAATTTTCCAGGCAGGAGTGTTTGGTAAACATGTGCAAGGAATACCACGCCACTGCTGGCAGATGTCCAAGACTGGAACTCTGCTTTGAAACTCAATAGTTGCTGCTTTAGCTGTGTGGAATGAACACACAAACTCTCAGGGGGTTGCTTCTTAGCCAATGCATAGCAGATTGATTGGCCTACATGAAATGGATTGACCACTTTCGGAAGAAAGGAAGAGTTTGAACGAAGCACCAGCATATCTGGGGCTAGACGTTAATATAAGGAGGCTTGGATGACATGGCCTGAAGCTTATTGACCTTTTGGGCAGATATGATTGCCACCAGGAAGGCAGAATTGATGGTAAGGAGCCTGAGTGGACAATTGTGTAGAGGCTCAAATGGAGCACAGCTAAGGAAAGTGAGAATGAGATTGTAGTTCTAGTGGGGCATAATAAAGGGAGAATGAAGAAACAAATGTTGGAAACCTTTCAGAAGGAAAATGCTACTTACCAGTATGCATCTGTTCTTGGCATGTAGAGCTGCAGATTCTCACACTTAGCATTAGATAGCCATCTGGTATTGGGCTTGGATGCTTGCACGTTGTTGTTGTCTTGGAAGAAGTCTTTGTAGTCACGAGATAGGCGACTCCTCCCTTGGACGATAGTGCGCATGGGAATAGACTCCATCCTTAGATTGTGTTTCGCCATGATGGGAAATGATGGAGTTAGTTGAAAGAAAAAAGATGTCCATGTATATATATCTAATTAAGATAGAACTGGAACAGATACAGGTCCCGGGGAGGCGGGTGTGCGTGTGAGAATCTGCAGCTCTACATGCAAAGAACAGATGCATACTGGTAAGTAGCATTTTCCATTCGAGGCATATGAGCTGCAGATCTCACACTTAGCATAGACTATACAGCAGTATCTCTCCTAGCAGTGGTCACCTGTATCCATTGCAGTAGTTTGAAAGAGAGTTTTAAGAACAGCTTGGCCCACAGAAGCTTGCTGCTTGGCTTGCACGTCAACACAATAGTGTTTAGTGAAGGTGTGTGTTGTAGACCATGTTGCTGCTTTACAGATGTCTTCTAGGAGAATGTTCCCTAAGGCCATAGATGCCCCTAGTTTGCGTGTGGAGTGTGTTCTAGGAGGAATCGTTAATGTGCGTTTTGCTTTTTGGTAGTATATTTGGATACATTTAACAATCCACCTTGCAATCCCAGCTTTAGAGATGGGATTCCCCTTATGCGGTGGGGAAAGCTACAAACAATTGTTTTGTTTTGCGAAAGGATTTGGTTCTGTCAATGTAATAAAGTAGGGCTCTTAACATCTAGGGTGTGCAGAGCTCTCTCTGCTACGGAGTCTGATTGGTTAAGATGAAATGGAAAGATGACTTTAGGAAGGAATTTTGGGTTTGTCCCGAGGACCACCTTGTTACGATGTAATTGTAAGAATGGTTCCTGTATGGTTAAAGCCTGGATTTCACTTACACTTCTAAAAGAGGTAATGGCAACAAGGAAAGTTACTTTCCATGTGAGGAACTGTAGTTCGCATTTGTGTAAAGGTTCAAACGGGGGTCCCATGAGTCTGGTAAGAACAATATTTAGGTTACACACTGGAGAGGGTGGTGACCTAGGTGGAATGATTCTTTTTAGGCCCTCCATAAAGGCTTTAATTGCAGGGACTCTAAATAGTGACAAGTGTTGTCTGTTTTGTAAGTAAGCAGCAAGTGCTTCTAGAGGTAAACGTATAGATGAATATGCTAGATTACATCTCTGCAAGTGCAGTAGGTAGCAAATGGTATTCTGGATGGAGGCATCCAGTGGATCAATATGGTTATTGTTGCAGTAAATGGCAAATGTTTTCCATTTCGCAACATAGCAAGCTCTAGTAGTAGGTCGTCTGGCTTCTTTAATGATGTTCATACAGTCCGGTGGTAGGTTAAGGTAACCGAACTCTAAGACTTCAGGAGCCAGATCGCCAGATTCAGCTGAACTGGATCTGGATGTCTGATCTCTCCATGGTTCTGCGTTAGCAGGGATGGGGACAGGCACAGTTTTTGGTGCGGAACTAGGGAGAGTTCCAACAGTGTCGTGAACCACGGTTGGTGTGCCCATGTGGGAGCTACTAAGATTAGTATGTGAGACTGTTGTCGGAGCTTGCGTACTACCAGTGGAATCAGTGGGAGTGGCGTAAAAGCATACGCAAATCTGCCTGACCAATTCATCCATATCGCATTGCCCTTGGACAGCGGGTGTGGAAACCTGGCGGCGAAGGTTGGGCATTTTGCGTTGTGTGTGGCGAACAGACCTATGTCTGGTTGGCCCCACATGTGGAAAAATGGTAGAAGGACTTGGGGATGTAGTTCCCATTCATGAATCTGTTGTGTCTGTCGACTTAACAGATCTGCAATCGGATTGTGAACTCCTGGGAGGTGTTCGGCAAGTAGATATATGTTTTGTGGGACGGCCCATCTCCAAATGTTCTGTGCAAGCTGGGACAGTTGCAGAGAATGTGTGCCTCCTTGTTTTTGTATGTAGTACATGGCTGTCATGTCTGTCCGGATCAAGACAGCTTTGTTTTGCACATGTACTTGGAATGATTTTAGTGCTAAGAATACTGCTAGTAGTTCCAGGTGATTGATGTGGAGCACTTTTTGAGTGTTCCATCTGTATGTCCGAGGAGATGGGCTCCCCATCCTGTGAGTGATGCGTCTGTTGTAAGTACTATCTGTGGTACAGGTTCGAGGAACGGCCACCCTTTGGACACGTTTTTTGGGTCCCACCACTGCAGAGAGCAATGTGTGCGGCTATCTACCAACACTAGATCTGTAAGTTGTCCTTGAGCTTGATTCCACTGATGTGCTAGACATTCCTGTAAAGGACGCATTTGAAGTCTTGCACACGGTTCAATAAAAATGCAAGATGCCATCATGCCTATGAGCTGCATTAACACTCTGGCTGGTAGAGAGTGTTGGGCTTGAAATTTTGTGACGAGGACTTGTATGCTGGCTATCCTGGGATATGCTAGAGCTGTGGAGGTGTTTATTGTAGCCCCCAGATATTGGTGTATATGAGAGGGCTGGAGATGCGACTTGGTGTAGTTGACCGTGAACCCCAAGTTGTGTAATGTCTGAATGGTTTGGTGAGTGTGTTGAACACACTGGTTGAATGACTTGGCTTTTATTATCCAGTTGTCTAGATATGGGAAGACATGGATCTGTTGTCTTCTGAGATGTGCTGCTACTACTGCAAGGCACTTTGTGAACACTCTGAGTGCCGTGGTGACTCCGAATGGAAGGACTTTGAACTGATAGTGTTGTCCGTCCACTACAAACCTTAAATACTTCCTGTGAGAGGGATGTATGGGAATGTGGAAGTAGGCGTCCTTGAGATCTAGCTTGGCAAGGAAGTCACCTTGTTGCAGCAGTGGGAGCACTTGTTGGAGAGTGATCATATGAAAATGATTTAAGTGTATATATAGGTTGAGGGGCCTGAGGTCGAGTATTGGTCTTAGAGTCTCGTCTTTTTTGGGTATTAGAAACCACAGCGAATAAACCCCTATTCCTTGATGTTGTAATGGAATAGGCTCTATTGCCTGCTTTTGATGCAATGAAAGAACCTCTTGTTTGAGGAGCGTGAGATGATCTGTGGACATTGGACGTTGCTTGGGTGGTGTGTGTGTGTGGGTGGGGGGGGGGTAGTTGTAAGTTCTAGGCAGTAACCATACTGGATAATTTGTCTCACCCACTTGTCTGTTGTGATGGAATTCCAGACAGGTAGGAACTGTGATAATCTCCCCCCGACTGGAGTGGGATGGCCTGGGGGAGCGGAGCGAAGTCACTGTTTTGTGGCGGGGGAGGTACGATTGTTATTACCTCGACCTCTTCCTTTACTGTTACTTCCTCTGTATCCGCCTCTAAAGTATCCTCTATTGGGGGATGTTTGTGTAGTGGCTTTAAACGTAAGGTGAGGTGTCTGCTCCCATGTGTTTGGAGGCCCCTCTATAGAAGGAGCGACGAAAGGAGCCACATGTTTGTGGAGACTGTAAAGCTCCCATGGACTTAGCAGTCTCAGTGTCTTTTTTCATGTGCAGTGTCCACAGCCGGGCCAAAAAGTTGTTGTTGGTTGAACGGCTGGTTGAGGATGGTAGACTGGACTTCCTGCTTAAAGCCTGAGATGCGCAGCCAGGCATGTCGCCTAAGGAGCACATTGGTATCGATGGATCTAGAGGCAGTGTCGGACGAGTCAAGTGCGCATCTGATTGACACGTTTGAAATTAGCTTGCCCTCTTGGATAAGATCATTTGCTTGTGTTTTATATTTAATCAGGCAAATGTTATAGTAGGGTTTCTAACTGGTCGTAGTGAGCCCTATCATATCTTGCGAGCAGTGCTTGCGTGTTGGCTATACGCCAGTGATTAGCTGCTTGCGCAGCTACCCTTTTGCCAGAAGTGTCTAGCAATTTGGATTCTTTATCAGGGGGTGGCGCCTCCCCAGAGGTTTGGGAGTTGGCACCCTTTCTAGCGTTGGAAACTACTAGAGAATCCAAAGGCAGCTGTCTCTTAATGTAAGCAGGACCTTCAGGGGCAGGTCTATACTTTTTTTCTATTCTAGGATTAGGAATCCTGGCACGTACAGGATCTTTAAACACTTCGGGGCATGTTTAATGACTCCCTTGATCATTGGCAATATTTGCACTGTCTTTTGTGACTGTTCAAATGTATCCAAAAGGAAGTCCTCTTCTGCTGCATCTGAGTGCATTGTGACGCCATGATAGATGGCGTCCCTATTAATTAACTGTCCAAAACCAATATTATCTTCTGGGGGTGATGGTTTTGAGGGGTATGTGTGTGGGCTTGGGACGCCCGGTATATCTGTTGGGACCGGGTACTCCCAATCATTTGGGTCAGTTGGATACGTGAAAGGGTCATTTGGGTCATCTCCACCCCTAGGTCGTCATCATCATCATCATCTGGGGGTGTATGAGGTGGAGAAGTTTCAGGCTCAGGTGGTGTAATAGGTTTAGCGAGAGGAAGTGGGTTAGCAGGAAGTGTAGAAGAAGAAGGAGGCATAGTTGATGTGGCAGAGTCCTTCTTTACAGGCACTGGCTTCTTATATGGCACCGTCGTGACCTGTCCTGATTCTGGATCAATATAAATCTTTTTCTGTTTAGAATAGACAGGATCCGGATGAAAAAGTTCCTCTTCCTCGGGAACCGCTTTCGGCGCCGATTTTTTCGGTTCTGAGCGGGGCTGGTGGTGACTTTTATTGTCTCTGGCCTTAGGAGGCGTGGTAGAGTCCTTAGGCTTTGCTTTTGGTTCCGATGCTCTTTGTTTCGGAGCCGAAGCGGGATCTTTAGGCTTGGAAACGTTCGAAGGGTTATCCACAGGCCTCAAGGTTTTCGGTGCCGATTTGTCTTTGGAGGTGGAAGGCGTCGGAACCGATTTCGGAGCAGAGAGTTCTTTTGGTTTCGGTGCCGAAGATGCCGGTGGGATTGGTACATGCGGTTTGCTCGGTCCCGAGCTACCGGAAGGCTTTTCTTTTTTCTTCGGAGCCGGGCCTGGAGATGGGGCTTCTGAAGTGCGTTTTCGGTCGCGACTGGGGCCAGCAGGCGTAGTCTTGACCATTGCCTTCGGTTTTGGTGGTGGGGATGGGGTAGGGGCAATAGTACTCACTCGTTGACCAGGAGTTATGCGGTCGTCCAAGTCTTTTGCCTCTGATACGATTTCAAGTTCTTCGGAATCTTCTTCTGGGACATCTGGGCCTTTCGATGAATATGTCCACTTGTTCCGGAGCTGATCTCTGTGTCATGATGTGCCGTCAAGCCCTTCGATCGAGAATGGTCTTCTTCGATCGAAAGAATGTGCAGGCTGGACAGCTGGACTCGTCGTGTTCAGGTGATAGGCACAGGTTGCAGACCTTGTGATGGTCACTGTGCGGGAATTTTGCTCCACACTGGGGGCATTTCTTGAATGGCCTCCTTTCCATGAGCCGTAGTCCTCACGGCGTGGATAGGCCCAATGGCCCGAGTCGACGACCGGAATCAAGCCAATTAAAGTTGCTAAGATGAAGATGTTCGTAGCCAATCCGAAGAGTTTGAGGACATTTTTTGCGTCAAAGAAGTTTGAAATAGAGATTTCGAACTGGAGTGCATAAGTTGCATCCAAACCCAATGGAGGAAAAAACAATCTAAGGATGGAGTCGATGCCCATGCGCATTATCGTCCATGGGAGGAGTCACCGATGGCATGACTACAAAGACTTCTTCCAAGACAACGTGCAAGCGTTCGAGCCAAACACCAGATGGCGAACTAATGCTAAGTGTGAGATCTGCAGCTCATATGCCTCAAACACCTATTTACCACAAGGAATTTGAAGAGGGATGGCTGATCAGGCAAGCACACAAAAGTCGAAGTGGAGGAGAGATGGCCCTTCAGAGTGCCTAGAGCAGACCCTTGCTGGGCAAGGCAAACAATGAAAAGGAGAACCATAGAAGCGTCTTGGTGGAGGGACATCTGGCTGCCAAGACAACGCTACAGACTTCGGGAGGAAGATTGAAAGCTGTCAACTGTCGCCACAAAATCTCCACACAAGAAGGCTGAGCACTGACAGGTTTGGGTGGAGAACCCTTCCATGCTATTGCGACAGATGATCCTCCTAAAGGGGCAGCCTGATCAGAGGACCAATGGCAATGCTCAACAGTTCAGGATACCAGATTCACCAAGCCCAATCTGGAGCCACAAAGTTGAATTTAGCCTGTTCAATCCGGATCTTCATGAGAACTCTGGGCGGGAGTGGTATTGACAGGAGGGGTTACAGGAGACCTGAGCTCCAATCAAGATGAAAAGTCTCAAGAGCATCCTTGAAAACTCCAGCACGCAGCACTGCCGACATTGTACGTTCTCATCAGTGGTGAACAGATCTAACCAAGGCTCTTCCTATTGCTGAAAGAGACCATGCACCAACTTCAGAAGGCAACGCCGTTCATGATTTACTAGGCATCTTCGGCTCAGTTTATCCACTTTGGCGTTCAGAGAATCCACCAGAGGTTAAACCACCAGGGATATGTCCGGCTGTCCCAGCCATGTCCAGAGACGCAGGCCTCTTGACAAAGGGTCCACGACTCCATACCGCCCAGTTTGATGCAGTACCACACGGCATTGGTGCTGTATGTGAACACTTGCACCAACCTTCCCTGGCTGGAGGGCAAAAAGGCTTTCAATGCCAATCAGATCGTTCGGAGCGCCAAAAGGTTGGTGTGGAGTCCAGATTTCGTCAGAGACAAGAGTCCTACTTCCACCTCTCCCAGATTGCCGCCCCATCCCAGGAGTGATACATTTGTCACTACTGTGAGATCTGGTTGGGGAAGGGAGAGTGGTCTGCTGCTGACCCAATCACAGTTAACCACCATTGCAGATTTTTGACAGATCTGGACCATGTCGGAGAGATTCCACTAATACTGTGCCCACTGGAACTTTAGGTCCCACTGCAGAGCCGGCATATGCCAACGGGCATGTGTCACCAGCAGGATGCAGGAGGCTATTGGGCCCAGCAGCATCAGAGTCTCTCACCAAAATCCAATAGAGAGTCTGAAACATCGGTATCATAGCCCAAATATCCATTATTCGACGTTTGGGAGGATAGATATGAAACTGCACCATGTCCAAAACAGCTCAGATGAAAAGGGAGTTTGAGAGGGAGTCAGATGTGACTTTGGCACATTGATAGTGAACCCCAGTGAATGCAGGAGGTCAGCCGTAGTCTTGAGGTGGAAGATGACAACCTGGGGCAAGCCAGACTTCATCAGCCAGTCACCAAGCTTGGAGCAGATTGGCACCTCTGATCTCCACAGATGAGCTACAGCCCTGCTACCACTTCGGTCAACACCAGAAGGGGAGCTGGTGAGGCCGAAGGGGAGCACAACAAACGGAAAGTGCTTGCGGCCCACCATGAACTGCAGGTAATGCCTGTGTGCAGGCAGGATGGGAATTGGAAATATGCGTCCTGCAAGTCCAACACTACCAGATACGACCAAACAAAACAGCGAGCAGTTTGAACAATTTCTTGAGGAAGAAATTGAAAGAGCGCAGGTTGAGAATAGGATTAAGGGCTCCGTCCTTCATGGGCACCAGAAAGTAGCAGGAATAACAACAGTGACCCACGTCTGGTGCAACACTCGCTCTATGGCCCTTTGGCCAAAAGAGGTGTCAATTCTTGGCAGAGAAGAGGTAGGTGGTACTCCGTCAGCCTGTTGTAAGTATGTGGCATGGGGAGAGGGGGTGGTCTCGAAGTGGAGGGAGCAGCCCCTTTTGACAATCTGCAAAATCCACCTGTCTGATGTTATGGCCTGCCAGTGGTGTAGGTAATGGTGAATCCTGCCACCGATTGGGTGCCCATGATTATGAAGACAGACAGACTAGGAGGGTTTGGAGGCTGTGGCTGCTGGGGGGAGGGGGTGGACTGACCAAACTTCTGGCCTTCCGACCCAGGGGGGTGGGTATAGTGTCTGCAGCAATGCAGAGGCTGGATAGCTTGTGCACTGCTGTGGCTGGGCAGGAAGCGGCTGTACACCCCTTCTGTGGCCATGAAAGGAGTGAAAGGGAGGCCGGGGGGCCATGGAAAGGCCTAAGGACTTGGCTGGAGCCCTGCTGTCAAAGCGCTCCAGTGCTGAATTCGCCTGGTTTCCAAAGAAGTGACAGTAGCTATCAAAGGGCACCTCCAGGAGTGAGGACTGGGCATCCCCAGAAAAAACAGTAGTCCTTAATCATGCATAGTGTTGAAGGGCCACCGACGATGAAACCGCTCTGCCAAGTCCACATCTAATGGTGCACTTACCTGCATCTCTCCTGTCCGCAAAAGCCTGGGAGGGCACGGCCTCCGTCTCCTCACAGGGAGTTGGAATAGCGGCCCAAAAGGCATGCAGTGTTCAACTGCAATGCCACGCTGGTGGAAGAAAACATTTTTTTGCCTAAATTGTCCAACCTCTTGGATTCCCGATCTGGCGGAGCATGAACCAGGAGTTACATCTGAAGTGGAGGGTTGGACCATTAAGTTCTCCAGGGTAGGGTGTTCTGTGATTAATTCGGGGTCCCCTGGAGCGGGGCAGTGGTGGCAGGTAATTGACCTGTTCACAGGAGCCCCTGTGTTGAGGTTGAACCAGGTAGCACGCAGTACATCAGAAAGTGCTTTGTTGAGTGGGAGAATCGGTACGGAAGGGAACACTGGTTTGAAACGCTTCCGTCAAAGAAGCTCCATCCTCAATAGCCACCGGAGGGGGAGAAAGTATGCCTTTGTCTGGATAAGTGTACAGTTCACTGGCTTCAACCAGATCCTTACTCCAGTCAAAGGATTACTAAGGCTGCTAATTTTCAGGGTCCAGCTAGCCACTCCCATTCTTCAGAGTCCTAGTCCATAGGAATAGGGCTCATGATCTGGCCTGGACCGCATGGCTCCAGTCAGTGCCGGAATCTGCATTGGACGATGTAAATGTAAATGTGGGTGTACTTGTAAAGCGCACTGCGACTCCATGGAGTATCCTGGCGCTGAAGACCGCTGGGGAACCCGTCCTGGTTTTCCCTGTGAGATGGTCCCTTTCTGGGTATCTCCAAGGTGAAACCAGGCATCCCCGGCGTCTGTGGGGGGCCGTTGTAGAGATGAGGCAAGCTTAATGCCCAGAGTTGCCGAGTGTGTTCCCTGGTTAGAGTAGGCACCGAGGCGAGAATTATCGAGTCCGTTTTGACCCTGGTCCACGACCCTGCCGCTTCGGGAATTGAACCCTGGTCCCGGGCCGTTCTCTGCTTATGGGTCTGCCGCCTCTAACCAGTGAGCCACACCACTCTACCCCTGCCCTTCCGGCTCCTGGGGATGGAGGTGCCGAGAGCGTCAACCTCGGGACCTGTGCCGGGGAGGGTCTACATAGTACGACCAGCACCGATCTAGATCTATATGTGGATCACCAGGGTCCAACTGGCTCCAGATATGCCTGCCTGGATCCAGTAGGGGTCTCCGTTCCAAACCCACGCCAAAGGTAAAGGGTCCTCAAATATGAGGAGCATGGCTTCATAAAACTTTTGAAGTTAAGGGGGGGTTACTCTGGATCTCGGAAACGCAGGGAGTTGTAGAGCTGGCCCAGGCGTTGGCTCAACTGCGGAGCCAGGCCTCGAGTGACGCTACCTCATCTCGTTGGCCAACAAACGACTTTTTGTGAGACTGAAACCTACCCTAATTGCTCAACGACTTGAAAAGCGGCGACGACCTCAAACTTCGTGTCTACTCCCGGGGCCTTCTTCCCGACCGGGACCTCAATTGTTGCGGCATGGCAATTCAACAGAAGCTTGAGAGATCACTCCCTCAAGTCCTTCGGATGCATGGCGTGGCAGTTGGGACAGACCTTTTGGTCATCTTGTTCCAGGCACCTGATGCAAACAAGGTGCGGGTCCGTCACCGACATGTCATTGACCGGCGCCGCAGGGCTTGAAGCCAGCCTTTGGCAAAATGTCAAAACCAAGCTCAGTCAAAAAGTTACTAGGAGGTATCTCTTCCTGGATCTGCAGTGACTGGTGCACAAAGAAAATATCCGACGTCACAGCACCTGGGTGGTGCCTATATAGGCACTGCAAAAGTCACTTGTGGCACGGACGATGCCACCAACACCACAAGAAGTCAAACAATGCCACATAACTGCACGCAGGGGTATTGTTCACAAAATAATTTCTGGATCTTGTCTACTGGGGTAATTCTAAGGTAAGAAATGTTCGGCTAGAAGTCTATCAGATGAGTGTAATGGATATCTCATATTCTGAACAATGAGTCAAATTAGTAGCATTCCCAAGTTATTACCCAATAACTTAATCATCTAAGGGTTTCAAAGCATCAACTGTAAGCTACTGAATCAATATAGGCCACAGAATTAGCGTGGTAGCACCGCCACATTATAACGAGACAACCTGCAGTAAAGGCCACGCACTGTCATATACACTGGCAAACTGTTCGTCCAGCAATTTTTGCCTTTTTATTTGAATAAAATAAGTGCCCCATGCATCTTTAAAAAGTCTTTGTCAGTGACTGCAGCTTTCAGCCATCACAAGACCTTGAATTATGTTTTCACTTTGAAAGGTAGCACAGTTCTTGGAAATTTCAAATAGTTCTCTTTGCTCTAATGCAAAGTCCAGCTTTTTAGCCCGACTTCAAGATTTGTTTCAGAATGCCATACTTTCAGCACCAATTCTGGTTTCAAAGGCAGAAGTCACTAAAATTGTAAGTGAAAAGTTGTAGACAGGTTAAAAGAAGAATATAGGATAATCCTCAGCTTCGGAGCACAGACTGCAACACTGTCCTGGTCTGCCACTTTTTTCTCTACATTTGTAAGGTCTTTGGTAGGTTGAACGCCACATCTTGTGTTCACCTACTAACAAGTTTGGCATGCATTGCACAAAAGAAGTGAAAGGCCTATTTTCAAAGTTATACCTCAAACAGTAACTATACAGTCAAACTCAGCAACTTATCACTCTGTTTAGAGTGAACCCTAAATGTTGCCAGAGTCCTGCTTTTTGTTGAAGACAATACAGTTCCAATAGCACTGAACATGATGGCAGAAGAAAAATAGTTTAAGGTGGCATCTTCCTTGAAATAAATTGTCGGCATTAGAAGAACAATCCGGATAAAGCAGTGCTACATACACATCCAACATTCCTCTCAAGCGTTCTTTATTGTATTCACATTTATCTAAGTAAACTGTTTTGCTCTTTTCCTAAACCACTGTCTACAACAGTATGCTTTGCATGCTTTAGCAGTGTTATCAGCTGTTCTACCTTAAAGCCAAAGCACCAACTATTACTGGTGCTACACACTTGGTAGAGGAGCCAACGGTTACAAATAAAACAAGTAAAGGAACAGTCACTTACCTTCAGTAACACCGTATCTTGTAGACATGAACTAGCTGCAGATTTCTTACCTTTGAACTTCCAGGCGTCAGGCTGGATCCGGAAGATTTTTGATAGCAGTACCCCTGCACACCTATAGGTGGTATTGGTTGACTGCGCATGACGTCGTAGGTGTCCAGCATGCAGACGAAAGTACTTTTTACTACTTTCCACGCCAGAAGCACGAAGCCATGAAGTGACTGACTGTGGTGTGTCAAAAAACAACTAGGGCCCTGAAGGGGAAATGGCCCTGGCCCCAAACCAATCCGCAGTGTGGGGAGGATGGGTGGGTCGGTAAGGAATCTGCAGCTAGATCATGTCTCTATCAGATAAGGCGTTACAGTAGGTAACTAACTTGTCCATCTGCCAGAGACATCTAGCCGCAGATTCCTTACCTTTGAACAGATACACAAGCAATATCATCCCTGGAAGATGGACTGCAGAAAGGTTTAAGACTAAGAAATCCTGCAAGAGAGACCCTCCTTACGGACCAGAGAATCTATGCAGTAGTGTCTGGCGAACGTGTGCAGAGATGCCCACGTGGCCACCTGGCAGATGTCACTAACAAGGACACCATGCTGAAGAGACGTGGTGGCTGTCTTCGCCCTTCGGCCTCTCATCGTTGAGTTTGGCGGCATGGCTCCTGAGATAGTGCAATATGGACACCTGAATCTGCCGGACGATTGCATGACTATACTTAAGGAGGCTAAGAGACCTTCCACTAGGACTTCCTATGCCTATAAGTGGAAGAGGTTCTGCATCTGGTGCACTTCCAAGGACTATGACCTGACAACCTGCAAGGAAGATGTCATTCTTCCGTACCTTTTGCATTTGGCACAGTCTGGCCCTATTTTTCATTCTATTAAGGTTCTCCTCACAGCGTTAACTGCATATAGGAAATGCCCTTCACAGACATCCTTCTTCCAGATCCCTGTGATTAAAGATTTTTTGGAAGGATTGAAGAAAGTGTTTCCTCCTGTTCGGCGTCCTTCGCCATCATGGAGGCTGAATGTGGTGCTGTCCAGGTTGATGAAGGAGCCTTTTGAACCTATCCATAAGGCTTCTCTGCAGCACTTGTCATGGAAGGCGGCCTTCCTTGTGGTCATTACATCGGCCCGCAGGGTGAGTGAAATTCAGGCATTGTGTTGCCAAGAGCCTTATACTGTATTTCATGCTGCTAAGGTTGTGATGCGTACTCACCCTAAGTTACTTCCTAAGGTGATTTCTGATTTCCATGTCAATCAGACTATAACTTTACCTACGTTTTTCCAGAATCCTTCCACTCCAGCGGAACGGTCTCTCCATTCCCTGGATGTCAGAAGGGTGTTGAAATTCTACTTGGATAAGACCAAGGACATTCGTAGGTCAGACCAATTGTATGTCAATTATGGGTCGGTCAGGACTGGTCTTGCCACCTCAAAACAGTCCATCTTGAGGTGGATTGTGTCCTGTATCCAGTTACGTTATCAGAAAGCTAACAAGACCTTAGGGGGTAAGCCTAAGGCTCATTCTACCAGAGGCAAAGCAGCTACAACAGCTTTGCTTCCTAACGTTCCCGTTGCAGAGATCTGCAGGGCTGCCACTTGGAAGTCGGTCCACACTTTTGCTAAGCATTATTGTCTGGACTCTGATGCCAGAGCAGATGCTCAGGTTGGGCAGGCTTCATTGAGAAATCTGTTTGCACAATAGAGGTGTTGTTTTTTTGGGATGGGCTTGCCATTCTATTCACTAGATTATGACTATACACAGAGATTCTCTACTACAGAAGGAGTAGTTTCTTACCTGTAACTCCAGTTCTGTAGTAGGGGTATCTCTGTTATAGTCATAAGCGCCCGCCCTCCTCCCCCGGTGGAGAAAATGGTACTGTAATGTATGCTAGAGGCCTTGCTTTATACACCTTCAAAAAGAACTGAAAGTAAAAGGACTTTGGCTGTGCATCCTGGGATACCGAGGGTCTCTGGAGAGTTCCTTAAAGGCACGGTATCCCTTTTCCAGACACATAATGGCAGCCTATGGGGGCTGTCTGTCCAACCCTTCCTCTCTATCATTTCAAGGATTTTGGTGAAGGGGAGTTTTCTCTATGAAGGAAACTTGGTAAAATCTGACATTGGTGGCTATCCTTTTCACTGTTTAGATGAAGGGGTGGCCTTTGTAGGCTTAGAAGTGTTAGGCTGCATTGTTTGTCTTGATTTTCTCTTAAGTGTCTATGCAGGACTGCAAAGAAGACCGCTTAAGAGATTATTTTTGATTGCTCCGGGGTCCACGCACATGGGCGGGACTACTCACTAGATTATGACTATACACAGAGATCCCCTACTACAGAACGATAACGCTCTTTTTGGGTCCAGACGGTGGAGATATACTCTTCCTTGGAAGGATGCAGAGGTGCATAGAAGGTGGGCAGAGTAATAGACTGAGCCACATGGAAAGGTGTTACCACCAACTTAGGCAGAAAGGATGCCCTAGTGCAGAGCACTACTTTGTCTGGAAAGACGGTCAAGTAAGGAGGCTGAGATGACAGTGCCTGCAGTTCGCTCATCCTCCTGGCATAAGTTACTGCCACTAAAAAGGCAGTTTTGATAGTGAGCAGCCAGAGGGGGCATTTGTGCAGCGGTTCAAACGGTGCACACACCCAAAAGGTAAGGACCAAATTAAGGTTCCACTGAGGCATAATAAAAGGAGAAGGGGGAGGGGGGAACAGATGGCAAATCCCCACCAAAAATCTCTGTACAAGAGAGGATTTAAAAAGTGATTTCTGATCTGGCAGCCAAAGGAAAGCAGACCGGGCTGAAGGGTAGCCTTTCAGAGTGCCCAGTGCAGGGCCCTTCAGGGCCAAGGAGAGAATGAAAAGATTATCTGATAGAGAGGCAAAGTGTCAACAGACTGTTCAGGACAGTATTTACAGCATTTTTGCCATCGGCAGGCATATCCATATGGAGGGATGCCTGGCTGCCAGAATAACCTCACAGACTTTGGCAGGAAGGTCAAAAGCTGTCAACTGTCGCCTCTCAATCGTAACGCAAGGAGGCAGAGAGTGGACAAGATTGACTAGAGGATTGCTGTTGCAACAAAAGATCCTCCCGAAGAGGCAGCCTTATCGGAGGATTGATGCTCATTTGTAGAAGCTCAGGATACCAGACTCTCTGTGCCCAGTCCGGAGTCACAAGGATGACTTGGGCCCAGTACCTCCCAATCTTTTTTAACACTCTGGGCAGGAGGAGTATGGGCAGAAAGGCGTACAGGAGGCCTGTGCTCGAATCAGGACGAAAAGCATCACAGAGCAAGTCACCTTGGAAACTCCAATGCACGAAACTGCTGATGTTGCGCGTTCTCTTTGGAGACAAACAGATCTAACCAAGGCTCTCCTCACTGTTGAGAGACCTTGCACCAACCAACTCCGGATAGACTTTCCACTCATTATCCGCTAGGCAATGGCAGCTGAGTTCGCCCACTCTGTTGTTCAGAGAACTGGGCAGATGTTGAACCACCAAGGAAATTCCCTGTTCCAGCCAAGTCTAGAGACACAGGGCTCTTAACAGAGGGTCCATGACCCCATTCCACCCTGCTTGTTGCAGTACCACATGGTGATAGTGTCTGAACACCTAAGCTAGCCTTCCCTTGAGGAATGGTAAAAAGGATTTCAATTCCAATCGGATCGCACGAAGCTCCAACAGGTTGATATGGAGCTTGGCTTCAGTCAGAGACCAGAGTCCTCTGATCTCCACCTCCCCAGATGGCCGCCCGATCCCAGAAGGGATGCATCCATCACTACTGTGAGATCTGGGTGGGGAGTGGAGAGGGGTCTGTGTCTGACCCAATCGCGGTTCGTCAGCCACCACCGCAGGTCGTTCGCGGTGCCCTCGAATATCTGAACTAAGTCGGTTAGATTTCACCGATGCTGTGCCTGTTGGAACTTCAAGTCCCACTGCAGAGCCCGCATGTGCCATCTGGCATGGACCGCAAGCAGGATGCAAGAGGCCATGAGGGCCAACAGCCTCAGAGTCATTATCACCGAAATCCAGGATAGAGGTTGAAATATTGGTATCATAGCCTGAATATCCTGGACTCACCGTTCGGGAGGATAAGCCAGAAACGGCAGCGTGTCCAGAACTGCTCAGATGACTGGGTGCGTCTGAGAGGGAATCAGGTGTGACTTCGGCACGCTAATAGTAAACCCCAGAGAATGCAGGAGGTTCGCCATAGTCTGGAGGTGGGAGACAATTGCTTGGGACAAGCCGCCATCAACACCCAGTCGTCGAGATAGGGGAAGACTGGGACCCCTGATCTCCGAAGATGGGCTATGATCACCGCCATCACCTTGGTGAACACTCGAGGGCACTGGCGAGGCAGAAGGGGAGCACGGAAAACTGAAAGTGCTTGTGGCCTACTGTAAACCTCAGATTGCGACGATGGGCTGGCAGGACAAGGATACGGAAATAGGAGTCCTGCAAGTCCAACGCTACCATCCAGTCTCTGGGTCCAGAGCAGACAGGACCCGAGCAAGGGTGAGCATTTTGAACTTCCCTTTTTTGAGGAAGTGTTGGGGGCTGCGAGGTCTAGGATAGGACAAAGGCCTCAGTCCTTCTTTAGAACCGGAAAATAGTGGGAATAGCAACTACAGCTTATTTCTTGCCCAGGATCCCTCTCTATAGCTCTCTTGGTTAAGAGTCTTGATTTCCTCGTGGAGTAAGGCAATGTGATCCTCCATCACCCGATCGCAAGTTGGAGGCATGGAGAGATGAGTAGTCTTGAAGGGGAAGGGGTAGCCCCTTCGCATTATTTGCAGCACCCACCTTTCCAAGATAATATCGCCCCAGTGCATCCTGCCACCAACTGGACGCCAATGATCTGGAGGGATCAGACTAGGAAGGTTTTGCAGTAGAAGAGGGGCTTGTGGCTTCACTACTTCTGGCCACCTGACCCATGGGGTCAGGGTGAACCAAGTCCACGGCCTGCAGAGGTTGCTGAGCTTGCAGGGACCTCTGGCTGGAATATGGTTGGCATGGTTGGAAGCCCCCTCCGTAGCTACGAAAAACTGAAAAAAACAGATGTCCTCAGCCAGGTGTGGTGCCTTACGGCAACGTCTAAGAAATCGCTCTGCCTAGTGAGTCTGTTGTGTCTAAGCCACAGCGTATCTCAAACTTCTCTGCATCTCTCCCATCTGAAATCGCTTGGGAGAGGACAGCCTGGTCCTCCACTAAGACTCTGGGCAGCACCTCCACAACCGTATCCCATATCAAATGGCAAAAAGGGCCCAAGACGCATGCTGTGTTTACCGACTGCAATGCTAGGCTGGCAGAAGAAAAGCTCTTTTTACAAAAGCTGCCCAGCCTTTTGCATTCCATATCCGGGGGAGCAGAAGAGAACGCACCACGAGAAGTGGATGCTTGTACCACCAAGCTTTGTGGAGTGGGATAGGTGGAAAGGAAAGCTGGGTCACCCACTGTAGGGCAGTGGCGGCGGGGAATGGTTCTATTCACAGGAGCCCCAGTGCTGGGCTTGGACCAGGTGCCCAGTAGAACATCTGTCAAGTTCTCGTTGAAAGTCAGCAAGGGTTTCGAGGAGACACCAGGCTGGAGAACCTCAGTCAAGACGTTAGCCTTGACTGCCACCGTAGGAAGTTGCTGGTCCAAGACCTCTGCAACCCTACGCACCATCACTGGAAAGGAGGTTCCCTCCTCCGTAGCCAGGTTAGGGGGAACAGTATGCCAGAATCTGGAGAAGTGTACAGGCCGCTGGCATTACCCCTGGTGCTCATACCAGTCAAGGTCTTTCTTGGGTTGCAGGATTTCTATGTGATCCTGCTGCCCCTCCCAATCATCATCTATTCCTAACCCTTCAAAATAGGGCAAGTTGAAAAGCACAGAGCCATACGACTCAGTTGTCAATGGTCTCTGCGTCAGTCGACACCCAACTGACTCATTGTAGTCTAGAATGATGTTGGGGGAGGGTTGCCTCCGGTGAAGCCAAGGGCCTCAACGTCAGATGCATTGCCTGGGAAGGTCGTAGAGGTACTACCGGTGCCGGATCCAGGGACAGATCTAAGAAGAGGCCGTGGCAAGAGGCACGGAACTCATGGGATTTCCTTTAGCTGAGCCTGTGGTGCCCTAATGCGCGCCTGCAGGGTCAGGCCGCCCAAATATGGCACACACGGAAACCTAACATTCTATTAATTGGGCCGGGGTCGTTCTCGGCCCCATAAAGGGAGGGAAACGCAGAGCCAACCCAGGCATACGTTCTGGGGAGTGAGGCCTCAAACGCAGAGGCTCCTCTGCCTCGTGACAGACGGGGCCAAGTCTAAGCACGCTTCCACTTCTTGTGCTTTTTATGGTGCTTCCGACCTGATCTCGATGACTTCAAGGAAGAAGACTGGCACACACCTCCATTCCCCCCTCCGGAGCTATGATCGGAAACGTCCTCTTGACCGGGAGCGAGATAGACGAGGCGACCTCCGATGCGCTGTACGCTGGGTCTCAATTAGCTTTAGGGCTTACACTTAAAGCGTTCGGCCCCATGGCCGACAATCAGAGCACAACTTTGCGTCGTAGTCACGCTCCAGGCACCAGAGACACAGCAAATGGGGTCTATGACCTGCATGGCGTAGTGACAGCTGTATGGCTTGAACCTGGAGGTCTTTTTGGGCATCCTTCACACCATGAAGAACTCAACAAAAGTCAAAAAAAGTTGTCAAAAAACAGGGTAGCTCTCGTAGATGGATCTGCACTGGTTGGCACGGAAAGAAAAGAACTGACGTCAAAGCACCGGGGTGGTGCTTATAGACGACGCAGACCTCACGATGATTAATATGATGCCTAAGACGTAACGTAGAGATGACAGACGCCACCTATCTACAGGGTTCGGCTATTAAAAATATTCCGGATCCAGCCTGGCACCTGGAAGTTCAAAGGTAAGAAACCTGAAGCTAGATGTTCCTATCAGATAATTGGATTGCCCAAGGTGTACATTTCTGTTTCTCTTTAGCTAACAAAACATTAAGTTCAACAAGAGTTAAGGGAAGAAGAAAGTAACGGTTCAAAATGTGTTTGCTGTCAGGGGGTGAAAGTAACAACCTTTTGGTGGGGCATTTTTGCTGGACAGCATTTTGGAGTGACACAATTAAGTGCAAGGAGTTTTCAGCTCTCTAAAAAGAAAGATATTAAAAAGGTGACAGATAATCTGGACATCTAAATAGGTGCACTGCAGTTTGGTTAATAGAGTGTTGAATACCCTTGTTGAGGTGAAGATTTCTTTGGATTAAAGTTTTAATTATTTACTGAAGAGAAAAAGGAAAGAAAATACTGGAGTGTTAGATGGTAATGTATGGATAAAAAGTAGGATTACTACTCAGCCTGTGTAGGAACTGTTTTGATGTGTGCAAGGCAAGATTACCTTAAACTGTTTTGCAGCAAGCATACAGCTGTGCATAAGCAGGGAATAGGTGAAAAATGAAAACACATATTGGGGAAACTTGGGCACACTTGGGGATACCCACCATCTCTGTAATGGTCTGTATCATAAATTGCAAAGATCATTGAAAACCCCGCATAAAAATTGCCCAGAGGTGAAGAATGCTATCCTTGAGTAGTGCAAACTGCCCTCTACAATAGCATTTGGCCTGAGACCACACGGGGCAGCCCATCACAAATGGGCATCACACATTCAATCACAGTATGTGCTCTGAGAAGTACATCTATTATCTGTCAAAGGAGCATCCCTGAGATGAGCAATGCACAAGCCATAGTGTATAATTAAAGAGCATACCCAGAAGCGACAGAGGCACAGTCAAAGAAATCAACAATATATGATGCCAGTTCCTATAAGCTTTGAAGAGTCCACTCACATGCAATAGATTAGCAACCACAGAAGGGCCAACAATTAGACATTCAGCCATATCATAAGCCTGAGGTGTTCACACGGCACAGAAGCAACCGATAGGAAGGAATATGCTACTTACCAGTATGCATCTGTTCTTGGCATGTAGGGCTGCTGACATTCACATCTTATGCATAGATCGCCGCCTAGTGTTGGGTCCAGATGATTGCACATTGTTGTCCTGGAAGAGTCTTCGAAGTATCACGAGGTAGGTGGCTCCTCCCCTGGACTACAGTGCGCATGGGCATCCTCTCCATCCTCAGATTGTTTTTCGCCATTGTGGCAGGGATGGAGTATGATACAGTAAGTGATGTCCATGCTAGAAATTAAGTCTGAGTGCTACAGCTGCAATGTAAATGTAGGAGGTAACATATGATGTTTTGAGTAGATGCATCTAGCGGATTTATGTCATTATTGTTACAATAGATGACAAATCGTTTCCACTTCGCCGCATAGCATGCCCTGGTTGTAGGCCTCCTTGCCTCTTTGATAATATTCATACAGTCGGGAGGCAAGTTTAGGTAACCAAACTCTATGACCTCAGGAGCCAGATCGCAAGGTTCAACTGTTGCGGATCTGGGTGCTGAATGTCGCCATGGCTCTGCGTTAAAAGACTGGGTGTTAATCGCAGCCTTTGATGAGGAACCACGGAAAGTTCTATGAACGTGGTGTACCATGGTTGCCGTGCCCATGTTGGAGCAACTAGGATTAGTGTCATTGAGTGTTGTCGCAGTTTGCGTGCCACTAGTGGTATGAGCGGGGCTGGGGGAAAAGCGTACGCAAATCTGCCTGACCAGTGCATCCATATCGCATTGCCCTGAGATTGCGGATGTGGAAACCTGGCGGCGAAGCTTTGGCATTTTGCATTTTCCCTTGTGGCGAACAGGTCTATTTCTGGTTGACCCCACCGCTGGAAGTACGGTTGCAGCACTGAGGGATGTATCTCCCACTCGTGCATCTGGTGGCTGTGTCTGCTGAGCAGGTCCGCCATCTGGTTGTCCTTGCTGGGAGGTGTTCCACCATGAGGAAGATGTTTCTCTGAATGGCCCACTTCCACATGCTTTGCGCTAGATGGGACAACTGTGGAGAGTGTGCCCCTCCCTGCTTCTGTATGTAGTACATGGCAGTCATGTTGTCCGTCCGGATTAACACGACTTTGTTGCACAAGTGTACCTTGAAAGCTTTGAGCGCCAGAAAGATTGCCGATTGCCATCAGTTCTAGCAGGTTGATCTGCTTCTGCTGTGTTGTCCATAGTCCCTGCACTGTGTAATGGAGGATATGCGCTCCCCATCCTAGGAGAGATGCGTCCGTCGTCCGCACTATTTGTGGTACAGGCTCTTGGAACGGTCGTCCCCTGCAAAGGTTTTGTGGGTTCCACCAATGCAGAGAGCTGTATGCGCGACCGGTCACCAACACTAGGTCTTTCAATTGTCCTTGAGCCTGGTTCCACTGCCGTGCTAAGCACTCCTGGAGCGGACGCATGTGTAGTCGTGCATGAGGGACTATGATGATGCAGGAGGCCATCATGCCTATCAACTGCATAAACACCCTGGCTGTGATCGAGTGTTGGGGTCTGAATTTCTGAATGAGTAACAGAATGCTGTTGATTCTGGCTGGGTTTGGCTGCGCCTTCGCGTCTATTGAGGCACCCAGGTACTGTTGTACATGGGCGGGCTGAAGATGGGACTTTGGGTAGTTTAATGAGAATCCGAGGCTGTGTAGGAGGTGAATAGTGCGGGACACGTGGCTGGCACATTGCTGGGCTGACTTTGCTTGGATGAGCCAGTCGTCCAGATAGGGGTAGACGTGAATATGGTTCCTTCGTAAGTGCGCAGCCACTGTCGCTAGGCACTTGGTAAACACCCTGGGGGCTGTTGTCACCCCGAAAGGCAGAACCTTGAACTGGTAGTGCTGATTTTTTATGGTAAACCTGAGATACTTCCTATGTGCTGGATGTATTGGTATGTGGAAATACGCATCCTTTAGGTCTAGGGTTGCGAGGAAGTCTCCCTGCCTGAGTAAAGGTAGAACTTGCTGTAAAGTGAGCATGTGAAAGTGTTCTGACAAGATGTATTGGTTTAGGGGCCTGAGGTCTAGTATACGCCTGAGAGACCCGTCCTTTTTGGGGATTAAGAAGTACAGAGAGTACACCCCTGTTCCCTGTTCCTGAATTGGGACGAGTTCTATGGCCCTTTTTTGCAGCATGCTGATAACTTCTTGCTGCAATAAGTCTATGTGCTCTGCGGACATAGGACGGTGTTTTGGGGTATGTTGGGTGGAGTGGATGTTAGCTCTAGACAATAACCATACTGAATGAGTTGTCTTACCCACCTGTCTGTGGTAATGCTTTCTCAGACTGGCAGGAACTGTTGTAATCTGCCCCCGACCAGTGTTATATGGTCCGGGGGCAGCGACAAGGCGTCACTGTTTAGTATTGGCGGAGGATCTGGTTATTTCCTCGTCCTCTGCCTTTACTGCTGTTGCCACGGTATCCACCTCTGCTTGTTTTATTATAGGTGGATTGCGTGTTCCCTTTATTGTATTGAGTCTGCTGGGATGCCTGTACTCTTGAAGCTCCTCTGTTACTGGAGCGACGAAAGGAACCACCTCTGAATTGTTGTGACTGCAAGGCCCCCATAGATTTGGCTATCTCTGTGTCTTTTTTAATCTTTTCTAAGATGGAAGCCACATCAGGACCAAATAAAAAATCAGGGTTTACAGGCTGATTTAATAAAGTGGTTTGAATCTCTTGTTTGAACCCTGAGATACGCAACCAAGCATGCCTTCTGAGCATGACACTTGTGTTGATGTCTCTGGCTGCAGTGTCTGCTACGTCCAGCGCACATTTGATGGAAGCGTTGGATATGAGTTTCCCTTCCTGTATTAGTGTTTCTGCTCCTTCTTTGTAGGCATCAGGCAAATGTTGTAGCAGTTGCTCTAATGTGTCATAATGTGCCCTATCGTATCTGGCTAATAGGGCCTGTGTGTTGGAAATTCTCCAGATGTTAGCTGCTTGTGCAGCCACCCTCTTCCCAGAAGCTTCTAACACTTTAGACTCTTTGTCTGGAGGAGGAGCATCACCAGTAGTTTGGGAGTTGGCACGCTTACGAGCATTGGATACCACCAAAGAGTCCAACTGCAACTGTCCCTTAATGTATGTAGGGTCCACAGGCGCCGGTCTGTATTTTCTTTCAATTCGGGGGTTAACAACCCTTGCTCTTGTGGTCTCCTTAAAAATGTCTGCTGCGTGTTTGAGGACCCCCTTTAACATTGGCAATGTTTTCACTGATTTCTCTGAAGTGGGGAAAGTGTCAAACAAGAAATCCTCCTCAATTGGGTCAGCATGCATGTCCACATCATGATTATGTGCTGCCCTCTCTATTATTTGCGCTAAACGCCACTGTATCCTCTGTTGGCGAAGTTTTAACAGGATAAGAAGGAGTATCAAGGATAGGTTGTGACTCCCCCTGGTCAATAGTGTCTGTCCAGGCTTGAGCCTGGTCATCTTGATCAGTGTCCGTAGGGTAATTATATTGTTCTTCATAGTCATACCCCAGCTCCTCATTCGAGCGTGTGGGTGAGTATGCATAAGTGTCTTGGCCATGGTACTGCACACTTTCAAAAAGGACAGGCGATGTGGAAGAATCCCTTTTCTTTTTTAGTGGAATTTTATAGGATTCCAGAGGATTTTCCGACCTGATCTTTCTTTGATAAATAGTAAGTGTACCAGTGTCGGCGTCGATATGGAGCTTTGACTGTTCATCATAGGAGGGCTCCTGATACACAATGCTCGCTTCTTGAGGATGACTCCTTTTTCCAAGTGACACAGTTTTGGAATATTCGATCCCTTTTTTCGGATCCAGCGCCTTAGGCCGTGCTGTTGGGGGCAGTCCGAATTTTATCGGCGGCTTTGGGGCCGGCGTAGATATTGGACCGATGGACTTCGCTTTGTCGTCATGCTTTTTGCCTTGCGTCGACTTTGGTGCTTGTTGCGTCGGAGGTGCGCTCCTTTTTATCGATTCGACTTGCTCCTTCGAGGCGCCTTTGGTTTTTGGCTCGAGGGCTTTGACGAGCTGTTTTTCGACTCGGTGCCTCGGTTCGAGGGCCTTTTGAGAGTAGAGTCCTTTGTTTGTGTCGCTGTCAGTCGACGCCGACCTCGTCGGTTCGATGGACTTGGCTTTAGCGATGGACTTTAGCGCACCAATCTTCGGATCGACACCCTTTGTGGTTGACCTTTCAGGGTCGTCAACACTTATTTTCGACGTCGATTCCCATGTGTTTGCACTCTTCGATCCGATGGCTGTCTTTAGCAGTTTCGGTTTCGTTTTTGCCTCGATAGCTTTCAGTTGGGCAACCGATGGCTCGTGTGAGATATTCTTAGCCGGGCCGAGACGCGGGGCTATAGAATGCTTGTCATGATCTTGGCTAAGGCCTTTCGGCGATGCCTCGACCTGAGCCGTGGAAAGTTTAAGAGTGTCTTGTTTAGGCCCAGTACCCACTGCCGGGCCTGGTTCATCACTCGAGTCGTCATCGACTGCTCCGATGGGGGACATGTCGTCCCTTACCTCTTCGTCGTTTTCTTCGTCAACGACGTGCTCTTCGTCGTCTTGATAGTAGTTGGAGTCGTGCTCCGAACCTGGATCAGACGTCTGTTCTGGATCCTCAGTCTGTACGACCTCATCGTCGTCTTCGTCGAAGATATTCACCGGGTCGGGCGCTGGCTCCGTCATTGTTTGTCTCGCTGCACGTCGGAGCCTAAGCGTCTTCTTCGACCGGAACCGAGCACAAGCTAGACAGTTGTCCTCGTTGTGGTCTGGTGATAAGCACTTGTTGCACACCGGGTGTACATCGATGTGCGGGTATTTTGAGTTACAAAGGGGACATTGTTTGAACGGGCTCCGTTCCATCGACGATCGGGCCTCTGGTGTCGAAAAGGCCACGCGTCTCTCTTAGACGTCCTGCTTCGAAAAGAAACAGGAACAAGAACTCGGCACCGATCGAAAGAACAATACCGACGACCCCGAAGGCCTTTTGGCCTTGTAGAAAAGTTTCCGAACTGGAGTAAAGAAAAGTTCATCCGAACCCAATGGCGGAAAAAAACAATCTGAGGATGGAGAGGATGCCCATGCGCACTGTAGTCCAGGGGAGGAGCCACCTATCTCGTGATACTTCGAAGACTCTTCCAGGACATCAATGTGCAATCATCCGGACCCAACACTAGGCGGCGATCTATGCATAAGATGTGAATTCAGCAGCCCACATGACTCGAACTGTGTATTACAGTAACCACCATGGCATATATTCTGGTAAGTCTACAGAGAGTAATAGTTAAGCAACTATTATACAACCAGCCATAGTATATCACAGAGGAGGCTATAGAGAAGCAGCCAAGAAGTAACCTATTGTAACAGACATATAGCACGCTTTAGTATATGCTGTGAGGAGTTAACCCAAGAGTAGCTTAGTACAGCCCCTACCTTTCAAAGCATGTATTAATCTTGGAAGGTTGACAGTCTGAAAAGCTACGTAAGGTCTAATAAAACAAGAGCAGAGATACCACTACAAACCAAAGGAAGTCCAATATTATTCAGCTTTCTTACTTCTGACATACCCTGCCTCACTTGGTCTCATGGGTGGGTCTGATGCCAGATTGACCCGGATCTAAGACTACTTCTTCTAGAAAGCAGGAGAGCTGTAGTTCAGACTCTTTATGGCTCCAATGACCTCAAAGCACACTGCTTCTGGCAGCAAAGTGAAGCCTACACCTCATATCAGATAGTACAACGAATGCCAAGTTTTTCAGATTCATTCTGATGGCTAGGATATTTGTAAGGGGGAATCTACAGGTAGGAGTATCAATCATTAAACTGTTTCAATCCCCGGATAGAACCGATTTTGGAAGGAAACTCTGCAGTAATATTGTTGCACCGTTCTCCATTTCTCATGGCAAGGTAGAAAGCAATGGCATTTTATAATCCAGTGAGAATTTGATTTGTTGTAATAATGCATGTTTACTGAACCCTAAGGTGTTTAGCCTGTAGCAATTGTGTATACCCATATTTAACCACGCTGCTGGACCCTTCTCTCTTCTTAGATACCCTGCTCATTTTCATGTCTGGCATGGTGAAGCATGAATTCTCAATCAAACTAGCTTAGAGTCAGGAAGTGAGTTTGCTGTAGCTTTATCAAGGTCTTTTTGCTCTTTTTCCTGTGAAAAGGCAAACATCTGCTACTACCACTTAATAAAGTTTTGGTTTGTCACATTCTCCTTCGACTGCCTAGGTGAAGAATATACTTAAATGGGGAACATTTAGGGAGGTATTACCATTAGAGGCGCAACTGCTTGGTGGGGGAAACTTTTACAATATCACTGTTTGCTTGTTTTGCACAATAAATGCGGTTTAAATTCAAATTTGTTTTATTGGTTTCTAGAAAAAGCACAGGCAATACATTGCAAAAGGAGGGTTCCACATACAAGTAGCGTACGAGACAGACAAGCATGTCTTCTCTATAATGCAATTGGTGATCGGGATACATGGACCAAGCCATGAGTATAAGGCAAAAGACATATGTATGAAGCCTGGTAGGAACATGCAATTGTAAGAACACAAACCAAGTTGGAAATATTGGAAAAGGTGGGGTGAAACAATGCCGTACCCCTGAGATAGATCTGAGAGGGGCAGAAAACCCTGCAGATCGAAGAGATGCCCAGCTGACCTGCAGCTGGTGCAGCGCCATTGTGAAAAAGTGGGTGGGACAGTGCCTGGCGGGAATTCCAGGTTATCGAAAAGGGGAGTGAGCGGGGAGGGGAAGGTCGTAAGGCCTTTCCTGATGGCGACTGTATCCCAGACGTGCAGGATAGTGCGGGTAATAGGTGAGTTCTGGAGGTACCGCGGCCTGTCGCGTCGGCGGAGGAATGGAATCTTCCAGAGGGACGTCTGAGCCATCGCCCTATCCTGGAACAGCCATCTCTTTTCAGACTCCGGCCCATACCACTCAACGAGGTAGCGGAGCTGTGTTGCTTTAAAGTATTGCTGAAGATTGGGGATCCCAAGACCCCCCTCATCCATGCCCCTGTAGGCTAGTTGTCTGTGCAAGCGCAGGCGCTTTCCCCCCCAAATGAAGTGCTGAAAGGCACCCTGCAGGGTGGCAATGGCGCCTGCCGGAGGTAATACCGGAATAGTTTGGAAAACATATAAAATCGTGGGCAGAGCAGACATCTTCACTGCCGCAACACGCCCCAGTAGGGAGAGAGGCTGTTTGGACGACCGTGCCAAATCTGAGCGGATTTGGGATATCAGGTTTGCATAATTTAGGGCGACCGTCTAATCTGTGGAGGAGGTGAGAGCGATACCCAGGTATGGAATCTGCGATCTCGTCTGCAGATGAACGGGCATTGCCACCCAGTGGCAGTATGAGCGACTTCCCCCCGTTTATCTTAAAACCGGACACCGCACCAAAGGATTCCACCTCTCCCAGAAATGCGGGGATCGAGCGTTCTGGGCAATCAAGGGCGGCTATAATGTCGTCAGCGTAGAGGCCAATCGTGTGAGGCTCTCCGCCGGAAGTGATGCCTTGTATGTCCGGGTTATCGCGGACCTTTTGCGCCAACGGCTCCACATACAGAGCAAACAAGAGGGGTGAAAGGGGCACCCCTGTCTCATGCCACGCTGAATCTCGAAGGGGCTCGGGCGCAAGTTACCCAGGCGAACCCGCGCTTGGGGGCGGTGGTAACAGCTCGCAATCCAAGATTGAAAGCGATCTCCTATACCAAAGTGGGCCAAGGCCCGTTGCAGGAAAGACCAGTCAACGCGGTCGAACGCTTTCTCGGCATCAATGTCCAGCAGAGCTGATTCTGACTGTTGGAAATGGGTCTTGTCCACCAAGTGGAGGATCCATTTGGGGTTATCGGTACATTGGCGACTCGGGACGAAGCCAGACTGATTGGGTTCAAGTACCCCAGGCAGGTACGGCCCGAGGGGCGCAGCCAACATGCCTGTAAAAAGCTTCAGGTCCAAATTGAGGAGAGAAATAGGGCGAAATGCAGAGCAATGTGTAGGGTCCTTGCCGGGCTTAGGTAGCACCACTATCTCGGCCTCCAACATGTCTGGAGGGATGGAGCCCGGGCCACTGAAGGAGTTGAAGAGCGGAGTAAGAACCGGAGCCAATAACGGGCTAAAGGTTTTATAAAAACCGGCGGAGTAACCGTCCGGGCCTGGAGACTTGAGGGGCCGGAGGCGGGATATAGCCGCTACTACCTCGTCTAGTCAGATGACGGCCTCCAGGGCCTCCGCGCTCGCCGAGGAAAGTGCCATGGTCGCCGCACTCTCCAAATATGTATCAATATCCGCGCCCGGGACAGCATCAGCTCGGTACAGAGAGGCGTAGAAGTCTCGGAATGCCTCCGCGATCTGTGTCTCCTCCTTGATCTCATTGCCTTTTCCGTCTTTCAGGCCCTCAATTTTTGAGCGCTGGGTTTTCGCTTTCAACACGCTAGCGAGTAGGCGGCCCGTCCTGTTCCCCCCACATAATAAGTGTGGCGGAGGCGCAGGGCGGCGAACTCTCCCCTATCCATGTCCAGGCTGGCCAATTGGGCTCTGGCTGCCTTTAATTGTTTCCAGACTCGCTGCGCCCCGGTGCGGCTGTGAACCCTTTCGAGTTCGGAAACTTGGGCTGTTAAATCGGCCCGTTTCGCTGCACAAACCTTAGTGTCTGCCGCTGTTATCGCCGCGGGCCACCGACTTTAGGGCGCCCCACAAGGCTGAAGCCGAGGTCTCGGGCGTATCATTAATGGTCAGATAGTCAGTAATGCATTTGCGGAGCTGCGTAGTGACCTCCGGACGTTGCAAGAGTTTTGCGTAATCGCCATTTCCCGGGAGGACGCTTGATCTTGGGGATCTGGAGTGTAAGTTCGACTGCATCGTGGTCGGAAAGAGCTGCTGGCACAATTCAAGCGTCAGCCAACTGGGCGAACAGGTCAGAGGACCCGAGAAAGTGATCTAATCTGGCATAAGTGCGGTGCACATGTGAGTAAAACGTGAATTGTGACGCCCCTGGGTGTTTGGCCCTCCATAAGTCCACCAACCCCCGTTCGTGTCGCCCGGACTTGCCTGCAGTGGAAAGAGTGCCCGTGTCTCCATACCTGTGTCCCGATCTATCCACAGTAATATCCATCACCAGGTTGAGGTCCCCCCTAAAAGGAAAAGAGGGTCGGGGATCTGAGTGTCTCCGAGATGGCAGTTTTCAGAAAAGGTTCCTGGCCTGTGTTCGGATTGTACAGGGAAGCCTATTGTCAGCTGTTGGCCCCCGATCAGGAAGCTACGTGTCAGGAGTCTACCCTTGATCTCACCCATCTTATCACCAAACCTGCCCTGGAAGCACCCAGATACCAAGATAGCCACCCCCACTTTTTTCTCCGATAGAGAGGAGAAGCATTGATGGGGGAAAGCGCGGGACCGCATCCTGTGCCAATCCTTCGCAAGTAAGTGAGTTTCTTGGAGTAAACAAATCTCAGCCCCCGAATTTTCCAAATAAGAGAGCACTGCCCTCGGTTTAACGGGATTATTCAGGCCTTTCACATTAAGGGTCAGTATTTTCAAGACAGAGTCTGTCATCTCAATGGGAAGGGGTGAAAGGTGCTATGTGAGAGTGATAGCCCTGCGACGCAATTGGTATATGTAGAGCAAGCGCGTTCGCACATTGAACCCCCCCCCCAGCATACTGGTTCCCACCCTCGACCCCTCCCCCAGCCCCACCCCCCCTTGCCCCAAACCCAACCCCAACTGAAGACCCCCCCCCCAACACCCCCTCTGTCCCCCCTCTTGAACTCCAACCCTGCCAGCCCCCCTCTAGCCCCAACCTGCAACCCGCCATCCCTCAACCTCGCTCCTCCAAACTTCCCCACCCCCTCCCCCCTCTCTAACCCCAACCGAGAACCCGAAAATGCAAACCATAGTCCCAGGCCTATCGAAACCAGTTCAGGCCTGTGGTAAAGTCTCGTGAAGGGTGTTGTGGCAGTGGCGACCTCGTTGGCCCCCCGGCCCGTCCCCCCTGCCCATGTGGGCGTAGAGCGGTGAATGCAAATCCCGTGTCGGTGCTGCCTCAATGCACGGCTGTAGTGTCCTTGACCACCTCTTGTACGGCCGCTGCTTGTTCCCGAGCCATAGTCGTCAGGTCCGGCTTGAGTTCCGCCTTGAGGGAGCGTTGGCGCCCCACTCGTTGCCACTCGCCTCTAAATTGGGGCTTGGGCCTTTCCTGGGAACGCCGCGGGGATGTGCTGCCCTCATGGTTGTGTTCCTCAGGGTCGATTCTGAGTAGCGTGCATGTGTCCCTAAGGGAGCGGAGTTGGTGTAGGGTTCCTTTCCATTTAAAGACGCACCGGAAGGGGTGACCCCAAGAGTAGGGTATCCCGTTTTCCCGTAGGAACGTCGTAGCCACCCGGAAGGCCTTCCGCTTTTGCAGGGTGATGGCAGAGAGGTCCTGGCACAAGTCCACCGGGTGGCCCTTAAAGTGGAGAGGTTGTTTCAACAGGGCCTCCTTCAGGATCCTTTCCTTCAGGGGGATATCAGGTAGAAAGGCTAAGATGTCCGGTGGGGGGGCAGGCGCACGTCTTGCCAGGCCAACTCTGTGCGCCCTGTCTATGCGGATTTCAAAGTCTGCAGGTTCGCCTATAATATCTCTGAACAACCCCCGCAGGTATTCGGTTACACTGTTCCCCTCTGCTTTTGAAGGCACTCCCCGGACGCGGATGTTGTTCCTCCGGGAGCGGTTCTCCAGGTCTTCCGTATGTGCCTGGAGGTCCACCTGTTGCTCCCGGAGACGAATGACCTCTTGTTGTAGGTGTTCCACCTCCTCTCTCCGTGTCTGGTCCGCTTCCTCCATCGTCGCCACTCTCTCCCCTAGGCCGTCCACGTCGCGGCGAAGTTCGCGCTGTTCCCCAGCCAGTTCTTGCTTCAGAGTCTGAAAATCCTCTCTCAGGGAATTGAAGAGGGACTTGAGGAAGGCCTTGGTGATGGGGGGCCCCTCCGTCGTCTTGCCCCGAGCTGCACGTCGCTGTTGTGGGGGACGGGCTTTTGTCCCCCTTAGGGTGCCCTTGGCGAGCATGTCCGTAATTGTGCGGCCTCCCCTGCGTCCCGTGGTGGTCATCTCGCCCTGTTCTGTCCGCCTGCCGGATCTACGGAGACCTGTGGCACTACCCCCAGGTGGCCGGGCAGGTCAAAGGTGCGAACTGGAGGTGCGCTACTGGTCTGAGTTTCTTCAGGGGGGTCACCTCCCTCCGCCCCCCCCCCCCCTGGAGTTCCCCTCCGTGGGCCGGCCTCCTCTGGCGTAACTAGTCCCTGGGCACCCCCTGCTAGTTCCGTGCGCCTCTTCACCTCGCGTACACTTGCTCCTTCCTCCGACTGCTTTGGCCCTTTGTGGCCCCAGAGAGTTCTGGGGAGGTCCGGGCGGGCTGTGGCCTTCCGGGTGTCTGCCCCTCGCTGTAGGCCCCAAAGCCTGGGCCTCGAGTTTCGCATAGGACCGCGACACCAGCGCTGGTCCCGGCGCCCCACAGTCTCTTTTGTGATGAGGGTCACCTGTGCTGGTGCTCTCTCCGCCTATAGTGCGGCGGTGGGGGCTCTGGTATGCTGGGGTGCCTTGCCTGCTCCGCGGGGCCGTCACACTTTCCTGGCACTATTGGGCCTGGGAGCTCGAGTTTCGCGCTCCCCACCTCATTAGGCGGTACGCCGCGCAGTCCCTCTCATGCTGGAGTCACCCGCTCCCCTGCTTCTCTCTGCTTCCTGCCTGGAGTGTGGTGGTTCCTGCTGTGCCGTGGCGCTCGGCTTTCTCCACCGGGTCGCCATCTGGCTCCTGTTCTGCAGCTGAGTCTCGCGCCCCGGTCTGGCGCAGGCCCCGAGCCAGGAGCTCAATTTTGGCACCTCCCGTCGCGGGCGCTCACCTGAGGTGCTGTTACCGTCTACGCGGACCGGGCTCACCCCGCCACCTCCTGTGCCGTTCTTCTGCCCGCGGCGATGCTGGATCTCCTGTGTCAAAGCTCCCAAGCTCGTCTGCCGCCCAGGGATTCCCGGACCCCCCGACTCAGGCCGCCATGTCGTCGCGGCCCAGCCTGCGCTGCTGGTCTCGAGGGGAGGAGAGCTTCTCTCGGTATCGGCGCGGTCTCCGCTTCACCGCTGTCGACCCAGGACCTGGCTCTGGACTCAGCGGGCCAAAGGTACCGTGTTGGGGGGATTTAAGGATCTTTTATAGGCTTAGTTGGGGATCTGGGCCGGGGAGCCACACGATCTTGCGTCTGGTTAGATCGCCATCTTGGCCTCGCCCCCAATAAATGAGTTTTAAACTACAAGCAGGCTGTAGTCTTATTTCGCTCTTCGGTTTGGAACCGCCTACGATGAAGCGAGAGAGAACCGAATCAGGAGTCTCACAACTATCCAAGAAGGTAAAGATACGGGAGACATTCTTCCAGGTGTTGAGCGCAGTTCAGCACTCTACCCCACTGCTCAGACAGCATTCAGGCAGCTCAACCGAACATGGTGAAAACTCCCAAAAAGCGACTTTTTCTGCCGGTGTGCTTATTAGTATGGGTTTTTAAAGGTGTATCGATGAAGCCTGGGTAGGAGGCGATGAGTTCCGACTGGGCTGAAGGGAGGTAGATAGAGCAGGCGCCCGCTTAAATAAATGTATGAATGCACTACATGTTATACAGCAAAAGGGATCTCGAGTAGAGCGGAAAGGGGATGATAGGAAGTAGTACCAGGACCGTAGTGGAGACGCTAGAAGTATGAATGTGTGCATAAAATGACTGCCACAGCGTATCCATTTTGCAGCATTAACTGGAAAGAAGATGAAAGCAAGGGGGCAGTGTGTGTAAGTGTAGGCTACTGTCATTCCACCAGCCACAAGAACAGTTAGAAGAAATAACTGGGAGGCCCCCTTAGTGCCCATATTTCTGCTGTCCACCCTTCATCCAATGGATGAGCGGCAGCACAAAGCTGGAAACCACTTTGTGTGTTCTAGGTGTGATTGTGACAGAAACTGGGGGGGGAGGATAGGACTTTTTAGCGAAGATGGAAAGAAGTACTTTTACAGGCGGGAGGTTCATTTGATTTAGAACAACTAAGCAATTAGAGAAGACAATTACAAGGCTATGAATAAAATAGATAGAAAACTATGGCCAGCACTTTTGTTAGGGTGAAGCAAACAAACAAACATGAATCGCAGGTCTGCAGAATTAAGCAGTCCCACAATGCTTCAATATAGTTTTGCTACTTTAGGGACGGGGCTAGGATACCTACCGTCCCACCTTCGTACTACTATTCCACAAGCACTCTGAACGACAGGAAGGAAGGATATTTTAGATGTTTAAAGTTTCCCAGAGAGGGATACCAGGAGCGCACACTTGACAGACCCTGGAAATGGATCATAGCTGGCTAACCAGCCAGCAAGAAGGGCACAAAGGAACGACACACAAGCAGGTGCAGCGAGAGAAGGTGCAAGGCTCATTCCACCACTCCTGCTCAAGATAAGAGTCCACTTGGTTCCTATTAGACAATAAACCAGCAGTTCCCATAGTCCAACCATCAGAGATAGTTTGAGAAGCACTGTAAGATGATTACCTAGAGGCCTACACAGAAAGATCATAAAGACAAACCTACTGCACCTTCCAAGGATACTAACTACTTACTACTCAGACTCCCTTCCTTGGATCCGGAAGGAGAGTCCATATCCCCTTGTCTTCAGTTGATTTGATTAACAATCAGTTTCCCAGTATTAGTGAAAACCCCTAGAAGGAAAATGCTACTTACCAGTATGCATCTGTTCTTGGCATGTAGAGCTGCAGATCACTACACTTTTGCATTAGATCGCCACCTGGTGTTGGGCTCGGATGATTGCATGTTATTGTCATCTTGGAAGAAGTCTTTTGTAGTCACAAGATAGGTGACTCTTCCCTTGGACGATAGTGCGCATGGGCATCGACTCCATCCTTAGATTGTTTTTCGCCATGATGGGGAATGGAGTTAGTTTAAGTAAAGAAAGGATGTCCATGCATGTGCATCTAAGTAAGATAAAACTGGTACAGATACAAGTCCTGGGGAGGCGGTAGGGCGTGTAATGATCTGCAGCTCTACATGCCAAGAACAGATGCATACGGGTAAGTAGCATTTTCCGTTCGAGGCATATGAGCTGCAGATACCGCACTTTTGCATTGATTGTGCAGCAGTGTCTCCTTTAGCGGTGGTCACCTGTATCTGTTGCAGTAGTTTGAAAGAGAGTTTTAAGGACAGCTTGGCCTACTGCAGCTTGCTGCTTGGCTTGCACATCAACACAGTAGTGTTTAGTGAAGGTGTGTGTTGTAGACCATGTTGCTGTCTGCATAGGTCTTCTAGGGGGATGTTCCCTAAGAAAGCCATAGTGGCTCCTAGTTTGCGTGTGGAATGCACTCTAGGAGGAACTGTTAATGTACGTTTTGCTTTCTGATAGCATATTTGTATACATTTTACAATCCACCTTGCAATTCCACCCTTAGAGATGGGGTTGCCTTTATGTGGTGGAGAGAAAGATACAAACAATTGTTTTGTTTTTCAAAAAGATTTAGTCCTATCTATATAGTAGAGAAGAGCTCTTAACATCTAGTGTGTGTAGAGCTCTTTCTGCTACAGAGTCAGGGTTTTGGAAAAACACAGGTAACTCTACAGATTGGATTAAATGAAACGGACTAATGACTTTTGGAAGGAATTTAGGATTAGTTCTTAGAACCACCTTGTTACGATGTAGTTGTAAAAATGGTTCTTGTATTGTGAAAGCTTTTATCTCACTTACTTTTCTAAGAGAGGTAATAGCAATAAGGAAAGCTGTTTTACATGTGAGGAATTGCAGTTCACATTTGTGTAAAGGTTCAAAAGGGGGACCCATGAGTCTTGTAAGAGCAACGTTTAGGTTCCATACTGGAGAAGGTGGCAACCTGGGTGGAATGATTCTTTTTAATCCTTCCATAAATGCTTTAATAGCAGGTACTCAGTGACAGCTGTTGTCTGTTTTGTAAACATGCTGCAAGGTGCAGGCGTATGGATGAATATGCCAAGTTACATCTTTGTAAATGTAAAAGGTAGCAAATGATATTCTGGATGGAAGCATCCACGGGATCAATTTGGTTATTGTTGCAATAAATGGCAAATCTCTTACATTTAGCAGCATAACAAGCTCTGGTAGATGGTCTCCTGGCTTCTTTAATGATGTTCATACAGTCTGGTGGTAGGTTAGGATAACCAAACTCTAAGACTTCAGGAGCCAGATCGCCAGGTTCAGTTGATTTGGGTCTGGATGTCTGATGTCTCCATGGTTCTGCGTTAGCAAGGAAGGTGTTAGTCATAACTTTTGGTGTGGAACTAGAGACAGTTCTAGCAGTGTTGTAAACCACGGTTGGCGTGCCCATGTGTGAGCTACCAGGACTAATTTGAGAGACTGTTGTCTGAGCTTGCCTACTACTAATGGTATTAGTGGGAGTGGCGGAAAAGCGTACGCAAATCTGCCTGACCAGTTCATCCATATCGCATTGCCCTTGGACCGCGGGTGTGGAAACCTGGCGGCGAAGGTTGGGCATTTTGCACTTTCATGTGTAGCGAACAGATCTATGTCTGGATGACCCCACTTGTGGAAAAATGGTTGAAGAACTTGCGGATGTAGTTCCCATTCGTGAAATTGTTGTGTCTGCCGACTCAAAAGATCTGCTATCTGATTGTGAACTCCTGGAAGGTGCTCTGCTAGCAGATATATATTTTGTGGAATGGCCCATCTCCAAATGTTTTGTGCAAGCTGGGACAGTTGTAGAGTGTGTCCCTCCCTGTTTTTGTATATAATACATAGCTAGTCATGTTTGTCCGGATTAATACAGCTTTGTTTTGTACTTCTACTTGGAATGTTTTGAGTGCTAAGAATATTGCTAGCAGCTCTAGATGGTTGATATGTAACAATTTTTGTTGGATGTTCCATTGTCATTGAGTTGTATGATGTAGGAGATGGGCTCCCCATCCTGTGAGAGATGCGTCTGCTGTGAGCACTATTTGTGAACAGGTTCGAGGAACGGCCGCCCCATTGTCAAGTTTTTGGTGTTCCACCACTGCAGAAAGCGATGTGTGCGGCTTTCTACCAACACCAGGTCTGTTAGTTGCCCTTGAGCCTGGTTCCACAGTTGTGCTGGACACTCCTGTAACGGACGCATCTGCAGTCTTGCATATGGTACTATGAAGATGCAAGATGCCATCATGCCTATTAGTCTCATGAACACTCTGGCTTGGAGAGTGTTGATATTGGAAGCTTGTGACAAAGGCCTGAATGCTTCGTATCCTTGCTGGACTGGAATACGCTAGAGCTGTAGACGTGTTTATTGTAACCCCTAGATACTGATGTGTATGAGAGGGTTGCAGGTGCGACTTGGTGTAGTTTATTGTGAACCCTAAGTCGTGCAATGTTTGAATTGTCTGATGTGTGTGTTGCACACTGATTGAATGACTTGGCTTTTATGAGCCAATCGTCTAGATAAGGGAAGACATGTATTTTTTTGTCTCCTGAGATGTGCTGCTACTACTGCTAGGCACTTTGTGAATACTCTTGGTGCTGTTGTAACTCTGAATGGAAGGACTTTGAATTGATAATGTCCTTCCAGTACAAACCTTAGATACTTCCTGTGAGCAGGATGTATAGGAATGTGGAAGTAGGCGTCCTTTAGATCTAGTGTTGTAAGTAAATCGCTTGTTGCAGCAGTGGAAGCACTTGTTGTAAAGTGATCATATGAAAATGATCTGATTGTATGTAATGATTGAGGGTCTGGAGGTCGAAAATTGATCTTAGTGTCCCGTCCTTCTTGGGTATTAGAAAATACAGTGAGTAAACCCCTGTTCCTTGGTGTTGTAAAGGGACTATTTCTATTGCGTCCTTTTGAAGAAGTGACAGGATTTCTTGTTGGAACAGAGTAAGATGTTCTGTAGAAATTGGACGCTGCCTGGGTGGTATGTACGGAGGGTTTGCTGTTGGTTCCAGGCAGTAGCCATACTGGATAATTTGACTTACCCACTTGTCTGTTGTAATGGAATTCCAGACAGGTAGGAACGGTGTTAATCTGCCCCCCACAGGAGTGAAATGCTGTTGGGGGAGCAGAGGAAAGTCACTGTTTTGTGGTGGAAGAGGTTTGATTATTGTTGTTACCCCGACCTCTTCCTTTGTTGTTGTTTCTTCTATATCCTCCTCTAAAATAACCTTTGTTAGAGGATGTTTGTATGTTAGATTTGAAGGATGTTGTATTTTCTGCTCCAGTCTGTTTGGAGCCTCCTCTGTAGAAGGAGCAATGAACGGAACTTTTAGCTTGTGTGGACTGTAAAGCTCCCATAGATTTGGCAGTCTCTGTATCCTCCTTCATCTTTTTAAGTGCTGTGTCTACCTCTGGTCCAAACAATTGATTTTGATTAAATGGTTGATTTAAAATGGTAGTTTGCACTTCCTGTTTAAATCCTGAAATACGTAGCCAGGTATGTCTTCTAAGTAGGACACCAGTGTTCACAGCTCTAGGCGCAGTGTCTGCCACATCAAGTGCACACTTGATTGAGGCATTGGAAATTAGCTTGCCTTCTTGTATAAGGTTGTTTGCCTGCGTCTTATATTGGTCAGGTAGATGTTCTAATAGTTTCACCAACTGATCATAATGAGCCCTGTCATATCTTGAAAGGAGGGCTTGTGTGTTAGCTATACGCCATATGTTAGTAGCTTGCGCAGCCATTCTTTTGCCTGAAGCATCTATAACTTTAGATTCTTTGTCAGGTGGGGGTGCCTCACCTGACGTTTGTGAGTTTGCCCTTTTCCTAGCATTTGATACAACTAGTGAATCCAATGGTAGTTGTCCTTTAATGTAGGCTGGATCCGCAGGTGCAGGCCTATATTTTTTCTCAATCCTAGGGTTTAGGATCCTAGTACGTACAGGGTCTTTAAATACCTCTGGAGCATGTTTGATGACCCCTTTGATCATAGGAAGAACTTGAACCAACCTTTGCGATTGTTCAAATGTGTCTAATAGAAAATCCTCCTCTGCCTCATCAGAATGCCTACTGACCCCATGGTAAATGGCAGCTCTCTTCAATAGGTGCCCAAAACCAATGTTATCTTCTGGGGGAGAAGGTTTTGATGGGTATGACTGTGGGTCAGGAATATCTGGTACATCCCGTGGGTTTGGGTACTCCCAGACTGGATCATCTAAAGGGTATGGGAAAGGCTCATCTGGGTCTATCCCTCTCCCTAGGCTATACTCATCATCGTTTTGAGGTGAGTGTGAAGACCGAGTAGGAGAATGTGGAGGAGAAATTTGTGGTGAAATGTTAAGAGGAACAGGGGATGAAGGAGAAGGAAGTATAGGAGAAGAAGGGTGCATAGGAGATGTGGCAGAGTCCTTCTTCTTGGCAGGTACTACAGGTGTGAGTGTTGCCTTCCTCTTCTTGTGTGGTATAGTGGATACAGCACCTGTTTTTGGGTCAATGTAGATCTTCTTTTGCAGAGGATCTGGTTGGAAAAGTTCTTCTTCTTGTGGAACCTTTGTCAGCGCTGATTTTTTTTGGTTCCGGACGAGGTTGCTGCTTAGCTTTAAACTTAGGAGGTGTTACATTGTCCTTTGGCGCCGTTTTCGGCACCCAAGGTGTTGTTTTCGGTGTTGTCGGCTGTTGAGAGGGCTTGGGCGCATCGGAATCAGGCCTTGTCGGTTTCGGTACCGTGGACGATGTCTTCGGAGTGGAAGCTGGTCACGTCGGCTTCGAGGCGTCGGATGCTGGCTTCGCACCTTTGTCTTTCGAAGTCGACGGTCTTGGAGCCGAGACTTCTTTCGGTTCCGAGGGAGCTGGTGGGATCAGCACGTGCAGCTTGCTCGGTAAAGAGCTACCGGAAGGCTTAACTGCTTTCTTCGGAGCCGGGCTCGATGGCGGGGCTTTCGAAGTGGTTTTTCGGTCGCGACTGGGCCCCGGAGGCTGAGTGTTGACATTTGCCTTCGATCTGGGTGCTGTGTGTGGTGCAGGGGCAGTAGTACTCACTTGCTGACCCATTGGTATGGAGTCATCTGAGTAGTCTGTCTCTGATACAATTTGGAGATCATCGGAATCTTCTTCAGGAACGAGCGGAACCTCCTCATCGAAGATGTCCACCGGTTCCGGAGCTGATCTCTGCATGTCGCGTCGACGGCCCTCCGATCTTGGGTTGTTTTCTTGGATCGAAAGAACGCGCGGGCTGTACAGCTGGATTCGTCGTGTTCTGGCGAAAAGCACAGGTTGCAGACCTCGTGGTGGTCACTGTGGAAACTTTGCTCCACACTCGGGGCATTTCTTAAATGGCGTCCTTTCCATGAGGTGTAGGCTTCACAGCGTGGATAGGCCCAACGGCCCAGGTCGACAACCGGAATCGAGCTGATGGAGTCGAAACGATGTTAGTCGATATCGAAGGTATTAAGTAAAGTTTTAAAGCAGCACAATGGTACAGCACCCCACACAGTATATCATTTACAATAACATTGAATGCATTCTTCAAAGAGACAATTCAGTAGGACTGGAGGTTCTTTTTTTCTTTGCTTTTATTAACAATTTTCAAATTTTAAAATGAAGAAACGTAGCCAACGCGTTTCGTCCGTAGGACTTCTTCAGGGCAAAAAGTTTTTCTACGGATTTCAGTGTTGTCACACCAATCTTTTTATGAGGCATTTGCCATCACGATTTTAAATTTTGTCAGTAATGATCTTTTCATATATGGCTGTTTTGAAAAAGAATATTTGTTGTTTCTTATTATTTTCTAGTTAGTTGAGCATCCAGGGTATACAAGGCATAAGTGGCCTCTCAAAAAAGGATGACAGTCAAATCCTTCCGTTTATATTGCGCTCTGGCCATGTGGAAAGCATCTATTCACTGTCCACACCCCATCCTTTTTAAATTGCGCGCTGTATCTGCCGTCTCACTCGATACCAGGGTTAAGTAAAGTTTTAATGATTTTTTGCGCTTCAAAGTACTTGAAAAGTAGATTTCAAGGCGGAGCGGAAAAAGTTCATCCGAACCCAGTGGCGGAAAAAAACAATCTAAGGATGGAGTCGATGCCCATGCGCACTATCGTCCAAGGGAGGAGTCACCTATCTCGTGACTACAAAAGACTTCTTCCAAGACGACAACAACATGCAATCATCCGAGCCCAACACCAGGTGGCGATCTAATGCAAAAGTGTAGTATATGCCACAAACACAAATTTTCGGACCTCAGGAGCCAGATTGCTCGGTTGAGCGGCCTGGGGTCCAGGTGTCTGACTGCCTTGGTTCTGCACAAGAAGATCTGGCCTGTTGGGTAGTGTCTCGTGTGGGGCGATGGACATCGCTAGATAAATTGAGAACCACAGTGGTCTGGCCACGAGGTGAGGATGTTTGCTGCAGGTTCCTTACCATGTACGGTGGAAGTGGGAAAGAAGGAAAAGGGTATGCAAAGATCTGTGACCAGGTCATCCACGGTGCCCTGCTCGTAGGCTGGAGTCATGGAACCTTGGGAGGCGAATCTGGATATGGAGAGTTTTCACACATAAAGAGAAGGTGTCCGTCTGCCCTCTCCTTGCACCCCCCCTTACCAATGAAAATAAGGGAGAAGAACTTGGAGGTGACACTTCTACTTGTGGAGTTGTCGCAACATGTTGCTAAGCAGATCTGCCAAGTCTTTGCCCACACCTCAGGGGTTTCTTCACCAGCATATGTACTTGTGACAGAGCACCCATAGCCAAATCTGCTGCACCAGTGCAGACAGTTAGTTGGGGACTGTGTGTGCGGGCTTATTATTGATTCCCCACCCCACGACTGAGGGGTACGTGGTAATGGTCACTCTCACAACCAGGTCTGTAAAGGCCTGCCCCGCAACAGGTTGTTGCTCTTCCACCATTCTAGAGAACAATTTGGCCCTTACAAAACACTAAATCTGTCCAGTGAAAATCCATTTGTGACCCATTTGCAGAGAGGCACTCCTGGAGTGGACGTATATGGAGCCTTGCGTGAGGAACTATGGCTATACAGAAGGCCATCATACCAAGGAGGCGCATTTCTGTTAGAACTGTTAGAAGATGGAATGACTGAAAAAGGCAGTAGCTGCTCAGATGCCATCACCCTTTAACTCACTTGGGGAGATGTTTCCTAAGACTGCATTTAGGTCTTACCCTTGGAAGGGTTGGACCTGAAGGGTAGATGTGGCGTAATGACCAGAACAGTTGACTTGGTTACTGGGGAACCAGGTCTGCATCTCGGTCAGCATTCGCTCAACATCCTTTAATTCTGGGCAAAGAACGAATAGTTTCATACCTGTCAGTGTAGTTTTGCAGCTTGAAGATCTTTTTGGATTCACTATGCTGTGCATTATTACGCCTAGTGGTTGGGTCCGGAATCGTAGTCTTTTTTTGTAGCCCAGGTGGGCGTCGACGTCCCACCTTTTGGTGTACTTCCTGTGACATCGGTACGCTTCCTGCGGAAGCTCCCACCTTTGGGCGCCATCTTCGGATTCTTTTTTTCTTGTTTTTGTGTTCTGTTGGTGAATCATTGGCAATGTTTTCAAGTTCTTCCTCAAAGTAAATGATTTATCACTTTGTCTCTTAAAGTGTCAGTTTGTACTTTAAACCTAGAATTTCCACCTTCTTCTCCTGCCTCATCTTTCTGGCGGAGGTGGGTGGGTATGATGGAGCAGAGTTCATCTGCAGTCAGGCATTGTTTTATTATTGTGCTTCAGACAGACTGCATTTAAATTGCCACGCACATTTTGGTGCAAGTTAAAAACATGGCACATGAAAAACATGAAAGTGAGGCCTATTCAGTCTGAAATGCTTTTGCTGAATTAACATGTTTTTTCCAATGTAGAGAAAAGTGGCCTTTTTACCTTTGAAGATTAATAGAATGTGTTTCTCTCTTCCCAGCTCATCCCACGTATACTAAATTCACTATTTCTGTCTTAAAGGACTTTGACTTGTTGCATATTTTGATAAATATTTTCAGTTAAATAACCCCTCTTTTTATAATGTGTGTGAATTAACAAATGCACCAAACACTGCACAGGGGACTAAATGCTTTTTGCATGAAAAGCTATCTAAAACACTAATGCATGTTGCTGTGTGCATTATATTAATTGTGTGTGCTTTTAAAATTTACACTAAAGCATGAAGATGCTATATTGCACATTTTTGCATGTTGTACACAAATTAGACAAGCATTGGCATAGCCAATAGGTCTCGCTTGTGGGACCTTATAAGTATTTAGTTTTGCAGCACAAAAAGGATTTGCTGTTTTCTTTTCTTCTGGACGCCACGCCACTTACTTCCACTTACTTCTGGTGGCACTTACTTCTTACACTTACTTCTTCTGGACGCCACGCCACATCGGCGGATTTGCTGTTTTCTTTTCTTCTGGACGCCACGCCACTTACTTTGGGCTCTTGTCATCCAGCCTGCTGAGCCGCTGCTGCTCGCCGGACCCGCTGCGCGGGTCCCGCTTCGCGGCTTCAGCGGCTGTTGAATTGCTGTAAGGGGCATCACCTGGTGACCGGCGGGGCTGCGAGGGAACAGCGGGTGGACTCCACGGACCAGGAGTACCCGCGCGCCCGTTCCCAGCTGGGCTCCTCTCCCTGCCGGCACCGCTCTCATCACTGTTGTTGAAAAGGCTCCCTGCCCTCTCATCGGCGGATTTGCTGTTTTCTTTTCTTCTGGACGCCACGCCACTTACTTTGGGCTCTTGTCATCCAGCCTGCTGAGCCGCTGCTGCTCGCCGGACCTGCTGCGCGGGTCCCGCTTCGCGGCTTCAGCGGCTGTTGAATTGCTGTAAGGGGCATCACCTGGTGACCGGCGGGGCTGCGAGGGAACAGCGGGTGGACTCCACGGACCAGGAGTACCCGCGCGCCCGTTCCCAGCTGGGCTCCTCTCCCTGCCGGCAACGCCCCCTTGGTGTATCAAGCCTATCTACAAAGAGGAGTGGACATACCCGTAGCGCGGGAGCGCGCGGGAGGGCGCCGGGAGAAGCCCGGGACAAGGGCGGGACCGTCTGTGGCCGTCCGGGGCCGAAGGAGGCCGGGCTGGGCCACCCCCCTTATCGCCGACCCATAGTACCTTCTTCAGTAAGTGACATTTTGGTTTAGATAGACGATGACTATGGCAATGTCCACATCGACAATTTCTGCTACTAGTCACTTGGTAACTCCCCCGGTTGAGTCTGGTCCACCAGCAATTGGCCCCTTAGACAAATTCTTTTTTAGTCGTTCATTGTCAATTGACAAGGAGTTATCCCTGGCAGAGAGGCGCGCAGAGCGCAGATTGTCTATAGAATTACTTAAGAATTCTGTGGATAAGCTCCCAACTCTAGCGTACCCCACCCTGGTGACCCCTTTGTCATCATTGAACCTCCCTGTTGCAACCGAATATTTTGAGGGTCAAGCTCAAATAACAAACAAGGACGTTGTACCAGAATTGAATAATCCTTGTGGGAGTAATATTCAATCTACATTGCTCACTGATTCTGGCGCTCAGGTTATATCGGCCCAACCTAAGCTTGGGTCTAAAAGGAAAAGACCAGCCCCAGCAAGAAAATGTAAAATGGTGGCCAAACCCCCTCAAAAGCACAGGAAGCTACACAAATCCGTGAACGTTCGAGAGGTTGTAACTGAAGAAACTCAAAGTACAGAAAGTGTTCCATACATCAATCTTGCCCTTTCGGACAGCCAAGACACAGAAGACAACTCTTGTACTGACTCCACTGTACTAAATAATGAAAATGTGTTATCACTTGTAAATGTGCTCCCTGAGTTGGAAAAATTACTTAGATCCTTGCTTAACCCTATTGAGGATAGAATTGACAAGCTTATAGATAGGCTAAATCATTTCGAGCAGTCAACATTAGACAATTTCTATTCCACAAAATCGCTGATTAAAGCGAATACTGGGGTGGATGCAAGTATAAAGTCTCAGGTCCTTAGTAACCCTGCTACCCAGGATAAGGGAAGAAGGCCCCAAAATAACTCTCCCTTACCCCCCAAGCAAAGCAAATCCGCAGCCAAAGCAACTGTAAAAGCCGCAGATAGATCTGGCAGATCGAAAGTCGGCTCTGTTCTAACTCAGCCGACCACTATGCACCCTACACAGTCCTCAAACCAGCAGATACCAAATCCCCCGATTACCAAGAGTGCTGAGGCTACAGCTTGTCCCCAAGTGGACAAAGTACGAACAATCGCAGAAGCAACTAATAACATACAGGTAGCCACAAACATTCCGGCGGGAGGGAACAGGGTTAATGTTCGTCCTGTGGTAGATAAAACTCTAGTACCGATCCAACCAAATAACAAACAACAGGCATTGAAGCCTGCCTCCCAACCTGTCCCTCAAGCTCCTAAATCAATCCCACCACCCTTGGTAAAGCCACCTTACAGAAAACCCCTGATTAATCTCACTCCAGATTCCTTCCCCTATGTAGCAGTTCTTATAAATGTACCATCATTACCCTCAGGACAGAGAGAAACTTTCCAGACACTTAAAAACAAGATCATGCACTGGTTAAAGGAAAATCATCCTCTGCCTGGTGACATCGACGGGTTAATCATAGGGGTAAGGAGAATAGACTGGATGGGATATACACCGAAAACCTTGGGTGGGGACTGTATAGTGGTTAATTTCCAAGACCCAAGGGTGGTGGGATGGATAACCAGGCAGGGATGGGGAACAAACAAGGGAGGTATTGGAATTGTGGACCTTACTTTTTTTTACCCCCGATCAGCTAGCGTAACAACTAGCTTGCTCAACGAACCTCTAATCCCCCCTACTGTATCATGGTCAGTCAAATCTTTACTACCTCCTCCAGTTGGCCATAACCATAACACATATATAAATCACAACTCTCATGTAGGATGGCAGGACCCTGGACGGGGATATTGACAAACCAGCACAGTTAGGAAGTGTGGGAATAATAACGAGCCAAAAGGGGTTTGTGATGTTTGTGTTGATACTATAATTGCAAACGTAGCGGTCAATAATATTGAGACGGGGAGTTTGGTTGAAGAAGGTGGTTCTAGACTGGAAATTTTAAACATCAATGTTATGGTACCGCCGTCAATGACGGTTAACACAATTGCAGATCGCATAGATGTTCGGGAAAGGCAGACTAATTCTATTGAAAGTCTAACGACATTTCTAGCATTTCCAAACACCAACACTCTTGATGGTTCTGTGGCTAGCATTGGTACACTTTTATCCTGGAATGTTGCGGGGTTGGGCAGTAAGATGGATTCCCAATCCTGGGTTAATTTTATAAGTGGGTATGATATCTGCTGTTTTCAAGAAACCTGGGCTTGTGATTCCCTTTTTTGTTTTGGTTATTTAAACTATTGTATACCAGCCCAAAAAGGTGGAAGAGGGCGGCCAAAGGGAGGCCTCACTGTATGGGTTAAACAGGATTTGCATATTAACATCAAAATGTTGGACCTGGGAAGTAGTGATTTACAAGTATTAAGAATCTCCACAGGCAAGGGTCCCCCAATAGATTTGTATAATGTCTATGCGAGAGGTAACAATGTAACTAACTCACCCACTATAGAGCTGTTATCTGCTGCCATAGAGGCCACGTCCCAAGAAAGTATGTTGATAATAGCAGGAGACCTCAACAGGACTTTTGAACCCTTGGACTGTACAAATGATCCCCTAGGGAACGAAGAGGACAATCTCTGGGGAGTACCCTCTCTATGTTTAAAACCTGTTAAGAGATGGACAAAGGAGATTTTATTATTGAATGGTATCTGTATGGAACACGGTTTAAGAGCACTTAACGGGAGGACACTAGGGGACAAGGAGGGCGGGTACACTTTTGATAACGGTATCAGCAGGAGCAGAATTGACTACATATTGTGTAGTCTCCAGCTGTGGAAGGGGGTTGTTGACATGACTATTAGGCCCAGGGTTGAAAGTGATCACAACCCCCTCTGTGTGACTCATAGGTGGTGGAATGCTGGTGTGGGAAACTCTTTTGAAACTAATGATGATACCCCGGTCATGAGTAACGATGAACGTAGGTTAAAATGGCCAAAGGTATTGGCAAATGAGGCAACTATGACCTATATCAATAACGTGGTTGATAGCGCAATTTCCGCGATGGAAGCAGCGGTTCCAGTGGTTCCAGGGGATAGTGGTATCACGGAAATCCACAACAAATTATTTTCCCTCCTAAGACCATGCTTCTTCACCAAAAATAGGAAAGGGAAGAAAGCTAAAGAGGTGGGAAGGTGGTTTGATAGTCAATGTAGATTGGCACGACTTGAACTGGGACAAGCCATAAGGAATAGGGACCGTGCTGCAGTAACAGAGAATAGGAAACTGAACAAAAGGGCCATTCATCGAGCTAAAAAGAAATGGGATGAAGACCACTGGGCCAAATTAAAAGAGGCTTCAGGTAACAAAGACTCCAGGACATTTTGGAAAATCATTAAGTGGGGTAGAGGAGCTGGCCCCGCGAAGCCAGATAACAACGTATCAGAAGATGCTTGGGTCGATTACTTTAGACCACAGTATGCTAATGTCAATCATCCTGTGGTGGAGGGCAGTATAATACCAGTCTACGCAACCGACAATCTGTTTTCCCTTAGAGAAGCGGAAATTGCCATTAGTACCGCGAAATGTGGGAGGGCGCCAGGACCAGACGGGATTCCCCCTGACATCTTTAAATACGATGTGACTAGATGGGCGAGGTACCCTTTCCTCGTAGCAAATGCCCTAGCGAAGGGGGAAGTGGTTCCAGACCTCTGGAAAGGCGCAACCATTATCCCCATACACAAGAAGGGTGACCGTTCACTGCCTGCTAATTATAGGCCTATAAGCTTAATAGCTACCATGCAGAAGGTAGTTGGGAGAATGGTAACAAATCAGCTTATGGACTGGGTCGATGACAACAACGCCCTTTCCCCATACCAAGCTGGATTTAGGCGAGCAACCAGTACCATTGACCAGGTCTTCCGGTTCACCATACTGCGGTGGAAGACTGTTGTACTGGGAAGGGGCTGCCTGTATGTCGAGTTTGTCGACCTGCGGGCGGCATTCGACCTAGTCCCCCGGTTTAAGCTATGGTTGGTTCTGCAAAAGATGGGGATTCCTGCAGATCTGCTCACATTAATCATGCGATTGCACGAATCCAACTTTGCAAGAGTCCAGTGGGGTGGAAGCGGGGAGACAACTATGGATTTCCCAGTGGAAAGGGGCGTCCGGCAAGGCTGTTCCATGGCCCCTTTACTGTTCTCGTTATTTATTAACGGGATTGTTGAGAGAATGTTGAAGGCTAGTGTAGACGCCCCATCGTTAGCGGACACCAGGGTTCCGATCCTGATGTTCGCTGACGACACTCTTATTTTATCCAAGACCCCTATGGGGCTACAACGTGCACTAAACATTTTCGATGCTTTTTGCACTGAACATGGGCTAGAGGTGAACGTGGGAAAAACAAAACTAATGGCCTTCTCCTCAGGTCGTAGGAATTACCCCAAGGTAACCTTAAATAATAGCAGGCTAGATACTGTTGCAGAATTCACGTACCTGGGGGTACAGATCGCAGAGGGCACTGGTTGGGCGCATCATGTGGATAAAGTGGTCCTAAAACACCAGCAGCTCTCAGGTGCTTTGAGGGGCGAACACCGTAAATCTAAGACAAAGCCTATAAAACCCGCACTTATGGTGTATGACGCGAAGGTCTTGGGTGCCACATTATATGGCGCGGAGTTATGGGCTTGGGATAGTATTGCGGCACTGCAGACTTCTGAGAACAAGTTTTTGCGAGGGATCACAGGACTCCCACAGAGCACCCCCCTAACCCCATTGTTTTTGGAGCTGGGTAGGCGTTCTATTATAGATAGAGCCCGATTGCGCCCAGTCCTTTACTGGAGACGCCTCTGGACGACTCCAGAAATAAGACAATACGCAGAGGGTTTTCTATGGATAATCCAGGAAGATACCTTCCACAAGATAAAATGGCTAAAACACCTGAAGTTTATGCTAGTTAACCTAGGGTTCTCAAATCTTTGGAATAACCCTGTGGGAGAGATCTTCCCTAGTAAGGAAGCCCTAAAAAAACAATATTGGGATTGGGTGGGTGTCAAGCTACTGAAAGACACCAGGGCCGACTCTATGTCTGGTCGTTTCCTGGAGATAAAAATCTTTCCTGCCCTAGAAAATTACTGGGATAACATCACGGTACCAATGGACAGGAAACTCGTCTTTCAGTTAAGATCTGGATCTATCCCCCTGAAGAAAATGACAGCTGGCTGGAATAGACCGACTAATAATTTATGTCCAGCATGTGAAAATGCCGAGGAGAGCATAGGCCATTTCCTATTTACATGTCAAGCTTACTTAAAACCGAGGAGAAAATGGCTCACGCCGGTATGTAAAAACCTGGGGACACGCGATAGCACTGTGGCCTTAAGAATCTTATGTACAACAACTCAGGATTCGATAGTCATAGGGGTAGCCAAATATCTGGGCTGGGCCTGGGCAATTAGACGACGGGCTCTGGGGGAAATTAGGTAATTAGGTATTTCTTTTAATAGTGGTTAATGTAATATTACTTACACAAATGGTTTCTTGTATGAAACACTGTATGAGCTGCATTCTATGTTTAATGATTTTTTTTATCGTAATCATGTATAATTGTGTAATTGTTTTAAATTCTATGTGCTTTTATGAGAATTGTCTCGAATAAAGCTTATACAACAACAATAACGTGTGTGAATTAACAAATGCACCAAACACTGCACAGGGGACTAAATGCTTTTTGCATGAAAAGCTATCTAAAACACTAATGCATGTTGCTGTGTGCATTATATTAATTGTGTGTGCTTTTAAAATTTACACTAAAGCATGAAGATGCTATATTGCACATTTTTGCATGTTGTACACAAATTAGACAAGCATTGGCATAGCCAATAGGTCTCGCTTGTGGGACCTTATAAGTATTTAGTTTTGCAGCACAATATCCTTGGTGCAACAAGGATATTGTGCTGCAAAACTAAATACTTATAAGGTCCCACAAGCGAGACCTATTGGCTATGCCAATGCTTGTTTTATCTACTGATCGAAGTGCTGTTCAAAGCTACAAAGCCTTGTATGAGGTCATAGGCCAGGGCCAGGCTCATTAGGGCGCCTTTGCTTATGTAAAGCGATTTGACACTCCTGAGCCATGACGCACTACATCAGTACTTACATAATACAAATAAAAAATAGCACATGCAAGGTGTCTCGAGCATGAGGGCAACACTTGCACACGTCCGGCAATAGCTTCTTAATATTAGGTTACACATATAATGTAGTCCACACTCATTCTTGGAGTTGTTTTTAAATGTATTGGAATTCATTTGACTTTTGTTTTGCATCTGTATTATCTCCTCTGTCTGACGTTCCGATTGTTTTAACCATAAGGTCATTTTAATCATGTCCTGTGAGGCACACACAGAACTTTCAGATTGTGTAAGGCATTGTGCTTAAAATACACCAAAGCCAAGCTCCATTTGGGATGTGTTTCTCATTTAATGGACTGCAGATGTTTTGCTAGCAGTGTCGGACTGTGACTACTTACAAATATAGTGTTAGTGAGTGAGAATTACAGCTTCACACACATGATTAATTGAATAAACACGGCCATTTTCCACACAAAGTTGTAATCACGGGTAGAAATCACTCACATGATCAGAGCGGTCAGCGCTCCAACAAAGACTAAGCAGGAGAATGTGAAGTGCCAGGGATATCTAAAGGGATAAAAAAAAGTGCCTCTTTTATTGCATAGATTAACTTCGAAACAACAGAATTCGGAAATCGGAACCGTGGTTTTCTGAAGGGTAAGGAATGCTGGTGTTCATTTTGTTTCAGTGATGTAGGACGGGCCAGCTTGTGTGTGGAGAAGGGGGCAGAGGGCAGACAGGGAAGAATTATCTGCCGAGCTGGGAGCTCACATTTCAACACTCTGCTGTGGTGGTGAAACAGAACATGAATCGCGATGTCCGTGAAGCAAGCGCCGTGCTGAGAAAACAAAAGCCACAAATTTTGTTTACACATCGAAACACATACTACTAGTTGTGAAATGCAAATGTGGTTAAAACCTTGAAGCACAGCATCCTGAAGCAGGCGCCATGCGGATACACGAGCCGAGGCAAACAAAAAAATAAATAATAAGGGTAAAACATGTGTGACTGTCAGCATTAAGGTTGAGGTCACCCAGAATAACGAGAGGAGATTACGGTAAAATTTGTATTAAGAGGGAATCAACATCATCAATAAAGATGCAGTAAGGCAACATGAAACTCTAAGAACAAGCACAGCATGTGCTGGAGTGGAGTTCAAAGCAGCGAAAGAAATGTCAACAAATGCGTGCGCCGGGAAAGGAAGGCAGAGAAGGGGAGGGGGAGGAGAAATGCCACACGGCGGGCAGGGGAGCGGCAAAAATGACTAATTAGGGGAGGAGAAGCCGCAGAGCGCACGCTGGGCGAAGACCTTTGATGTGCTGTGCGGCAAATGCAATTAGGAGGGAGGGAGGCTGATGCGCGTTCGTGTTTGATCACGTGGTTCACGTGAACTTCATGAAAACGCCAGCAAAAAGCTGGTGGTTTCATGAGGATTTTGGCTACTTGAATTCTCGCTCCGCTCGATGCGCTTGCGCGCATCGATAGGTCGCGAGACCTAAAAAAGCAGCTTTATACTAATAGCTTGGCTAGGTAAACATTTATAAGGGGTATTAGTATGGAGTTGGGAAACATAATGGGCTGATTTACATGAAATTAATATTATCTTTGTGTTTGTTTTATTTTTGGGGCCTACAATTAAATGGCTGCCTGTGAATCCAGCAAGGCTATGACATGCAATTTTACTGAAAAGAGAGCATGCGCAGACTGTACCAGCTTTCCTAAAGGAGTCAAGGACACTTTGAACTTTGTACATTCTTGTGATTCTGTCAATGTACCAGTGTTAGTTAAAAGTGTCCATCTGACTACGCTGTGGAAGGAAGGAAGGAAGAGAATTAGAATGAAACATTTTTCTTAATGGAAATGTTGCAAATGTTTATAAATGTAGTTATTCATATATGCTTCTTTTGTTAAAACTGGTAAAGTCAGGATTTTAGAATGAGTCAGGGTATTGAGAACTCATGCCATCATGACTGACCAATCACGTACAGGTTTTCCTGAAAGATGCTACATCTTTGTGTAGTCTGCCAATAATTAGGGTATAAAATAATGTCCACTCTGGATGGGGCTGGCTTTCTCAGCTCAGCTGGCTTCTAGGCTCATTAGGGGGTGTGTGAGCTCTTGAGAGAGGGAACAGATTAGGCCAGACATCCTATGGGTTAGGTACGAGATCGTCACGGGTGCATGGGCGTCCGAGGAGAGTCAGGGGGAGGTTTCTTGCTTCCACGTCATATCTTGGCACTGCAGGCCACATTCCTTTGAGGCCTGTGAAGGGCGGGCTGTGTGCTCCTTTTTGCTCTTTAGACACAGAGATGCACAGATAGAAAGGCTCTTAAGATTTAGATGCTAAACTTTGAGTTTATGTTTTGACTAATTAATTAGGTCTAAAAAGATTTATTTGTTTTATGCATTTATTTCTCTTAATGGGAGATTTTTGCCAACTATTTAATTATTGATTAACTTTGCAAGACTATTTTTCTTAGAAACTCTTTAAGAATTGTGACTGAAATTTTGCGCCACATTTTCTTCCCTACATGTGATGCTTATATGCAGACTGTAATGTGTTCTATATTAATGCTATTTTTCCTGTTCTCCAAATTCTGTAACCTGATTGATATTTTACTAATGAATAAAGGGTCAGAGAAAAACATAACTTTTGACTAGAAAATAAAACCCTTTAAATACTCAACAACTCTCTTTATTGGCTTGAATAATAAAATTGCATTTTTGACTGTTCATCTTTATTTAAAGTCTCCTGAAGATAATACATGGTGTGAATGGCCCAACACCTTTTGAGCGGTAAATTAGAGGTAGCATGAGGGTTTTGCATTGAGAAATAACCAGAAGAAATTACCGCCCCATCAGTTTTTGGTAAGCAGAGGATGGTTATTATTGATTCGTTTGGTGATTAGTGATTATTGATTTCACCATCAACTACTCAATTAGTGAGTATCAATAGGGTTGTGAAATGTTGTTAATATGCTAGCATGTATTTTTGAAGTGTTGAAAATATTAAGTTTTTTATTGTTGGTTAAATTTTGCTCATTTTGAATTGATGGTGTTATTGATTATATTGGTAATTTCATAGGACATATTTTTTTGGTTATTGATTACATGTTTTAACTCTTCATGTTAAGTTAGTGTCTTGTTCCATGTTGTCTGGAACACGAAGGTATGCACACCTGTGGAATCCCGGGAAGGAATAGCGGGTGGTAAATGGAAGCCACACTGCACTGAGGTTACTCATCTGTTGGAATAACACTGAGAAGCTAGGTAGGGCTGGCAGTGTTAAATTAGGGACTATTTTCTGTGTAAGTGATTAATAGCAAAGAGTTCGCTGGTGAAACTTTGGTCTGATATCACCTAGAAAGGGTCACACCAAAGGAGTAGCAGGTTCTTCTGAGCTTGAGTGACAGCAAAAGGGTTCGCTGGTGAAACTTTGGCCTAAGATATATCCTGAAGGATAAGTCCAAAGGAGTAGCAGGTTCTTCTGAGCTTGAGTGAAAGGTAAGCGGAAGGGATTTACCTGTAGTGTTTGAAGAGTAAACGGAAAGTCTTACTATGTGAAGGGTAAGCGGAATGTGTTACTCGCAGTGAATATAAATCTATCCTTTATTTAGCACAACAGACAGAGTAGCAAATGTATTTCTGTTGTTACTAACAGAGTTATTGATTAAGAGAAATATTTCAGTAAGATTTTGTGGAGGGTCAGTGGTAGGAGTAAAACTGACTGAAATTGAGATTGACAGCTTTGGAGAAAAGAAATTGCATTGAACTATTGCAAAAATGAAAATGTTTGAAGGTTAAAAGAAGCTGTTAGGAGGTAAAGTGAAAAATTTGTTTTTTATTGGTGATGCTCCTGAAGGAACACCTGTGCATTTTATGTCTACCAATTTGGGACAAAATACATGTATGTGGGTTCACCAATGGTGCAAGATTACTGAAAAAGAAGGTGCTTTGAGGTTTCCAAAAGATGGTACTTTTGAGTTGCAAATTATTGACAAATTAAGGGAAGTGTTATGTGAAATAAAGACACAATCTAAAGCTGCACAATTTGAGGCCTTAGGCATGTGGGAAAAGACAGCAAGAGAGAAAGCAAGTGAGGATAAAAAGGTAAAGCACCAGATACAGGAGAAGGAAATTAATGCTGACAAAGAGCTTCAAATAAATAATTCAGGGGATGAAATAATGGATGCATTGTTAACTGAGTGTCCATCACTTTATGTAGTTCCCATGAAAAATACTGAAAATAGTGCATCAGTAAATACTACAGGGGCTACTGCTTCTGTTGAACAGAGAAAAACACAGATTGAGAAAACTGTGCAATCATTTTATATTGACCCACTACCTGTTGATTCAGTACTGACAGTGATACCTCCAGGTGTTACTGCTTCAAATGTGCCTGATTCAGTCAAAGAATTACAAACTGCAGATGCACAGATAATGCCTAGAAAAATTATGACTGTCCCAATTAATATGGTCCCTACTGAAAAGGCTCTAAGAGCTGCAGAATCAGTGATTTTGCCAGAGTTTATTTCAGAAACTAAGAATACACAGATTATTGAACAGAAATTACCCCAAGCACTGAAAGGTGAGAGAAAAATGGTGTTTACAACATCTACAGCCCAGGATAAAAGAAATATATTTGAAAATGGGATTTTTCAAACCTGCTCTGAGGAAGCAGCAGTAATTAAAAAGATAGAGAACATGGGAGAACATATTAACACAGGCCCTGAAAAAGAGAAACAGGTTAGTGTTTTAAATTCAACATGTGAACATGAAGAAATTAACAGTCCTTGTTGTTTAAATAATGAAAATGTAAACCAGTGTCAGGAAAAAGAATTAATTTCCCTGAATAAGGAAACAGCTGCATGTGCATTAACTACACATAATGGACTGACAGATTTGGCTCAAAAATATGAAACTGATGGTTCAGGAAGTTTTCCATTTCAGAAAACTTCAAGGTATACATGGATGAAGAAGAAAATGAGAAAATGTGTTCTTCAGGAATGCAATTGCAGAAATAAAATATATTTTCAAATGCAATGGGCTTGAGAAATTAGGAGACAAGTGGGCAAGAAAACATGAGAAGAAAAAGAAACCACCAGACCTAGCAAGGAAAATGGATAAGGAAAAGAAGCCACCAGATCTAGTTGAGAAAAATAATAAACAGAAAGAGGGAGAAGCTTTTGCTTACTCATTGAGAGAAAATGTGGGAGAAATGTATGCTCCTATGCCACTGAATAAAAGTGAACTTGCAGCATTTCTGAACACATTCCCACAATTGAAAGACAGAATTATGCTGTGGTACCCACAAGTTGATGGATTTGATGACATTTTAAAAGAGTTGTGCATTAATTTGGAAATGTTCTTTTACATTGCCATGCAAACAGAATTGTGGTTTGAATCTAAAGTTGTTGTTCAAGGGCCAGGTGAGGAGACAGTGAAAAGGGTTTGCATGAATGCACCATCATTTTCTGTTGTTATGGAGGAAAATATAGCAGTGATTTATTTCCTAAAGGGCAGAGTGCCAGCAAAGGATGTTGATTGGGTACAGATTAAAAGAGCACAGGATGGAAGTAAAGGTGTTTTGGTTTGTGCAAATTTATTTATGGATGTTGTACTGCTGGAAAACGTGTCCATTTGCCATCTTTATAACAGATTTGAGCATTGGAAGAAGAAAACTAAATTTAAACATGATGCACAAAAACATGGAGAAATGCAGGTGCAAATTATGCCAGCTAAGCCAATGCAAATGTCAGTTCAGAAACAGGTACCAATGGCAGAACTTTTTCAAGCACAAATGGTCCCACAAAATATGGAAACTGCTAAAGTTAATTTAAATAAGTTGTCCAGAGCAAATGCGAATTATTTCCAGAGGCAAAACTAGAACCCAGTCCAACAGGTTGCTGTGTTTGAAAATGAGAGTTGTAACACTCACAATTCTGAATTTACCAATTCCATTGTGAAGGCAGTGGAAAGTCCAGATTTAATTGCAGGAGTTTTAAACAAAGAAATTACAAACACAGTGTTAGAAGAATTTGCACCAAAATTAGACCCATTTGAGGAAAATTGCAAAACTGTTGTCTGTGACTCAGGCCTACCAGGAAAACAATTATTTTGCAAATTAAGCAGCACAGACTACTGTACATCAGATAATGTTATTTTTCAGATTCCTGATGAGGATGTAAATTTTAAAATGGCTCAACAAGAGACAGCTGTAGCATTATTTTCAGAAAAGACTGTTGAAAAATTACCTTCTGCTTTGGAAAAAATAATAAACACAGAAATAAGAGAGTTCACAAAGAAGGATGCCAGTTTAATAAAATGTGCAGAACATGTCTTATTAAAATTTGAACCAGATGACATGTATTCAGGAACAGAATCAGTTGCAGGAATTTTACCAATAAAAGGATTTTTGATGGAATTGATTAGAAGTTTGTGTAACTTTCTGATCATAGGTTCACAGAAGATAAATAAAAATAACAGAATAGTGCAGGAGATTAAAAGCATATTTTTTCCATGTTGTCCTGTGGTACCGAATCCAGCCAATATATTTTTTCACATTCCATGTGGTGAAGAATGGCTTATTTTTATTGATTTTTGCCAAGTTCATGGCACAGTGCCATTGGATGAGAATAGTCAGGAGTACTGTCAAAAAGAAGATGAATGTCTGGGACACAAAATTGGAAAGGGAGGTAGAAAGGTGTCACCAGAGAAGGTGGAAATAATTTCCAAGATGAATCCATCTCAAATTCAGAAAGAAGTCAGGACATTTTTGGGAATGGTTAGCTGCTGTAGAGAGTGGTTACTAAACCTTTCCCTAGTGGCTAAGCCTTTACTGAGGCTGACACACTCAGGTGTGTCTGATCCGCTTCCATTGGACAACAACTGCACAAAATCATTCCTAGAGTTGAAAGAGAAAACATGTCGCGCCCCAGCACTAGGAATGAAAGTTTATTTGAAAGAAAATACACTAATTTGCAGTGAGAGGGAGGGCTGCGCTCTCTCATTTCCTATTGAAAAAGATGACTGTGTTCAAAGGTCTGTGATGTATTGCCCAATGACCTTTGACCCTAACTTCACAGAAATGTCAGCAAATGAATTGGATTATGATGAAACTGAAAATGAGTGTCTAAATATCATGAAAATATGCATAAAGCCAAATTCAGACTTTAAGGATGAACGTCTGAGTCAGCCCAACAATGTCCATTATGTAGATGGCCCATGTTTGAAAGGTGACACATTAAAAGCAGCACATGCTGTGCTCCTTATACATTATGTTGTCTGGCTCTCAGTAGTTACCCCAGCCCAAAATTCGAAATGGATTGCCCTTACCATAACATGCAGTATATCTGCTCAAATGAGAGTCACTGTTGTCATGGGAGAGAGAAATGCTAATTCAGTTGCACAAATTTGTGTTCTTTTAGCATATACATTCAATGTAATCTTCACAGTTGAATTAAAAGAGGCTCAAGAAAATGTTTTTGAAGCAGCACAACAGGGTTGTATCAGACCTGTTTTTGAGAAAAATGACAACTGCAAAGTGACAAATGGGTTATTGCAAAGACTGATGCACAAGTTACTACTTGTGTAACGATATATCTGTAAGAGACATTAGTTAGTATTAGATTCCTTACCTTAGAATATCCCCAGGCATCAGACTGGATCCGGAAATGTTTGCGTAGCAGTACCCTTGCGCGTCGGTAGGCGTCATCTGCGGCTCCGCGTCAGTCGTCGGCGTCGTGGGCGCCGTGATGACGTCGGAGTACTAAGACGCCGCCTCCGCGTGCTGACGTCAGTTCTTAGACACAGCTTTTCCGCGCCAGAAACGCAGAGCCATGTTAAAAACCAACACTGGTGCCATTGAAACTAGGGCCCTGAAAGGGGACAACCCTAACCCTAGATATTGGTTCGCAGAACGGGGAGGATGGGCGGGTCGGTAAGGAATCTAATACTAACTAATGTCTCTTACAGATATATCGTTACCCAAGTAGTAACTTGTGCATCTGAAAGAGACCCGTTAGTATTAGATTCCTTACCTTAGAATAGATACCCCAGCAATACCAACCCCGGTGGTGGGTCTGCGAACCAATAATCACACCAGAAAGTCCCGGAGGACGGAACGGCCAAAGAAGCCATCCCTCCGGACTTGGCTGTCCAGGCAGAAGTGTCTTGCAAACGTGTGCAGCGACGCCCAAGTAGCTGCCCGACAGATGTCTTGTAAGGGCACTCCCCTGCCCAGGGCAGTGGTAGTCGCCGTGGCTCGGGTAGAATGAGCCCGCAATCCAGCAGGAGGCTCCTTCCTAGCCATGGAGTAGCATGCCTGGATACACAGGATGATCCACCGAGAGATGGTCCTCTTGTGCACTGCTTTCCCCTTCTTCGCGCCAACGTAACCAACAAAGAGTTGGTCATCCACCCGGAACTGGCGTGTGCGATCCAAGTAAAATGAGAGCGCACGTTTTGGGTTCAGACAGTGGAGCCGCTCTTCCTCTTTAGAGGGATGCGGTGGCGGGAAGAAGGTTGGCAAGGTGATAGACTGCCCGATGTGGAAGGCCGTGACAACCTTGGTCAGGAAAGAAGGTTTGGTACGCAGCACCACTTTGTCCGGATGGACAGAAAGGAAAGGCGGAGTACAAGAGAGGGCCTGGAGCTCACTCACTCTCCTGGCAGAGGTGATGGCAACCAGGAAAGCAGTCTTCAAAGTCAGAAGGCGAAGAGGACAGTTGTGAAGTGGCTCAAAGGGAGCGCACATCAGAAATGTAAGAACCAGGTTCAAGTCCCACTGAGGCATCACAAACGGAACAGGAGGAAACGTGTGTGTGATGCCCTTAAGAAATCTGTTAACAATAGGGGACTTGAACAAAGAAGGTTGATCAGGCAGCCTGAGAAAGGCTGAAAGGGCAGAAAGGTAGCCCTTGATAGTTCCCAGAGCAGAGCCCTGCTGGGCAAGAGAAAGAAGGAAGAGAAGGACCTCAGAAAGAGGGGCATTGAGGGGATCCACAGCCTTTGCTGTACACCATGCCACAAATTTGTTCCACCTGCAGGCGTATACCGACTTTGTGGAGGGACGCCTGGCTGCCAGAATAATGTTACAAACTTCAGGAGGCAAGTCAAATGGCCTCAACCTTCGCCGCTCAATCTCCAAGCATGGAGGTGGAGACTGGACAGGTTCGGGTGGAGGACCGTCCCCTGCTGCTGCGACAGAAGGTCCTCCTGAAGAGGCAGACGAACCGGGGGATCGACTGACATACTGAGTAGCTCTGGATACCAGTAGCTTCTCGCCCAGTCCAGAGCCACAAGGATGACTTGGGCCCGGTCGCGCTTGATCTTCTTCAGCACTCTGGGTAGAAGTGGTATAGGCGTACAACAGACCGCAACTCCACTCGCGACGAAAAGCGTCTCCGAGCGAGTGCCGCCTTGGAAATTCCAACGCGCAGAACTGATGACATTGCGCGTTCTCTTCTGTGGCGAATAGATCTAACCAAGGCTCTCCCCATCGCTGAAAGAGGCCTTGCGCCACGTCCGAGTGCAGACGCCATTCGTGATCCATCATGCACCGACGGCTGAGCTCGTCCGCCCTGGCGTTCAGAGAACCTGCCAGGTGTTGAGCCACCAGGGTCACGCCCTGGCGTTCCAGCCATTGCCAAAGGCGAAGAGCCTCTTGACAAAGGATCCACGACCCCACCCCGCCTTGTTTGTTGCAGTACCACATGGCGGAGGTGTTGTCCGTGAACACCTGCACTACACTCCCCCGGACAGAGGGGAGGAATGCCTTCAGTGCTAGACAAATCGCCCTGAGCTCCAACAGGTTGATGTGGAGCCGGGTCTCCGCCGGAGACCAGAGGCCTCTGATCTCCGCCTCTCCCATGTGGCCTCCCCAGCCCTGGAGGGACGCGTCCGTCACAACTACGTGCTCCGGTTGGGGAAGGGAGAGGGATCTGCCGCTGACCCAATCGCGGTCCGTAAGCCACCACTGCAGCTGTCTCGCAGTGCCCTCCGAGATCAGGACGTGGTCGGATAGGTTGCCCTGATGCTGGGCCCACTGAAACTTCAGGTCCCACTGCAGAGCCCGCATCCGCCACCTGGCGTGATGCACCAGTAGGATGCAGGAGGCCATCAGCCCCAGAAGCCGCAGCGTCAACCTGACCGAGACCCGGGATAACGGCTGAAAGATGGGAATCAGAGCCTGAATATCCCGGACCCGCTGTTCGGGCGGATAAACCCGAAACCGCGCCGAGTCCAGAACCGCTCCGATGAAGAGGAGCTTCTGAGAGGGGCACAGGTGTGACTTCGGCACATTGATGGAGAACCCCAGCTGGTGCAGGAGGTCTGCCGTCGTCTGGAGGTGGCTGACGTCTGTCTGGGGCGAGCCCGCCTTCAACAACCAGTCGTCGAGGTAGGGGGAAGACTGAAACCCCTAACCTGCGCAGATGAGCTGCGACCACCGCCATCACCTTTGTGAACACCCGTGGGGCGCTGGTAAGGCCGAAGGGGAGCACAGTAAACTGAAAGTGCTCGTGGCCAACCATGAACCGCAGGTAGCGCCGGTGGGCAGGCAGGACGGGGATATGAAAGTAAGCGTCCTGCAAGTCCAACGCTACCATCCAGTCTCCCGGGCCCAGGGCAGCCAGGACCTGAGCCAGTGTCAGCATCTTGAACTTCTCCTTCCGGAGGAAGCCGTTGACGTTCCTTAGGTCCAAGATAGGGCGTAGGCCCCCTTTGCCCTTCTTGGGTACCAGAAAGTAGTGGGAGTAGCAACCACACCCTACTTCTGGCCCAGGAACGGGCTCGATGGCCCCCTTGGCCAAGAGGGCCGTAACTTCCTCCCGCAGAAGTCGCAAATGATCCCCCGATACACGGTGGTTCTGCGGTGGCATGGCTGGAGGAGTCGCCTCGAAGGGGAGGGAGTAGCCCCTTCGGACAATTTGCAGCACCCACCTGTCCGATGTGACAGTGCGCCAGTGGAGGTGGTGATGGCGAACCCTGCCCCCCACTGGCGTCACATGGGCCTGAAAGCACGGATTAGGAGGGTTTTGAGGCGGATGCTGCGGGGGAAGGTGTGGACTGACCTCGCCGCTGCCCCCGACCGCCCAGACGGCGGTTCCCACGGCCGCCACCGCGTTGGGTATTGCCCTGCGGAGCGTGGCTGGCGGCGCGTGTGGGCGCACCCCTTCCGTGGCCACGAGAGGAGTGAAAGGCAGCCGATTGCTGGCGCTGGCCCGAGAGGCCCAAGGACTTGGCCGTAGCCCTGGAGTCCTTAAAGCGCTCAAGCCAAAGAGGCGACGGCCATCGAACGGCATGTCCAGGAGTGTGCTCTGGACATCTGCTGAGAAGTTGGCGGACCTCAGCCAGGCGTGGCGTCTGACCACCTCCGTCGTTGCCATCGCTCTACCTAGTGAGTCGGTGGTATCCAGCCCACACCTGATGGAATACTTGGCTGCATCCCGGCCCTCCACAAGGGCTTGGCCGAGTTTGGCCCGTACCTCCAACGGATACTCTGGCAGCACTTCCGCGACCTTATCCCACACAGAGTGGGTGTAATGTCCCAAGAGGCAGGCGGTGTTGGAAGACCGCAGGCCTAGACTAAGGGATGAGAAGATCTTCCCATACTGGTCATACCTCTTAGATTCCCTGTCCGGCAGGGCCGACGGGAATGCGGTCGGGGGTAGGGTGGGAGGACAGGAAACATGGGTCGCCCGGGGCTGGGCGGTGGCGTCTGGCCACGTTCCTATCTACGGGCGAACCCGTAGCGGGCTTGGACCAAGTGCCCAGAAGAACGTCGGTCAAGGCCTCATTAAAGGGCAGCAGAGGCTCGGCCGAGCTTGACTGCGGTTTAAGGACCTCAGTGAGGAGGTTAGTCCTCACGGCCGCGACGGGGAGCTCAAGGCCCAAGGCCTTGGCAGCCCTCATCAGCACCACACTATATGTTGGCCCCCTCCTCCGAAGCCACGGTAGGAGGGGAGACAAAACCAGTGTCTGGAGAGGTGTCCAGGCCACTGGCCTCCCCCAGGTCTCCTGTCCAGTCCGCATGAGACTGACACTCTCTGGTCAGAGGGTCTTCAGACCCCTCCCAGTCCTCTTCATCACCCATCTCCTGAAATTCAGGGTTCTCAACCAATGGGGCCTGTTCATAAAAGTGAAATTCACCAAACGACGTCTGGAGCGGCGCCCATCGGGGCCGTTCCGACGGCTGAACAGGAACGAAGGCAGGACCGGGGCCGGCGCTGCCCGAGGACGGCGCCGGAGGCGACACCTGAGGGTCCGACGCCGGGGAGGTCGTCCGATCCACCGGCGACGAACCAGATCCCGAAGGAGGACCAGCGGCGTCCTGCGGCGCCGGGCCCGAAGGCGCCGTCTGAACAACTGGACCCCTCGGCGCCGGGCCCGGAGGCGACTGCGGCGTCGGGATAATGGGGGCCTGCGGCACCAGGCCCGAAGGCGTCGGCGGCCGAAGCACCCGACGGCGTCTGGGCCGGAGCCGCAGACCCGCCAGGGCCCCCAGACGGGTCCGCTGGGCCCGGATGCGCCGCGGAGCCCGTCGGAGGAGAGAGTATCCTCATGGCCATGAGGAAGCGCTCGATCTCCTCCGGCGTCGCGTTCAGCCCAGGGACCGGAGGGTGTGGAGCTGCACGCGGCGCCCGCGACTCGGACGAAGCCGCGTGGGCGGTGTCACCCAACCCCCAGCCGCATCGCGCGAGCGTCGGGGGGAGTCCGAGGAGCGATGACGCCGCTTGGACTTCTTGTGCCTCTTACCTGACAACGACTTCGACCCGGAGGAGTGCGGCCTACTCTCGGAGCTGTGGTGGCTCCGAGCCCGCGACCTGTCCCTCGACCTCCCATGGGATCGGGAACTCTCACGGCGCGGGACCGACTGCCGGAGTTCGAGGCGCCTACGGAACCGCTCCCGCCTGGCTTTCGAGGAGAGGGCCCGGCGGTCGGAGCAGGCCTTGTCGTCGTGGTCGACGCCCAAACAAGATAAACACACGCAGTGAGGATCCGTGACCGACATCAGACGGTCGCAATCGTCACAGTGCTTGAAGCCGGACATCCCTACTGCACCGTTCGGAGTCGAGAGACTTCGAAAAGCAATCAATAATTATCAAAAAAGTTAGTCAAAAAATGACTAGGGTTACTGCTTTTTCCAGATCTGCGCTTGCTGGCGCGGAAAAAAGAAGAACTGACGTCAGCACGCGGAGGCGACGTCTAAGTACTCCGACGACGTCATCACGGCGCCCACGACGGACGCGAAGCCGCAGACGACGCCTACCGACGCGCAAGGGTACTGCTACGCAAAAATTTCCGGATCCAGTCTGATGCCTGGGGATATTCTAAGGTACGGAATCTAATACTAACGTGTCTCTTTCAGATGCCCAGGTATAGATTGCCAGTTTCTCTGAAATCAGATCATAATGTGGTCTCAAAGATAATGAGTGCAAAACAACAGATTGGACAAGGAATGGATTGTAGCTATCTGCCTGAAGTGTCAAGCATAATAAAGCAACACAATGGCAGCACTGAGTTACCTTTTGAAAAATACTGTGTTTCAGCAACACCAAAGTGGCTTGAAAATGCATATGCAAATGCACTTGTGGAAAACACTGAGGAGAACACCAGCCATTGCTGTGTAGGTCTGGTTGATGTACAGTGTGCAGTTTCTCACCAGATTGCAGCTGCTACACAAGATCTGCATAATGGATGGTGCAACGGCTTTGATCTGAGAGATGCTGTGGTGAAACATCTGAATCTGATCAAAGTGAAAATAAGAGTGAAAGGCCTTGGTTGAAAAAGTGCAAAGGATTGATGGTGCTCTGTCAGAGTTTCACAGCACCTAAGTAGTCCAATTTGCATGGAAAGTATGAGCCATACTGATGCCAAGCTGATGACAATGAGCAAAGAAATGCTGAAACTGTCCTTTTGAATTCCTTTTTTATTATTTAAGTTACTTATTTTAAAGAAGACTAACTGTTCCAAGAAGGCACTTACAGATTTCTGCACTAAAACATTTGAGCTTGGCTATATATGATCTGATTACAGACCAAACTTGTGTTTGCCTTAGTAATAGAAGTAACATTGTTATATGCTCAGCTTTTGCAATAAGAAATGTCACTAGTGAAATGAAATATGTGTGATGAATTATAAATCATTTTATTATGATTTGAATCATCAGAAGGGTGGATTGATGGAGCAGAGTTCATCTGCAGTCAGGCATTGTTTTATTATTGTGCTTCAGACAGACTGCATTTAAATTGCCACGCACATTTTGGTGAAAGTTAAAAACATGGCACATGAAAAACATGAAAGTGAGGCCTATTCAGTTTGAAATGCTTTTGCTGAATTAACATGTTTTTTCCAATGTAGAGAAAAGTGGCCTTTTTACCTTTGAAGATTAATAGAATGTGTTTCTCTCTTCCCAGCTCATCCCATGTATACTAAATTCACTATTTCTGTCTTAAAGGACTTTGACTTGTTGCATATTTTGATAAATATTTTCAGTTAAATAACACCTCTTTTTAAAATGTGTGTGAATTAACAAATGCACCAAACACTGCACAGGGGACTAAATGCTTTTTGCATGAAAAACTATCTAAAACACTAATGCATGTTGCTGTGTGCACTATATTAATTGCGTGTGCTTTTAAAATTTACACTAAAGCATGAAGATGCTATTTTGCACATTTTTGCATGTTGTACACAAATTAGAAAAAGCAGCTTTATACTAATAGCTTGGCTAGGTAAACATTTATAAGGGGTATTAGTATGGAGTTGGGAAACATAATGGGCTGATTTACATGAAATTAATATTATCTTTGTGTTTGTTTTATTTTTGGGGCCTACAATTAAATGGCTGCCTGTGAATCCAGCAAGGCTATGACATGCAATTTTACTGAAAAGAGAGCATGCGCAGACTGTACCAGCTTTCCTAAAGGAGTCAAGGGCACTTTGAACTTTGTACATTCTTGTGATTCTGTCAATGTACCAGTGTTAGTTAAAAGTGTCCATCTGACTACGCTGTGGAAGGAAGGAAGAGAATTAGAATGAAACATTTTTCTTAGTAAATGTTGCAAATGTTTATAAATGTAGTTATTCATATATGCTTCTTTTGTTAAAACTGGTAAAGTCAGGATTTTAGAATGAGTCAGGGTATTGAGAACTCATGCCATCATGACTGACCAATCACGTACAGGTTTTCCTGAAAGATGCTACATCTTTGTGTAGTCTGCCAATAATTAGGGTATAAAATAATGTCCACTCTGGATGGGGGCTGGCTTTCTCAGCTCAGCTGGCTTCTAGGCTCATTAGGGGGTGTGTGAGCTCTTGAGAGAAGGAACAGATTAGGCCAGACATCCTATGGGTTAGGTACGAGATCCTCACGGGTGCAGGGGCGCCCGAGGAGAGTCAGGGGGAGGTTTCTTGTTTCCACGTCATATCTTGGCACTGCAGGCCACATTCCTTTGAGGCCTGTGAAGGGCGGGCTGTGTGCTCCTTTTTGCTCTTTAGACACAGAGATGCACAGATAGAAAGGCTCTTAAGATTTAGATGCTAAACTTTGAGTTTATGTTTTGACTAATTAATTAGGTCTAAAAAGATTTATTTGTTTTATGCATTTATTTCTCTTAATGGGAGATTTTTGCCAACTATTTAATTATTGATTAGCTTTGCAAGACTATTTTTCTTAGAAACTCTTTAAGAATTGTGACTGAAATTTTGCGCCACATTTTCTTCCCTACATGTGATGCTTATATGCAGACTGTAATGTGTTCTGTATTAATGCTATTTTTCCTGTTCTCCAAATTCTGTAACCTGATTGATATTTTACTAATGAATAAAGGGCCAGAGAAAAACATAACTTTTGAGTAGAAAATAAAACCCTTTAAATACTCAACAACTCTTTATTGGCTTGAATAATAAAATTGCATTTTTGACTGTTCATCTTTATTTAAAGTCTCCTGAAGGTAATACATGGTGTGAATGGCCCAACACCTTTTGAGCGGTAAATTAGAGGTAGCATGAGGGTTTTGCATTGAGAAATTACCAGAAGAAATTACCGCTCCATCAGGTACGCTAGTGAAGAAATGCGTTACTTACCTGTAACAGCAGTTATCCAGTATTGGTGTCTTTCATAGATTCACATGCCTGAATCATTCCCCGTCGTCGAGACGGGAGCCTCCGGTATATATAAAAGTAATGTCCTATAGACATACATAGAGAAAAAATAGGCCTAAGGGCCTCACCTTAGTAGCCTATCCTTGTCCTTATGCAAAAAGGATCAAACTCTTAGAGCCAGCCAATCAGCTAGCACCTCCCTCTAGAACCTTCTCTGCTGGAGCCTCAGTCTCAGATTTTCGTACGCACCAAGCTAGGTAGGCGTAAGGCAGGTAGAGAGAACGTGAGTCCTTCCAGGGGAGGCGGGAGGGTTGCATGTGAATCTATGAAAGACACCAATACTGGATAACTGCTGTTACAGGTAAGTAACGCATTTCTTATCCAGTATTAGGGGTGTCTTTCATAGATTCACATGCCTGAATCAGAGTAGTTAGCAATACATTATGCACATGTCCGATGTAATGATGCTATATAATCAGTTAGGCAAAACAGTTAGAATCATGCGACTGTAGCATCAGCAGACATCAACATAAACAAATAGAAGAGATGTGCATACCAGGATGGCGGGATGAAGGAAGGCTCACCTCACTGGAATAGATGTCGAAGCACCGCCTGACCCACTGCTGCGTCCTGCAGAAGTTCAACATCCAGGCAATAGTGTCTGGCGAACGTATGCGGTGACTTCCACGTCGCTGCTCTGCATATGTCCAGAATCGGCACTCTAGCGAACAGCGCTGCTGATGTGGACATTGCTCTTGTGGAGTGTGCATGCACCGTGGCATTCAACGGCCGGCCGGCCTTTTCATGGCAGAATGCTATTGCCGTAGAGATCCACCTTGAGATACTCTGTTTCGTGAGAGGAAGACCAAGCCTTGGTCTACTGTAGGCCACAAAAAGTTGTGACGACTTCCTGAAGTCTTTTGTCTTGTCCAAGTAAAACTTTATACACCTTTTGAGCTCTAAGGAGTGTAACGTCCTCTCTGCTGCAGTGGTAGGGTTTGCAAAGAAGGAACGTAGAACCACCGGTTCATTAAGGTGAAAGTCTGAAGGTACTTTTGGTATGAATTTGGGATTCATCCTCAGCACCACTCTGTCCTGTTTAAATTGCATAAATGGTTCCTGAATGGACAGGGCTTGTAACTCGCTGACTCTCCTGGCAGATGTTAGAGCGAGCAGAAGAGCTACCTTCCATGAGATGTATTTGATGGGTGCTCGATGAATGGGCTCAAAAGGATGGCGCATAAGTTGGGTGAGTACCAAGTTTAAATGCCAAGTGGGCGGAATCCTTCGAGGTCTTGGATACGATCTATACAAGCCTTTGAGGAACTGTTTAATTAGCCTGCTGGACCAAAGCGAAGGGGCCTTCGAGGATCTGGTGTAGCGTGAAATCGAAGCCAAATGAACCTTTATAGATGCATGTGCCAACCCTGACTCTGCCAAATGTAGAAGGTATGGCAATATCTGCACAGGGGTAATCTGGAGAGGTGACAACTGGTGTTCCACGCACCATAAGCAAAACCGTTTCCACTTGAGGGAGTACGTTCTGTTGGTACTGTCCGCTCGCGCTTTCGCTAGGACCTCCCTGCAATCTTGTGGGATGTCTAGATGACAGAATTCTCTGTGCTCAGGAGCCAGGCTGATAATCTGAGCGATGGTGGGTTCGGGTGTTGGATCTGTCCGTTGGACATAGTCAGCAGGTTCGGGTGCTGTTGCAGGCGAATCGGAGTTCTGATGATGAGGCGATGAAGGTCCGAGAACCAGTGCTGCCTCGGCCAGAACGGGGCAATTAGGATCAGGGTACAAGGCTCTGCTTTCATCTTCCTGAGGACTCTGGGAATCATCGGGAAGGGGGGGGGAAAGCGTACGCAAAGACGCTGAACCAACTGATGGAAAGGGCATTTCCGAATGACCTTGGCTGGGGACGCCAACTTGCGTAGTGTGGGCATTTGGCGTTCTCCCTGGTGGCAAAGAGGTCGATCCGCGGGATTCCCCATTCTGAGAATACTTGATCCAGTGTACCTTGGTTGAGTTCCCATTCGTGAGTGAGAGACGTCCGTCTGCTGAGGGCGTCTGCGATGGTATTGTCCTTGCCCGGGACATATTCCGCTTTGATCGTGATCCCTTGGAGCACTAGCCAGTTCCAGATTTCTTGCGATTCGTGTGATAGAGTGAGCGAACGCGTCCCTCCCTGCTTGTTCAGGTAGTGCATCGTCGTGGTGTTGTCCGTCCTGACGAGCACCTGGGATTTCTGGATACGTGGTAAAAAGGCCTTCAGTGCCAGGAAGACCGCTCGCAGTTCCAGAAGGTTTATGTGGAATTTCTTCTCCTGCTCCCTCCATTTGCCGCTGACCTGGAGGTCCTGGAGGACCGCTCCCCAACCTTCCAGGGAGGCATCCGTGGTGATCACCAAAGGCGCCGCTGGAAGGAGGAAGGGTAGGCCTGTCGACAGATTCCTGTGGTTCATCCACCAGTGCAGGGTCTTGGAAATTTGTGGTGTGATTCTCACTGTCGTCGAAAGAGCCTGTACTTTGAGTCCATTGGTATGCTAAGGCTTCTTGCAATGGGCGCATCCTGAGGCGGCAGTGCGGGATGAGGAGGATACAGGACGACATCATGCCCAGTAGTGATTTGAAAGTCCGAACTCTTATGGTCTTTCTCGAAGCCACAGCCGTGGCCAGAGATACGATCTTGTGTTTCCTTTCCTTTGAAGGAAATGCCTTTACGCATTCCGTGTTCAAGGTTGCCCCCAGGAAGGAGATGCTTCTGGTTGGGGTTATGCAGGATTTGTCGAGATTGAGAGTTAGTCCAAGGTGCAGAAAGAGATTGGTGCAGGCGTTGGAGGATGAGGTCGCGCCTGCCGCTGAGGGAGCTTTCACCAGCCAGTCGTCGAGATAAGGGAAGACCTGGTGACCCATTTGACGTAGGAAGGCTGCCACAGGGGAAAGGCACTTCGTGAAAATCCGCGGCGCGGATTTGAGGCCGAACGGCAGCACTTTGAATTGGTAGTGGCGTCCTGCCACCTCGAATCTTAGGAATTTTCTGTGCCCCTTGAGTATTGGGATGTGGTAGTAGGCATCCTGGAGATCTAGGGATGTCATGAAATCTCCTCTTTCTAGGATGCCTAGTATTTCTTGGATCGTCGCCATCCTGAACGACTGATTCTTCAGGAAAGAGTTGAGGGCTCTGAGATCCAATATGGGCCTCCACTTTTTCCCCTTCTTGCGGATGAGAAAGAAGCGGGAATAGAATCCCTGTCCTGTTTGAGACGATGGGACCATCTCGATCGCTCCCTTGTGTAACATTGCAGATATTTCCAGGAGCAAAGGCCGCAGATGTTTGTGTGGCCGTAGGCGTGGCGGCGTTGGAGGTGGGATGGTGATGAATTCCAGGGAATGGCCGAATCTTATTAGTTGTAGCACCCACCGGTCTGTGGTTATGAGATGCCAATTGTGTAGGAAATGGGTCAACTTTCCTCCAATTTTGAATGAGGTAGATTGTGGCGGGACTGGCTGGAGTAATCGGTCACTGGCGTCTGCCAGTGCCCCATCTCTGGTCCCTTCCACGGAAGTTCGATCTTCCGTACGAAGTTTGGCGACTCTGCTGTTGTTTTTGCGGATACTGCGATTTATTTTGGTAGGAATAGGAGGATCTATTCTGGAAGGACCCCCTGTAGGAGGGTTGACCTCTGGACCTGTTGCCTCGAAAGGACTGGTTTCTCGCCTGCAGCGTACCCAGTGCTCTAGCCGTATCGGTGTCTTTTTTGATGTTCTGGAGCGCGTCATCAATTGTGGCTCCAAAAAGATGTTGGCCGTCGAAGGGCATGTCTAGCACTTTTGTTTGAACTTCTTGTCTAAATGAAGTAGCCTTAAGCCAGCCCTGGCGCCGCAGGACTGCCGCCCCGGCTAATTGGCGGAAGCCAGTCATGGCTCCATCAATGGCACAGTCAATGATTTCCGCTGCCGAGGCTTGTCCTTCTGAGAGCAGTGCCTTGACCTCTTCCTGCATCGTATCTGGCAGCTCCGCTAGATAAGGGACAATGTCCTCCCACAGTTGGCGATTATAACGTCCCAACAGTGCTATTGAGTTGGCGACTTTAATAGTCATGGCTGACGTTGTGGTGAATCGTTTCCCGATGGTATCCAACTTTCTTCCCTCTTTGTCCGGTGGTGCTGACAAGGGAGCGGAAGGGTTGCTGGAATTCTTCTGAGCTGCCTGGGTCACTACTGAGTCAGGTTTTGGGTGCCCATTGAAACAAACTGCCGCCTTGGTGGGTGCTTTGTATTTTTTGTCCAGGCGTGGGATCACCGCCGGTATGGAGGCCGGCGTAGCCATCAGTTTCTTTCCCTGGTCCCAGAGAAATTCTATAATCGGGATTGATTTGGTGGTCTTCTTCGTTTGTTCTTTAAAATCATATAAGAAACATTCTGTTTCCGTTGTTTCCATGTGGAAACGCTTTGCTGCCCGTTCCACTAACTTATGGAACCCGCCAATGTCCACTGGCGGATAATCCGACTGGCGTGGTTGGGGTGAAGCTGGGGAGGGCGCGACATACTCATCGTCTTCGTCCTGATCCGTGCGATCCTCAGGGACTTCGCCTTCTTCCATCTCCTCAGCTTCCTCATCTGAGGACTCCACTACTTGCGGCGAGACTGCCTCATGGGAGGCCTGCGGAGGTGGTCGCGTTGGCCGTGGGGCTGCCGGTGGAGCAGACGCAGTCGGCGTTGGGCCCCTATCCTCAGTAGCCTGTGCCTCCGGGAAACGCTGCTTATAGTCCTGGATGAGATGTTTAAGGTCATCCACGATGGACGCAGGAAGGCACACCATTGGGGTCACTTCCGTCCGTACCTCCGCCTGAAAAGAGTGTTCCTGGTAGGTAAATTCCTCCTGTTCCTCGTCAGTGCTTTGGCATTTGACGTGGAGGTCCGAGATGGACATAGCCTGAGTTGTCACTTCCTCTTCCGATTCTTCACTCTGGAGAAAGTCAGAAAGTAAGTTGCTTTGAACTTTGCTCGGGGATGTAGTTTCAGGCGTGATCAACTTCTTTGGCAATTTGCGCGGTGGCGTCGGCGGTGGCAGCGTCCATGACGACGTTTCCACTAGCTTCGACTTTTTCCATGGTTCCTCGGTGTCCCTGGTCGTAGACGACCCTCCCGTCGACGGTTTTGTTGTCGACGGCATGTCCTCCGTCGTCGGTGGTTGAAGCGTCGAGATTTTAGTCGTCGTCGTTTTCGTTGACGCGGTAGTCGACGACGTCCTCGTCGACGACGCACTCGTCGACGATTCGTTTCTCGTCGACTGCCTCGGCGACGAGTCTTCCGTCGACGGCGGGCTTCTAGACGGCCCCGATTTTGTCGTCGATGAGCTCTTTCGTCGTCGGTGTGGTTTTAGTAGACGACGGTTTCGGCAGTATAACAGATGGGATGGGCCTACCTGCCGACGACGATGATGATGGAGTGGTCGTCGTCGATGCGAGGACTGACGACGCCGTCGACACCGTCGTCGTCGTTGTGGAGACGGCGAGTGGCGTCACAGCTCTTTTTTTGCGTTGAAGATGGCGTAGGCTTGGTGGATGAGTGCGCAGGCTTCTTAAAGGTGTGAGAGCCTGTGTCAGACACAGAGGAAGTTGTAGATTTTGCCTCTGAAGATTTATTTTGTATCTTCATAGGAGGGGCCAGGGGGGTCCCCCCTTGGCCTCTTGAGGGAGACGTCCGAAGCCATGGAGAAGCTGCCCTCTGAGGACTCCATATTATCCCTCTGTTTAAGCCTGTCCAGCCAAATGAGAAGTCGACCCTCTCTATCCCTCAAGGTCTTATTAGGGAAAGAGCGACAGATTTTACAGTCCTTGGGGACGTGGTCCGGATAAAGGCAGTATAAGCACAGGTCGCGCTTGTCCTCCACATGGAGCCTTTTCTTCCCACATGAAGAGCAGGCCCTGAAAAGGGCTTTCTTCTGGGATCCAGACATTCCTTAAGAATGGTAAGGAAAGACAGCACTTACTGCAGAGAAGAGTCTGAAGTATCCCTGATGAAGAATTTGAGAAGATAATCCTTTTCCAAAGTGAAAAAAGTAGTTTTAGAAGATATCCTGAGGAGAGCTCAGGCTGGAGACTCCCTAGCACAACGTGCGGTAGAAAATCTGAGAGACTGAGGCTCCAGCAGGGAAGGTTCTAGAGGGAGGTGCTAGCTGATTGGCTGGCTCTAAGAGTTTGGTCCTTTTTGCATAAGGACAAGGATAGGCTACTAAGGTGAGGCCCTTAGGCCTATTTTTTCTCTATGTATGTCTATAGGACATTACTTTTATATATACCGGAGGCTCCCGTCTCGACGACGGGGAATGATTCAGGCATGTGAATCTATGAAAGACACACCTAATACTGGATAATCCAGAAAGATCAAGCTGCAAAACTACACCGACAGGTAAGAAACTATTCGTTTTGCAACGTGAATCTTTCTGGATTCATTATGCTGTGCATAGACTATGTAGCGGTTTTTAGGTCTCGGACCTAAAGGCTGCGCTTGCGCAGTCTGGGGTCGGAGAATTAATGTTTTGTAGTAGCGCTTTAGAACCCGCCTCCCTGCCCTGTCTCTCCTCCATTGGCTGGCTTCCTAAACGGAGGCCAGCCATTGGAGGAGAGATGCGTCACTCCCATTTAGCCCCGTCTTTTTTGGATTTGGGGGCGTAAGTTTTGCTGTTCTTTAGACAGTGACGTTGTCTGTCACTCAAAACAGCAAAACCACGTCCTCGAATCCGAAAAATTCGGAAGCTGGCGGGCGCCATTTTTTATCGTCTGCAGTGAGGATCGATCGTCGTATGCCGCAGGACCCTGCCGCCTCTTCAACATTCCCCCGCTTCCAATGACCCCCCCCGAAAACCGTCCAGGGCAAGAAGGGCAAAGTACGCCTATTGCAGGTAAGAGAGTGCCCCTGCCTTGTTTTAATTCACGTTTCTTTTCTCCTTCACCACCAGTGTCTGCGGTGTTTCCCAACCCACTCCTGGCTCGCATTGAACCCGGGTCAGCGTATCCTCGCTGGGGCGCACGATTAGGAATGGGTCAGAGTGCGGAATTATTGCTTCCGTATAGTACAGCTCCCTTCTCTTTGAAGGAGATTACAAGGCTGCTGCGTTTCTACCGTAAGAGTCAATATAGCAATCCATACCCCCACCTCCGAAACCTCCTAGGGCTCTCCATGTCACTGCAGCCAATCGCAGCGAGAGGCATATTCGAAAAATCCCTCAAGGCCTTACATCCGTAGCCTCTGCTATTCGCAGCGCTTTAACCATTGGGTAATTCTAGCGTCCACAGGAGGAAATAGCAGCCATTGGTGCCTTCCACTTGAAGCGCCCGGCACTACGGTGCGATTACACAGCAGCACAGCTTTCGCAGGCTAGGAAGCCATGAAGGTGCAGCGGCTCCGTTCTCAGTATCACTGAAGCATGTTGGCTGCACCATGCAACACTAGAACGTAAAAGCTAGGGACATTTCAGTACTGTCCTCAAGTTTCGGAAGAGAAAAAAACCCAGAGACTTTTGGGAAGTTGTATTTTATATACCGGTCGTGCTGAATTGGAACTTGTATCTTCAGGTTCCACCTCCGTGTATGTACCCACCTGACTAGATGTGCCTGGGCTTCCACGGGCGTGACCAACAGCGCAGAGATTCCCAAAATGAAAATCTGGGACAGACCATAAATATTGAGGTAGGACTAGACATTAGCAGTGATCGCAGTCCACAGAAGGACCACTCGTTAACAGAAACGGGTGAAGGAGACTAATGTTCTAACATGGGAGCTTGTGTGGTAAATAACACAAGAGCATTAAATGCACGTTTATAATGTATTATCACCCCTGGAAGGTAAATGGCCTGCTTGGGGGTGCAGCATACTCACCACCGGCCCTGCGCAATAGGACGAGCCAGAGAGACTTCAAGTTTAGAAAACTTTTAGTAGTCCGAGCTAATGCGCATCACTTCAGACTGCGACACCAATGACAACATGGAAAAAAACATCAGACAAAAGATAGCACATTTGAATAAAACGACACAAACTTCAATAAAGTAAACGCATAGCTACCACAAATAGTGGAGCAGCACATTGAGGTATCCAGAGTGCATGAATGAAGAGCCCTGCTGGACGTCTCCCCTGGGGTGGGATTGTTTCCATAGCGTAGAGCACCCGGGATCTGCACTGCAGAACCCCGAATAGAGGCGCGTTTAAAATGTAGGGTCGAACCCTTCTGAGCAGGTGTTGCGGTGAACCCGGTGGGATTGAGAGCTGAACCCACACTCCAAATACTTGAGTCTCACTCTTAATGTGTGAGACTTGAGGTCTGCGTTTCTCTCATGTACCCCAGCACCTGCACCCGCCACCCCGTTTTTAAAGAGCCCTGCGGCCACCATCTGAGAGAGGGGTCGATGCAGAAGCTTTATATATATACTATAGTGAATACTGTTTCAAAACTCTGTGGAAATAAAACAGGACACATATATAATTAGCGGGATTTCCCGGTACTGACGTCTATAACCCGGGATTTTTCGGATTCCTTAATGACCGTTTACCGAACATTACGTTTGTAAGGGAAAATTATTCGGATTTAGACACATTTGCAACTCTTGTGCCGAGTTGTTACTCTTTTTTTCTGTTTCACGTCATAATTTAGGTGTGCAGAACGCTAACCCCGAGTTTCCAGCTCTGCAAACATTTACATTTCCAAAGTCACTATTTCATCCGACTTCCTCCCTCTTGTGGCCTTTAATAGAAAGGCACCTGCTGGACACCGGAAAAAAACTTCGCTTTGTATCATTCGTCAACATCCATAGAGCAGCATGACGTATTTATTGTGCTTTACTACACAGCCAAACTCCGCTACAACCTTATTGCTGTGCCCAGGGTCGGCTGAAAATAAAGCAAACCAGCACCGCACTGCCGAACGCTGAGACTAGAAATTCACACTGGCGGCATTGTTGGCTTATTTCAGCCCCTATCAGAAGGCAACTTAGCCAGCAACCTAAGAGGACCCCCTGGACGCCCCTGTTGGAGTTAGCCTCCGTCGCCCAGTGAACCTGGAGCTTGTGAGTTTTTAATTCGATTCAGAGATATTAGTCTGCCCTGTCGTATTTTCATTTAATCGTACTTGACATTTGTGCTACTTCTTCGAGGTATTTGTGTCTGTTTTTGTGACGTAACGCTGTTAAAGTTTCGCCGCTTCTGGGAAAAGGAATAGTTCAGTCACACATTTTCTCGTACTCTAGAGGGGTAACTTGACGGTCTACTACACCTTCTGATTCAGGTCATTATTTAACTCCAAATGTGCCTGTGGAGTGGATACAAATAGTTCAAGGTAATTTAGTTCAATTCTGTTTATTCACTGACTTGCTCCTTGCATTTAGTATTTAGGTTCTTTTGTGTCCCGTGACTGCACTTTTTCCACATCCAGTATTTCTGATTCATCACCGGTGCGCTGGAATAAAAGAATGGGCTGCAACCTTTCTTGTATCTCACATGTGTAAATTCAGTCTCATACCTTTACCATTAGCAGTGCCCCCACAAACTGAAGTGTAAAATGGCATCGACTTTTTAGGACTGGTATTAGTCAAGGCCTTTTAATTTTTCTAAATTGTGTAGTATACTTATAGGGGGCTTTCAGCCAGCCTTCTTCATCCATCGGTCTGTTATTGTCATTCAGATTTTTCTGCTGCCCAACACAGCATTCAGTAGTGTGGCTCTGTGTGGGTGTAAATGCAATAGGTCATGCATATGCGAGCGATTAAGCTATTGGCATTTTAAATGACAATGGCATTTATTTAACGATTAAGCTATTGGTAATGTAAATGACAATGCTATTTATTTATGATTAAAAAAAAAAAAGTCATAAGCAATGCCAATAGCTCTACCTTTAATAAGGCCGAGACCATTGCATTGTAAATGCTTGTTTATGTTTGTGGCGGCTAGGTGGAAGATGAGCGTTGGTTGTTGAATATATGTTGAAGCACCTTCTGTCCTACTTGTGTTTCCTTGTTCATTTGTATATCCACACAGTAGTGCTTAGTGAACGTGTGCACAGAAGCCCACGTTGCCGCCAGGCAGATATCTTGAATGGGTGTGTTAGCCAGGAAGGCTATTGTTGCTCCCATCTTCATGGCAGAGTGGGCTTGTGCCCCTTCTGTTGGTTCTTGGCCTGCCTGCTTGTGGCAGAATTGTATAGTTTGTGCGATCCATCGTTCGATGATTCCCTTTGTTACTGGTCTACCCAGGAAACTGCTTGCGAAGGACACAAAGAACTGCGTTGTTTTCCAGTGCTTTTTAGTTCTTTCTATGTAGTGCATTACTGCCCTTCTAGCGTCCAGGGTGTGCAATGCCCTCTCCGCGCTTATGGATGGTTTCTGAAAGAAGCTTGGTATTTGTACCGTCTGGTTCATGTGGAACCTGGACATCACCTTTGGCATGAAGTGTGGGTCCGTTCTCATTACCACCCGTCATTGTGTATTTGGATGTAGGTTTCTTGTAGTGTTAGGGTCTTGCAGCTCGCTTACCCTGCGCAGCGAGGTGATTGCCACCAAAAATGCTGTCTTCATTGTTAGCATTTGTAGTGTGGCCTTATGGATGGGTTCAAAAGGCACCTTCATAAGTTCTGTTAGGACTAGATTAAGGTTCCATGCCGGCGGCAGCATCCTTTTAGGTGGTGCTATCCTCTTTGCCCCTTCCAGGAATCTCTTTATTACTTGTGATGTAAAGAAGCTCCTTCCTGTCTCTCCTCTTGTGTAGGCTACTATCGCTGCTAGGTGTACCCTCAGCGAGGATGAACTGAGTTTTGCTTTCATCAGGTGTGTGAGATAGCTAAGCACCGTTGATTCCTTTGTCATCTTTTTGTGCAGCTTTTTCCTACTGCACCATTGCGTGAACCTCTTCCATTTTGCCACATAGCACTTTCGTGTTGTGGGTTTCCTTGCCTCTCGCAGCACCCACAGGGTGCTCTCTGGTAGCCTTAGATGTGCAAACTATGTCCTCAGGAGCCATGCCGCTAGGCTGAGGCTTTCTGGTTCTGGGTGCAGTACTTCTCCGTTCTGCATGGAGAGTAGGTCTTTTCCCGAACTTGTGGGGTGGCCCCTGTGCCATTTCCATTATTTGTGAGTACCAGGTCTGCCTTGCCCATGGTGGTGCCACAAGTATTAGTGTCATGTTGCTGGTTCTGCACTGGAGTACCCTGGGTATCAGTGGTATCGGGGGAAAAGCGCAAGCAAATGTTTTCGACCAGCTTAACCATAGGGCATTCCCTTGGGATCTTTACCCTGGTTGCCTGGATGCGAAGTATCAGCATTTTGCATTCTGGCGTGTTGCAAATAGGTCTATAGTCTGTGTTCCCCACCTCCTGAATAGCCCTTGCGTTTCCTGTGTATTGAGCTCCCACTCGTGGGATGCTGATGTCTGTCTACTGAGCTGGTCTGCTACCACATTGTCCTTCCCTGGTAGGTGTATGGCTAGCAGGTCTATTTTGAGTGAGATAGCCCATCTCCATATCTCCTGTGCTAGGTTTGATAGTGGGGCTGATTGTGTTCCTCCCTGTTTGTTGATGTAGAACATCGTTGTTGTGTTGTCTGTTTGGATCAACACTCTCTGGCTGTACAGTTTTTTTCTGCAAGGCCTTCAGGGCGAGGAACACTGCCTTTAGTTCCAAGTAGTTGATGTGTTTGACCGCATCCGCTGGAGACCACAGACCCCTCACCCTGAGCTTGCTCATGTGTGCTCCCCATCCCATCTGGGATGCGTCTGCGGTGATGGTCACCGTTGGGGTTGGTGGTGTTAAAGGCTTCCCTTCTGTTATGTTCTCCTTGTTCCACCACGATATCTCCTCCTGCACTGCGGGCATTACAACCACTAGATTTTCCAAACTTCCTGTAGCTTGTGACCATTGTTGTTGCAGCCATTCCTGGAATGGTCTCATGTGGCGCCGTACATTTGGGACCAGGTGTATACAGGACGCCATCATGCCCATGATCTTGCTCGCTTTCCTCACTGTCCGAGCTCGCCCCTTCTGGTAGAGGCGCGTCTCCTTCAGCAGGGCCAGTGTTCTCTTGTCGCTGGGGAACACCTGGCTCTGTATGGTGTTGATCTGTGCACCCAGGAAGATCTTCACCTGCTCTGGTTCCATTGAGGATTTCCCCCAGTGGATGGAGAATCCCAGGTCTGTCTGTGTACTTGTCACGCGTTGTGCGTGTTCTTTGCACGTCCTGTGAGAACTTGCCTTTATCAGCCAGTCGTCGAGGTAAGGGTATACGTGGATCCCCTCCCTCCGTAGGTGCGCTGCCACTGCTGCGAGGCATTTTGTGAGGACCCTTGTTGCGGATTTTAGTCCGAAGGCTAGGGCTGTGAACTGGTAGTGTTCTTTGTTGATGGTAAATCTTAGATGCTTGTGCCGCCTGTTCATGGGGATGTGCAGATAGGCATCTTTGAGGTCTATGATGGACATGAAGTCTTCGTCCCTTATCTGAGGGATGACCTCTTGTAGGGACGTCATTTTGAATTTTTGTGTCTTTATGTACTTGTTTAGGAACCTTAGGTCCAGGATGGGTCTTAGCGTTTCGTCCACTTTTGGTACTAGGAAATAGGTTGAGTACACTCCCCTGTTCCTTTCTCTGTATGGGACCGGTTCAATGGCTTCCTTTTGGAGGAATTCCCTCGCTTCCTCTAGGAGTAGCGTTAGCTCTCTTCCTGAGTGCACCTTTCTTTTTGGTTTTCTGTTTGGCGGTCTCTTTTCCAGTTCTATGCAATATCCAAACTGTATGATGTTGAGTATCCATTTGTCTGTGGTTATCTTCTTCCACTCCTGGAAAAAAATTACTTAGCCTGCCTCCTACTGGTGTTACATGTTCGTTGAGGTATGGTTCGTATAACCCTCTCTCCTTGGCCTTCTTGTGCTCCACCCTCAGAGGTGTTGTGTGGGTGGGCACGCTTTTCGGGGCGGAGTCACTTTGAGGTGAGTTGTTGGCCCCCTCTCCTACTTTGTCCACGTCCATTTGTTCTCCCGCAAAAGGACTGGCTCCTCGGCTGGCACTGCCAGGTTTATCTTTGCTGTCCCTGCTGTGCTTGACTGTCGCCCTGTTGGGACTGCTGGAATATCTGGTGTGACGTTCCCGGCTGGTTTCCCCCTCTTCCGTTTGGTCTCCGTGTCGGGGTACCCCTTCTCATCCCTCTGAATTGCAAGGCCCCGATGGACCTTGCAGTTACATTCTCTTTCTTGAGTTGGGTGAGTTTTTCATCCACCGGTGCTCCGAACAATGACTCTCCGTTGAAGGGAGTGCTCAGAATGCTGTTCTTCACTTCTGGCTTGAAGCCGGAGATCCTGAGCCAGGCCTGCCTTCTCTCCGTGATTCCTAACATCATCAGCCTGCTAGACGTAACAGCCCCAACCAAGGCTATTTTCAGGCAGGAATTGGCTATATTCTTTCCCTCTTCCACAAGGTGTGAGCCTCTCTGTTGGTATTGCTCGGGGAGGTGTTTGAGCAGTTGTCCGACCTCGTCCCAAATCTGGTACGGATGCCCGTTTAATAGGGCGTTGTGCCATGCACCAGTGCACTGCCGTGTTTGTCTCTATTTTTCTCAGTTAGGTCTATCCTCCTACTTTCCTTGTCAGGTAGTGGGCCTGATGTTTCTGGCAGTTGCCGCAATAATGGAGTCCGCTGTGACGGATCCCTGGATGTAAGGGGGGTCTTTGGAGGAGTGCTTGTATTTTTTCTCCGTCCTAGGCGTGACGGACCTGCAAGTCACTGGGTCTTTAAACGCCTCCCTCCCTTGGTCAATGACACTCTGAAGCATGGGGAGGAACTGGCTCCTTGTTTGAGTGGGGAGCAGGGTCTCTTAGAGGAAGTCTGCCTTTGGTTTTTCCTCATCTATTTGACTCCAAAAGCTGTAGCCGCGTTCCTTTTGACCATATTATAGGCTCCAATGACATCTGGCGGCGAAGGCCTCGAAGGGTACGTGTCCACGGGCTCTTCTGGGCTTTCGGTGTCGAGGTCCTGCCACTCCAGGTCCTGTGTCCCCGAGGATGCTGAGCCGAGGGTCGTCCGCTGATCATCATCGCCCTCCTCCTCGTAGTATAGGCCCTCTTCCTCCAGGTGTTCCTGGGGCTCGGGAGTTTTCGGCGGCTCTTCGACGTCGAACTCCTCTTCTTCGATTTCGAACTCGTTTTCTTTGCAGGATGTTTTCCATTTTGGCCTCGAGCCGTCTCTTTTGAGACAAAGCACCTGGTCCTATTCAGGGCATGGATGTTCTGGGCTCAAGGTGTGTGGGCGTGCGTGCCATGGTGGGATGTTTAGTGGGGTTGAGATGTACTTGAGGAAGTAGTCCCATTGGTTTGTGGTGATCTCCCAACAGGTAGCTCGTGATCGACTGGTTGGAGACACCTGATCTACAGCCTCATGCTTTGAACATGAAGTTTGGGCTGCATTATGTGAATCTTACAATCAAAAAGTTGAATATGAAACACAAATGTCTGAATCTTTGAGTAAATTACTTAGGGAAGTTCCTTCTATGTAAATGTTTATGGTCTAGTCATGCACATTATGTTGAATATGTTCTCTCAACTGAAACCATTAAGATCATGTAAAACCTATGAAGAACCTGCCCCGTATCCCCTTGTGTCCTAAAGCTGAAGTTGGAAGTCACCCTGCTCTTTCCAATTTGATTAAGCATGATATCCTAGTGCCCTATACCTGCAATAGGCAGAGCCTCGATTAAAAAAGCAGGCAAGAATGTGCATCGCTTTGCTCATGACCGCTTGCCGATTAATGTGGTTATCCTAGCTTCCCAGTAGTACCAGACCCAGCCAACATACTTCTTGCATCCCAACCACCATACGATGGTTCACCATAGTAGACTTGTGCCCTGCCTTCTTTTTACATCCTTATACAAATGGAAAGGCAGTGCATTTCCGCTTTCCAATTTGGCAGAAGGCAAAACACAGAGGGTCCCACTAGGGTTTATATTAAGTTCCACGCATCCTGCCCAGCTTTAAAACGTCTTGGACACCTTGATTGTTTTAGAAGTCTGGAACAGTTATGTGCATGACCTGTTTCTTGCAACAGCAAGGCCGATTTTCTATAGTGAATAAGCAGAAATCAAATAGACTACATTTTTTACTCCCTTGTGTACTATATTCGGGTCATTGCAGGATACTGTAGAGAAGGGATTGTTAAATTTTCTGTTATTGTCTAACTCTCCACAATTATATGAGAAAGGCCTCACTCCAGCCTTGCATTGGACTGAGTAGGCACAGCGAGCCTTTGTGCTGGTGAAACAGGCACCATCTAAGGCACCCGCACGAGGGTTTCCTGATAACAGCAAATCCTTTTACATTAGATTGCCATGAATGAAAGTGGTTATGCTCTTGGAGTATTGGTGTAGAATAATAGCGATCAGAAGCCCACTGTTTATTATTCCTCTGTCCTTGCACCCCTGCAGCAGCAGGGCTCCCACCCTGCATGCACTCTATTGCTGCAGAGCCATCTTACAGAGGCTTCAAAACACAGTCTTGGGGCCTCACTCTCATAGTATCCATTGTAAGTTTTCCGGTTGGGTGAGGCTTATCCATTTACCCGTGGAGACACCATTACAGTGTCCATGTAATTACTGATAGACTTCATCCCTAGCCTTGGGGTGCCCCTACTTTATATCCTCTCCAATCCAACAAGTGTGCAAAGAGGGCTAGCGATTAGACAGAATTTCCACTGTGTCCATTACCATGAATCCTCTGGAAAGGTACAACTCCATGATAGACCACTCTTTTCAAGCTCAGGCATTCTGTCACAAACTGCTGGATTGAGCCCTTTTGAGCCCACTCTCGACCAATATATGATATTTCTATCAAATTCTCCAGTCTCACCTGCCACTTTAAACCTGCAATTGAATGATGTGGCTTTGCAATACTGTCGGTAACTGATCTTGTGTCTGCAGTTTATTGTCTCCAGCTGGACAAATACCTGCCGGATAGCCCTACTGAAGCTTTTTTTCAATGTTCACCAACAAAAGTGACCATGCTAACTGCTCACCACCAACATTGATGTGAAGTGCCTTTAGGCTCCTGTCTGGATTTATTTCACTCATTTTAAAACTGCATCTGCACCCAAGTAACGCACCATCTGCATGGAAATTCCTGCCTCAGCTCAACAACCTGCTTCCTGATTTGCTCCAATATGCTTCAAAGACACAGGGTAAGGCAAAAGTGCAAGCTGCTTTGTATCTCCAACTGTCTCAGGATGAACAGAAAGCCTCAGAAAAACATTGCTTCCTTTCACCAAAAGTGAATGCCAAGGCTTCAACATTAGGTTACTACCAGAATCTTTTCTACATTTCTACTCTGAAAATGTGAGAACTCACCCAAGACTTCCTGGCACCTAGAACTTCAAGCAATTTCTTCCTTTAAATATCATGTAGCTTTTTTGCACAGAAATACTAGTATTTAAATACGGTTTAAATGTTAACTTCGCCCTTTATACTTCCCTTATTTTGTTGTGAAGAATTCCAGGGTTTTGTGCTCTGATGATGTAGGAGAGTAGGGTCTGCAATCCTATGATCACCCAGATTTTTGCTTTTTGCTGCACTGGTTTACGACTTTCCCTGGCTGTGGGCCTGCTAATCAGACCCACAGCCTAGCTGTTCTCTCTATCCAAATTGTACCCAGGTACTGAATTGGCACTGGGCCCTCTCCAAGTCCCTGTACCCAGGGCTGAGGTGCACCCAGAAGTCTCCCAGGGGCTGAAGCACGTATTGTGCCACCCCTGGATTGACTACCTAAATCTGACACAACTGGCTGCACGACAGCTGGGGCAAGGTGGTGTACTCACCCTTTGCTTTAGATATAGTATACCTATATCTAACCCTAAAATGGACACACAGATCTCCTATCAGTCACTCCTATGGCAGGCCTTAACAATCCTGGAGGCAGAGTGCTTGGAATCGTGTGAGATGGTGCTCTGGCATGAGCTGAGCCTGTCTGCGGCTTTCGGGATCTATCCCTTAGCCGTTTCCATGATATCGCATACCATATACTCTTAAGTGCATTATAATCCTCGCGGTTATGTGCCAACTCTGGTATCGCTTTATCAAAACATGTCGAGTAAGGTGTCATACGAATTGGAATACTAACCCCTCGCCAATTCTGGCGACGGGGTTAGCATCCCACCCTTCTAGAGGGACACGACATGCCTGTAACCTATAACCCGGTTAAAAGTCAGACAGAGCCTTAGCATCCACAAAATGGATGCTGCCACCGAGACACAAGTCTGCCCTCCTGCTGCTGGGAGTCCTCCCAGAGCAGGAGATAAGGACAAAGGGTTTCCTGCCAGGGGCGGTGCCAGCACCGTCCCAGACAGGGTTTTGTGTATTGTAGGTAGGCAGGGCTTTAGAGGAAGGTGACTGCAAGTAGCACCCCGGTGCTCACTGTGCATAGGCCGGCTTGAACCAGTTCCAGGGTCACTCCAGACCCTGTGCTGGGGAAAAGCCCGCCAAGGAAGTGGGTGTAACCACCCCCCTCCTAGTCCCACCCATAGGGCAGGACTTAGTCGCGTGCCAGCCCCTTTTTACAGGATAAAGGTAGAGACTGGCCCCCTTCCAAATCAGATCATCTTTGAATCCTGAAACTACTTTCTGCGAAAGGAACTCAAGACTTCTTCCTAAGATTTCTCCCTTGTGACTAAGGAGTAGTCACCCTGCACCCGCAGGCACCATCTACAGAACACTGCGGTCTGCTGCACGTCCTTCCTCCGGAATCCGACTGCCCAGCTCGACGAGACCCGGCTTCCCTGGCACCTCTGACCTCTACCCACCTCTACAGCACAGCTGAGAACCGTGGGTGCGACGAGACCTCGAGGGACCGGCCATCGCCAAGACTGCACGACTTCTGCACAGCAAGCCCGCCGAGTATTCCACTGGTGAGTGCTTTGGGGTCCGAGAAGCCCCGACTCTGAGCAGCTCCAGCTCCGAAGTGCAGCCCCCCAGCATCTCCACGATCTGCGTGGGGCCCTTCTGCTTTCCGCTGCTCACCGCGTTGTTTGGCTACTAGCCCGTTGGCTTGTGGCCTCCCTGACGACGCCCGACGACATTTCTGCTGCTAGTCTGGTTGCTCCAGACTGGCCCTTGCTCCCTCCCAGAAGAGGAGCACCCTGGACCCTCCTGGTCCACTCAAGACGCCATTTTGAGTCCACCGCGTGGGCTTGAATTAGCCAAGGCTTGTTGCCCAATCCTGGGTAACTTCGACGCCAACGACTTCATCCTTCGTGGGACAGCTCGCACCTCCATCCTGGTCGCCGACAACGCCTCCTGGTCCGAGAGACTGCAGAGCCCAGCAGCGCCCACTCACCTGACTGCGGTGACTTCGCCCGGTGCCATCCTGGTGCCCACTTAATCACTGGCTAGTGATTCAAGAACTTGGTCCCCTCTGCTTTCAGGTTTTCTTCTTCCTTGATCCAGGCTTGGATCCATCGAACTTTCCTTCACTGGTCGCCTGCCAGCAACTTCTTCCTTCCAGGCTCCCGGTCCGGCAACGAGATCCCCGACGTCTTTTCAGGCCTATGCAGCTGCAGCCCCTGGGCTAGGTAACTTCGGCACTCCGGTGTCCCAGCATAGCCTCACTATCCAAGGGTCAGGATCCACTGTCGTTTTCTTCCTACCAGGTCGGGTTCGCCCGTGAACACTAACTTTGCCTTTACTAGCCTCCATAGACTTTGTCCCGCATCCCGCGTGAGAGTGCACACTCTGCACCCGAGTCCCCTGGGCCTCCTAGTAGTAATCTAACGATTCCCTAGTCCAGTCCTAGCGATTCCAAAGCCTATTAGAACTGTTACTTACCTGCTAGTAATTCGCATTCCACTTTTAGTGTATATGGTTTTTCGTGCCCCTCGGGCATTTGTGTAACGTGCTAACTTAAAAGTATTTTCGTAAGAGTTTTGTTGTGTGCTTAGCACCCTGTCCTCATAAAGAGTACAGGGTTGTTGTGATCCTAATAAATACATTGTTTATTTTCATAACACTTGTGTGGTGTCCTTTCACTGGGTGTTCAAGGGGTAATGTGATGGTAAAACAGCTGGCTTAACACGCCCTCTAGAGTCTTAGCCTTAGACTGCTCGTATCCATGCTACTAGGATAGCTGGTCTATAAGGTTGACTTACAACCAATCATCAATAAGGGTTGTTTGGACTGATATATAGTGATCACTAGAATAGTGAGCACTGCACATCAGGCCAACTTCTCACAGATGACTTCTAGGTCTATGATGTTGCAGGCTTCTACTTTTTTTGGGGCAAAGTTTACACAAGTTTAGAAACAGACTTTGTAAGATTAACAAGAAATTACACTTCGATTCCTCACCAAAATCTGAAAATTGTTCTGCAAGCCAAAGTCCACTGAATAGTATGTCATAGTTTTTATCCTTGGAGGCGAAGACTTGGAATGCAACACCAAGGCTTCGAACATCCGTTATTTTTTGGTCAAGTTAGTGTTAACCTAATTACCGTGAATATACTGTAATACGGTAGCCAGAAATTCAAAAGTTCTGCCATAACTGGTTCACTCCCAAAATGCATTACATTATGACAAATTCATATAGCAGTGTATTGCAACTGGGATGGACTCATCACTGTTGAAAATTCAGTACCTTTACCTTTTGGACTCGAGGATTCCCTTACAGACTGGAGGCCGTTATTAAACGCTTTGTAATTAATCTCCAGTACTGTGAAGCTTTCATTTAGGTTTGGTTGTATGTGTGTTGTAATGGTTAGTTTTGTTTGGTGTGTGTTGCCAGCGATAATTTTTGGAAAGGCAATCTGGGAGGATTTCTGTGTGCATTGCCGCCAAAGTATACCAACCGCCTCTGCATAAATAAGAAAGGCTGATGTCAGCTCACAGAATCAAAAGGCCAAGTAATTTACCAGTGCTACATTAAACTTAATGTGTGAGGTAATTTAGAATAGAGCCTCGTTATCCATGATGCCTGAATAATGCATATGCAGATCTAAAACATATTCACTCTAACAAAGTCAATCACATGCCCCAAAAACAGCTTTCCATCCATGTAAGTCATGAACTACTCAACAACTGACTAACATATTGAAACTCTGATTCAATTTATTTTTTCCCACATGAATAAGATGGACTTCAGGAACAGTGGTTTCTGAAACAATTTAACACAGATCAGACTTATTTCTCCAACCAAAAACATAGCAATCATGCAACTCGACAGTGATGGATAGCTATGAGAGGACAGAGCCTCAGTTTTCCACCACGCAACAAAAATACTTCTGATCACATGTACAATGATGGAAAACATGTATCGATTTAAGAAGAATTTCTTTGTTATAAACCAGAAACTCAAATGAGAATATTAAAAGGTCACAGAATGGTCAAACTATTGAACTCAGAGAAGCTCTCCTGACTGTCAAACGCTAACAACCAGACCCCATCTTGGAAACCTAGCTGGATACCATCAACGGGGACTGAAATATAATGGTCAGGGTAAAAAAAAAAAAAACAACGTAACAAAAAAGGGGGTTGGCCATAGGTCATCCAAGATTCACAAATCCTTCAATTTTCTAAATATTTTAACACAAAGCCATAGCCCAACTGCCAGGGTTTGAGAATAGTGCCTTTGGCGTTAGTTACTCCTTGATCATAATCCAAAGAATTCAAGGAAATTAAGTCCTGCAAATGCAATAAAAATAATAACTGTCTCAGAACTGCCGCCTCCCAAAATAGGAAAGGAAGGAAAATGCTGCAATCATGTTGGTGATGTTACACCTGGACAGGGCTGGGGTTCAGTTATTTCAATTGCGATAAAAACAAAATCATAATTCAAGTCAAAATGTGTTATTAAACGGAAAACTATGGTTTAAAAAAACAAAAAAAAACACTGCTGCATTTTCAGTACTAGTGTGCACTTCCCAGAAGCACCACAGCTGCATTGCTCGGGTCAAGCTTCCAGGGAACCCCAGTCGTAGTGGAATTAAACTGTTCCAATGTATGTCTCCGAACCGAATGGGAAAATAAAGCTTCCAGGTATTACAGATGGCCACCATCCAAAGGGTTTGGTTTAAGAAAAATATATATATAAAAAAAAAATTAATGTCTCAACCAACATACAGTATCAAAATACAGGGACAACACTAAAACCAGAGTGGTAGAATAAAAAGCCACATGTATGTGTGCTGACCCTTCCAGCACACATAAGAAGGTGGATGGCTACCTACAGTTTTAGTTTTGTCTTAATTAACTTCAAGGAGAACAGCTCAGTCATTGGCATCGGGGTCCGTTTGAGACATATAAGCGTCCAACTCAGCATCCAAGTACCCCTTTGTTTTAGACATGTAAGCATCCAACTGGTTGTCTAGCTGCTCTCTTGTCAGTATAGGGCGAACAGCTCCTCTTCCACGTCCTCTTCCTCGGCCACGACCACCAAATCCACCCCTTCCACGGCCCGCCAAGCTACCTCGACCTGTAAACAGGAACAACATTGAATTCATTTTTGTAATAAAAGCCAATGATTAGCAAGTCAGACTGCAGTCACAGACTTATCATACCCACAAAAACTGTGAAAGCACTATGGTCTAACAGACCCAGATACCCTAGCACGAGTGCCAACATAAATTAACACGATAATTGTTAGCAAACGTTACGAACTGTCACTCAGTTAATCAACTATGCAACGTTCTGCTACTTTTTGGCTAGGTTTTTTTATACAAGTAGTAAGTACATTCAATCTTGCCAATTATTATTCAATGATATACATTTAAAAATAAATTAAAAATAAATAAGCAGTTCCATTTTGGGTAGTACCTTACACAGTTATGCTTTGGAACTCCCTATCACAGTGGAACTAAGAGGTTCGAATGGCCCTGGTGGAGCTCAGACGAACAACAATGAATTTTTGCTGAGATTAGAGGAACATGTGCTCTACTAGGTGAACCAGACAAAATCGAACTAGTTGCCATCTGCACAGTCTTCTTCCATGTTGGAAGGAAAACCAGTTTTCCTAAAGCACTGTTCACTTTTGAGTTTTTCAAGTGATCCTTTGACCAGGAGCCTGCCTTCTTTTACTTTCTGCCTCACTTCTCTTTTGTTGCACTGAAAACAGGTTTTATTCCTGAGCCTCAGCCCACTTGCACCGCTCTTGTAATGTATACCAACAGTGCAGGAAAGGACCAACGTGTACATGGCCCTTTATTTCCTGCGCTGGTGGTTGAGACTGTTTTTTGTTTTGATCTGTGTACATATACTGTAAGTTCACATTTTGCACAGATCTCCAATTTTTCTCTTCTCATCTGCTTGTCTCTTGGTCTTAGAATTCCACTCATGCCACAGGTTCTGTTTATAGAGACGGGGACCTAACACACCCATGTATATAAATAACTTTGAAAAATCTGCACTGTATATGTATGAATGTGTTGCACGCAAAATGGGAATAATCCTTCTCCGAGGCCTACAGTCCGGCTATGTACTTTCTAGATCGCAGAGGGGTGGAGTTTCTAGGCCCTGAGTAACACAGCCAACATTAAAGAACGCTTTAAGCTGAGGAGCTAAATGTACAAGCCGCTGTAAATAAGTAAAGAGCCAGACACTGTGGATTTCTCTTAGGTTATTAAAATCCCAAACAGCATATGGCTCCTTGCTGGGGTACAGAACTATGCATCTGCGCCTTAGAAATGAGTCAGACACGGTTTGTATTCTTTTCCTTAGACTAGCAACGTAACATGTATTTTAAGGAAGCACACAGCAGCATGCCAGTGTCCATAAGGGATCATTTCCAATCTTTATTTCGACCATTAGGTCATAAAAGATATACATACAATAAAATCACATGAATTCTGTCAAATTTAGTAAAACATCAATACATGATTTTAAGATCAACACACACAATAAAAACAGTTATTTTTAAGAATTGAAGCGATTCTGAAGTCTACCCAGCATTTTTTAAAAGACAATTACGCGTATACCAAACATTCGTAAAGAATTTGGAAAGTGCAAAAACGGTTGGGCCAGAGACATCGGATTTTAAAATCCTGTACATAGGTGTGTATTCCCTGCCACCCAGATTCTTAATCAAGGGAAGCAGCCAATACTTTCTGGCTGCCTTGTAGGCTGGGCAGAAAAAGACCACATGCAAATCATTTTCCTCTTTATCAGCGCAAAGAGGACAGTACTTGGTGGAAGGGACTTGTGACCAAGTGCTTGAAAAGGACCGGAAAGGCAATGTGCCGTATCTCCACTGGAGAAATAACTTTCTGGTAAGTATGGGATATATGGGATCGAGAGCCTTCTCAAATCTATAGAGATCCTTGGTTTGCAGGAATATGGAAGAAAGGGACCCCTCTATCTGGGTAGCTAAGGCCCTTGTCCTTTTGTGTTCGTGATACAGATTCGCCAGGGATCTCTTAGAGATTCCTGGTGCTGCATTTGCTGGTTCGGTCCACAATTCAGGGAGCCCCAGATCAGTGCAAATTGACTGGATGTTTTGGACCCAGGGAATACTGAGCGCCTTAGGGTGCTTTAATAGTTCGGCCAGTTCCGCCCTATAGTCGGCGAGATCATCGCCACTCCATAGCCTACGCCAGAAGGCAATGGGTCTTAGACTTATCTCGTCGGCAAGTGGCCGTATCCCTAGATCGAGCCTCAGAGGAAGGAGTGGGGTGCTAGGGGGAAGTGCGGTTATTTGTCTTATAAACCTATTTTCCGTAGAAGACAGGTTCCGACATGGGATGTGGCCCCACAATTCAGCCCCGTACAAAATCGCCCCCCTGGCCTGGGCCTTATATATCTGGATTAAGGCCCCCAATGGGCGGTAAGTCGAACCGGTCATCATCCAGGATATACCCCCGGTAATTTGAACTAATTTAAGGTTAGCCCTGCTCTGATGAGTCCCCCAGGTCATATTTTCGTTGAGCGTCACGCCGAGATATTCAAACGTGGCTACTCTTTCCAGCCGCACTGCTCCCAATTGGGGATTCGGGCGCTGTTTGGGGCTCGGATTCAATACCATATATTTGGTTTTTGTGGCGTTGATTTCCAGCCCTCTATCCTGGCAGAAGGCCACAAAGGCATCGAGTATCCTTTGGATGCCCATGGGTGTTTTAGAGATCAACAGTGTGTCGTCCGCGAACATTATTGCGGGCACACTGTTGCCATTTAATTTGGGGGCATCTGTATTATCGGTAGCGTTAAGATGGGCAATTACCCCGTTGACGAAGAGGCAAAACAGGGTCGGCGCCAGCACACAGCCCTGTCTTACCCCTCTGCCAACGGGGAATCTATCAGTCAGTTCCCCCATCCTCCCACACCTCACCTGGGCATAATTATTATGGTGCAGCCTCTGCAAGGTCAGTAAAATATCTGGTGGTACGCCCATCCCTGCCAAGATGATCCAAAGTTTTCCCCTGGGCACGAGGTCGAAGGCGGCCCGTAGGTCCACGAAAATCGTGTACAAACTACCGCCCTCGAACCTCACTGTCCTCCAATAGACCAGATTCAATCTAAAGACCTGATCCACGGTCGATACCCCTTTCCTAAATCCTGCCTGATAGGGACTCAGGGCGCCGACCTCTTCCATCCATTCCTGAAGCCTATTCAGGAGAACCCTGCCGAACAGCTTCTGTGCTACGTCTATCAGGCTAATCGGTCTGTAGTTGGCTGGGAGGAGGGGGGATCCCTTTTTAAAAATCGGGACCACCTCAGCCCCCAGCCAAGTACTAGGGATTTCCATCCCACCGAGAATACCGTTGAAAAGAGCAGCGAGGTAAGGCGCCCAAACGGTGGGCTCCTGCTTGAACAGATCTCCTGGTAGCCCGTCCAGTCCAGGCGCCTTCCCCGAAGCCAGGCCTGAAATAGCAGCAGTGACCTCACTCAGTGTTATTAGGTCCGCCTGGGGGCCCAGCCTCTCAGGTTCAATTAACGCAGGAAGTTCTCCGGACTCAGCACTATATAGGGACTGGAAATGGTCCTGCCACACTCCAGGAGCTATGTTAGGCTCCACTGCCGAATGTAGACTCCCTGATCCCCCATTCACAATCCTCCAGAACAGGCGTTGATCTTGTATTGCTAAGGCCTTTGTGAGTTCTTCCCACTGGTTTTCCTCCCATTCTATTTTGGCCTGAGCGAGAAGTTTCTTGTACGCTTGCCTGCATTGCTTAAGGCATTCCCCTCCTATACCCTCCTTAATTACTCCAAGGAGTTCTGTTTTGGCCCGTCTACAGGCTGCATTGTACCATTGTGTTTTACCTTGGCACCTCTCCCTTGGCTTTCGTAAGTTACGAGTGAAGTGGGGTGCCGCAACTTTTATGAGCTCCTCGTGGGCATCAAACAGTTTGCTCCTTATATCTATTTTATTTGCCACACTGTCAAGATCCCCAACAATATCCAGGATAGGAGTAATCTCTGCGTAAAACAGTGGGAGTTTATCCTTATTTGTGACCATTTGCTCCCACCTGATTCTTTTCCTACTGTTATCTAGGAGGAGCGTGGGGCGATTCTCTTCCTCATGGGACACTGGGGCCTGAGGTGCTGGGTGGACAAGGTCTAACTCGAGGGCATTGTGGTCACTGTCCATCCTATCTATTACCCTGAAATCCTGTATTGTTGACCACCTCACTAATTGGACCAGGACATAGTCCAAATGAGACTCTCTTCCCAGGCGGTTGTAAGTGTTTTTGCCTGGTCTGTCGGATTTGATTCGCCCATTACACGCTCTGAGTCCGAACCTTAACGTCAGGGCAGTAATTTGCAGTGCCAGTGGGGTCCAAGCTTTCGGAGATGGCACATCAACCCATGGTACTGCCCACCTGTCTTCTTCTTCTGATAAGAACCCTTCCTGGATGCCGGGGAGTGGCTCATAGTGAGAGTTAAAGTCCCCACCCACCACATAATATGAATCAGTCGACAGGTCAGATAAAAGGTTCGAGAGTTCATCAAAGGTCGGTGATTCTTTTGCCATTCCCATCGGCCTGGAATAGATGTTGACCAGCAGGAGATTAGCTTTGTTTGGCCATGTTAATAGGACCCCAAGGATATCATCAGAATTGAATGGGAGCCGTGAAGCCACACAGCCCAGGTGAGCAGCAACCCACGTCGTGAGGCCCCCTGATGGGCGGCCTTTGCCTTCCCACCTTGCTGAGATGTAAAATGATGAGTAACCTTGATGTCCATAGGCCTCTCTGGCCCAGGTTTCCTGGAACATACATATGTCACCAGTCTCTATGTACTTTGCCCAGGCCGGGTCTTCCAGTTTGTTAGCTAGTCCCGCGATGTTCCAGGAGATTATCTTCAAATGTTCAGAGGTGGCAGATGCCATACCATGAGGGTTCGAAGAGGTGAGTCCAGGCTCCACTTCAATAGCGGGGCCTGTAGCGAGGGCAGCAAAAGCTGCATGTGGCATCGGGGGTCTCGGCGCACCATTGCCCACAAGGAAAGGAACCATAGTTGTCCCCTCAGCAACAACTACCCCATCAGTGGCTAGGTAAGAAGATTCGGTTCTGCCGTGGTCTGAAGCAGCTGGATCATTCAGTGGGCCAGAATTTGGACCGGGGGACACAGTGGGGAGTTCCAGGAGGCCACGGGAGCCCGAGACCCCTGGCACTGTCTTACAGACAGTAAGTCAGTCGACCCCATCCAAACCGTTCAGACAGTTAAAGCGATTGAAATCGCAAAAAGGTGTGTCCGGCGGTTGGAAGTACGGGCGTTGTACAAAGCCTTTGTGTTTACGTCTGTATTCCACCCTTGTCCAATCATCGTGTATTGGAACCTGGTGCCTGGAAATCGGTGGAAAGAAAAAAGATACTGGGAGGGTCTGTATGGTGGAATCGAGGGAACGATTCATTCCTCCACAGATGTGTCGGACCGTGCCCGGATCCTTAAAGGTTACCATGATACAGTCCCCCACTATGGTTTTCCTGGTCTTCCCTAGCCATGGGACCCTTCTCACCATGATGATTTCCTTATTAAAGTGGGATGGCAAGGGTCGGTTCCAGTTAAGCCATTTGATTACCTTTTTCTTAAGGGACTGATAATCCTCATTTTCCCCTGATCTCAAGTGGGGGGCACCAGCTAAGACCACCATTAATCTATTAGCTTCGGGCGGGAGGTCTGGCCTCCGTGGTCTTGGAATTGGGCCAACGGGCGTAGGCGGTGGGGCATTAACCTGATCTTGATGTGTTCCAGAGGACTCTGTTTGAGAGCTATGGGGGGCTAGATCCAGTGAGTGGGTAGGTCTATTGCTTTGGTTATTATGTCGTGCCTGGAGTTGGATGGCCATAAGGGGTTGCAGAGGGGGGGCAGGTGGCGGGTTTCTGGGGGGGGCTTTATTGACATTTGTTGCAGCTTCTGCTTTGGATGGATCCCCAACAGAGGAATGGGTTCCCACTAGCTGTGTCTGCTTACTTACTAGAGTGTTCAGAGTGGTAAGAGAAGTTTCTAGTAGGGTGAGCCTAATCTCGACCTTTTTTAAGCTGTCGGTAATAGGCTGCAAAAGGGAGCGGAGTAGGAATTCGATGCTCCCCTTGGCAGAGAGTGGAAAGTTTAGGTTCGACGTAGTAGTGGCAGTTATACTGGGGTTTGGGGGCTTAGGAGGAGGAATGGTAGGCACTATCTCCGTAGGTTTCCCCGGTAGAACGGTATTAGTGCGTTTCTTGCCAAAGTCAAGATGTGATATTTTAGATTTCCCCCACCCCCCCATTGTTTTCCGAGCACGTTTACTAGGTGGGGGCCTATGTAACTCCACCACTACATTTAATTTGGCCTTGCTCTTATTAGCCAATTGCATAGGTGGGGTTTGGGTTAACAGGTTAACGATAGTATGGGAAAACTCTTGAGGGACTGACTCTGTGTTTTTTCCAACCGCTAGCCCTGGGGTAGAAGGAATTTCCCTTAGTAAGACGGGAAAGTCCTCGAGTGTCGAATTAATTAAACTGTTAGGTGGCGTACCTTCCTCTTGAGTAATGGGGTAAGGGATGATATCGGTCGAGGGCCTGGTTTTCATAGATTCAATGGAGCGCCTGCGCTCCACCCTACGTTTCTCAAGCGAGCTTTCCTTGTCCACCTCTCCTTTAGTGGCTTTAAAATAGTTATCCAAAGTCCCAGAGCAGGAAGCGCCATCCCTTGAGGGAGTTTCCCGTGGTGGGGGCGAAGGCATTGCCTTAAATGTGCAGTAAGAGGGATCAAGAGAGTGGGCCCAGCCCAGCCTCCTTCGGCCACTGACGGCCAAAGACAGTCCGCCCTTGTCCCGGGCTTCTCCCGGGACGCTCCCGCGCGCTCCCGCGCAGCGGTCTCCTTGGTCCAACTTATATCCCCGATAGCAATTGGATGATTGTTGGGGGCGGGGCGATGAGGGAGAGCGGCCCAGGTGTTACGGGCGCGAGGTAGGCTGAGACTCTTGGGAGACTGAGTCCAGCCCCTCCTGCTCGCAGCCCTTAGCCCCAGATGGCAAAAAGTGCAACAGCTTACAAGATTACCAGCGCCCCAGAACGATGCGGGACCCGCGCAGCGGGTTCCGCGAGGCGTTGGGTCAGAGGCTGTCCAAGGGAGTCCGCAGATCCTTCAGGTCACAAGGTAGGCTACAAGTGGTATCCCACGGAGAGGAGGAAATCCGGTGACTTTCAGCGGTCTGTTGGGGGCGGGGCGATGAGGGAGAGCGGCCCAGGTGTTACGGGCGCGAGGTAGGCTGAGACTCTTGGGAGACTGAGTCCAGCCCCTCCTGCTCGCAGCCCTCGCAGCCCTTAGCCCCAGATGGCAAAAAGTGCAACAGCTTACAAGATTACCAGCGCCCCAGAACGATGCGGGACCCGCGCAGCGGGTTTCGCGAGGCGTTGGGTCAGAGGCTGTCCAAGGGAGTCCGCAGATCCTTCAGGTCACAAGGTAGGCTACAAGTGGCATCCACAAGGGATCAGACACTGGCATGTTTTCCAACAACCGTGAAGAAGTAAAGGAAATTGTCCCAATTCGTATAATTTTATTAGCTCTTAAAATTTGGTTTCCGTCAGTACTTTATAGAACCAACACTTTTGAGAAGATGCAGTGAATGACCCACTTCTGAGGGTTTCATCCATAGTCAAGTAAAAGGAAAATGCTACCTACCCAGAATGCACCTGTTCTTGGCATATAGAGCTGTAGATTCACATGCTTTGCATAGCCTGCCATCTCTCCTTTCGGTGATGGTGTGCATGGGCATCGACTCCATTGTTAGATTGTTTTCCCGCAGAGGGTGATAATGGAGTTAGTAAGAGTAGTAGAATAGAGAGATGTCCATGTGTATGTAAGCAAGATATCACTGCAACAGGTATAGGTACCCCGGGTGGGCGCATGTGATTCTACAGCTCTACATGCCAAGAGTAGATGTATACTGGGTAAGTAGTATTTTCCGTTCGAGGCATGTGAGATGTAGATCATATGCTTTGCATAAACTATATAGCACTAACCTCCCAAAGTGGTGGTTAACCCGTAGCTGTTGCAGTGGTTTTAAATAGTGTACGTAAAAGAGCATCACTCTATTACATAGAAAGGACAAAAGCTTTCCGTAAGACTAAAAAACGGTCTTTTGCTCCACTTCATAAAGGCAATCCCATATCAAAATTGGGTATTGCACAGTGGATAGTCAAATGCATTCAGACATGTTATGCAAAAGCAAAATAAACATTAACAATTCCCCCTAGAGCGCACTCCACCCGCTAACTAGGGGCTTCTTAGGAAATATCCCCATAGAGGACTTCTGCAAAGCTGCAACATGGTCTACATCTCACACATTCACAAAACACTATTGTGTAGATGTGTTAGCAAGACAGCAAGCTAGTGTGGGCCAAGCAGTTTTAACGTCCAAGGTGTTTAGAGCACGTTCTGCCACATTCTGGTTGAGGGAAGAACAAAGGCAACTCAACAGATTGGTTGATATGAAAGGCAGAAATTACCTTGGGTAGAAATTTAGGGTTAGTCCAAAGAACAATTTTGTTTTAGTGTACTTGTAAAAATGGTTCTTCTATGGTTAGTGCCTGAAGCTCACCTACTCTCCTCAGTAATGTGATAGCTGTGAGGAAAGTTACCTTCCAAGTGAGAAATTGCAGGTCCATTCTGTGCAATGGCTCAAAGGGTGGACCCATCAGTCTGGTGAGGACAATATTGAGATTCCACACTGGAGCAGGTGCAAGTCTTGGGTGAATGACTCTTAAGTCCTTCCATAAATGCCTTAATGACAGGCACTCAGAAGACAGACTTCTATTTTGAAAGTATGCAGCTACTGCAGCAAGATGTAAGCACTACATTTGAACTCTGTAGATGTAGTAAATAGCATATAACGTTGTGAACTGAAGCATCAAGCGGGTTGATCTGATTGTTATTACAATAAATCACAAATCGCTTTCACTTTGCTGCATAGCTAGCCCTTGTGGTAGGACGTGTAGCCTCTCTGATAATGTTCATGCAGTCTGGCGGAAGACTGAGGTAGCCAAAATCTAAGACTTCAGGTGCCAGATTGCAAGGTTGAGATAACTGGGATCCTGATGGCTTCTTTCTCCACTGCTCTGAGTGAGAAGATTAGGCGTAAGATGTAGTTATTGGTAAGGAACTAATGAGAGATCCAAGAGGGTGGTGAATCAGGGTTGATGGCCCATGTGGGAGCAACTAGGATTAGTGTCAGGGACGCCTGTCTGAACTTTCGAACCACTCATGGAATGAGTGGGAGAGGCGGAAAAGCATAGGCAAATATCCCTGACCAATTCATCCATAGTGCATTGCCTCTGGACAATGGGTATGGATAACAATGTGAAGCTTGGGCATTTTGCGTTAGGTGTGTGGCGAACAGATCTATGTGCAAGAAGCCCCACATCTGAAAGAATGGGAGGAAAACTCGAGGACGGAGTTCCCACTCGTGGATCTGTTGTCTTTGTCGACTGAGTAGATCGGCTATTTGATGGTCTACTCCTGGAAGGTGTTCTGCGAGGAGAAACATTTTGTGACTTATGGCCCACCTCCAGATGGTCAGTGCTAGTTGTGACAGCTGGAGAGAATATTCCCCCCCCCCCGTTTCTGTATGTAGTACATTGCTGTCATGTTGTCTGTAAGTATCAGGACAGCTTTGCCTACTATATGAACTTGAAATGCTTTGAGCGCTAGAAAAAAAATCGCTATAAGCTCTAGATGATTGTGAAGATGCTTGTGCTGCAGGCTCCACATGCCCTGAATTGTGCGAGTTTGGAGATGAGCTCCCTAACCAGAGAGCGATGCGCCTGCTGCTAGCACTGTCTGTGGAACCGGGTCGATGAAGGACTGCCCTTTGAAAGGTTTTTGTGGATTCCACGACTGCAGAGAGCGATGAGTGCGGCCTTCCACCAACACTAGATCTGATAACTGACCCAGAGGCTGGTTCCACTGACGTGCTAAGCATCCCTGAAGGGGACGCATTTGAAGTCTTGCGTAAGGGACTATGAGGATGCAAGACGCCATCATCCCTAGTAACTGCATGAACACTCGAGCTGGCAATGAGTGTTGAGGCTGGAACTGACATAGTAGAGTCTGCATGTAGCGGATTCTGGCTGGATTGGGGTAGGCCATATCCTTTTGTGTATCTAGAGTGGCTCCTAAGTACACCTGTGTGTTGGAGGGTTGGAGATGGGACTTGGACAGATTTACTGTAAATCCAAGATCGTGAAGCAGTTCCACTGTTTTGCGAGTGTGTCGTAGGCCGCTTTGTTGCGAGCTGGCTTTTATGAGCCAGTCGTCTAAGTATGGGAAGACATGATTGTGCTGTCTTCGTAGATGAGCTGCGACTACTGCCAGGCATTTGGTGACAACCCTTGGTGCGGTAGAGACTGCGAATGGGAGCACCTTGAATTGATAAAGTTGGACCGCTATCACAAACCTGAGGTATTTGCAGTGATCAGGGTGTATAGTGATGTGGAAGTAGGTGTCCTTTAAGTCCAGAAAGTCACCTTGTTGAAGGAGCGGGAGCACTTGGAGTATTACCATATGAAAGTGATTCGATTGAATGTATAGATTCAGGTCTCGGAGATCTAGTATAGGCCTGAGAGAGCAGTCTTTCTTGGGAATTAAGAAGTACAGTGAGTATACACCGGCCCCATGATATTGTAATGGGGCTGGTTCTATAGCTTCTTTTTCTAACAGAGAGAGAACTTCTTAATTGAGAAGGTTGAGAGGTTCTTGTGACATTGCGTGTGACCTTGGAGAAATGTTTGGGTGAGTGTCTGTAAGTTCCAGGCAGTAACCATATTGGATAATTTGTAGAACGCATCTGTCTGAGGTGATTGTATTCCAGACGGGTAGAAATTGGTAACAAGCATTTACAATGCAATAGGTCTCGCAGCATTAAAGTTTGAGTTATTGGCATTGTGTATGACAATGCCAATAGTTATAACTTTTGCAAATGTGACACCTATAGAATTTGTAATGCAATATGTGTTGTATTTTTGTGACTTAGATGTATTGATATTACAAATAACAATGGCTTTTAATTTTTTAAATAATTAATACTTGAATAAAAGTTATTGTAATTGAGTCGGTGGAAGGGTGACGTGGGTGGGGCAGCAGGTTGTAGTGGAGAGAAAGGAGGGTGAAGTTGGGAGAGAGGAAGGTGAGAGAGAAAAAAGGGTGAGGTGTGGAGAGTAGAAAAGACAAGAACAGAAGTGAAATATTAACATCTTTTGTGTAACTACAGATGCAGCTAATCTCAAAAATTGGTTGCTTGCAGCGCCAGAAAGCCTCTTTTCGAGTAGGTGAGATGGCCACTTAAACTGAGGTGTGGAAATGTGAGCGGCTGCCCCGCCCCCTACATAATCCCCCCCCCCCCCCTACATACTTCCCCCCCATCCACCCCCGGGATATATATGGTGATTACTAGGTGACAACAACAATAGCAAGTTAATTAGCATATATGACATTTTCTTTAGTGTTGTTCAGTCCGCAAGACTTGGTAACACACACACTCTCCCTCTCTCTCTCTCTCTCTCTCTCTCTCTCACTCTCACTCTCTCTCACACACACACACACACACACACACTCACACATACAAACACACTTTTTTGTAGTTCAATTTTTCATTCACAGCATACAGCTAGAGGGCGTTGTTCATTGCTCAAGCTCTTGTCACATTCTCAGTTTAGCTTGCAAAACATGCAACCGATTGCAACCCCCCTTTACATAACTCATGTACCAACACTTCGACTGTTTAAATGTGTGATTTCCTGCATCTGATAATAAGAGTAACCCTTAATTAACCAAAAGGTCTAAAGTCACTAAAGGCGGAGGGTCAGTCTATGGTACCAAGAAGAGACCTCGCTGTAGTCTCTGACTACTTTCATCTTTCCTTCCTGACATAAGGCGGGGGCTTCAAGAAGCGTAAAGATATAAGAAATTCCAGGGAAGTACTTTTGCATATGAAGCAGTTGGGGGAACGTGTGGAAATGCTGGCTTTAATGTGTCGTTGCGTCTCTCTTAGATGTCACAAGACCTCGCAGTCGTGAAAGAAAGGGCCCTGTGACAAATGTTCTAGGGTGAAAGAGGAATTATTATTTTATGTTTACTTGGGTATAATGGGTGTCAGTGGGTTGTTATTGTATCGTCAGTGAGACAGACGACACGTTATATTTGATTGAAAGTTATCCATTTGCGAAAAATGAAAAACCTCGTACAAATATTGTAAAAACTAGGCGTCTTTCCACATGGTATTTCACAAGGCACTTGTGTGGGCTGCAAGTAAAACAGCGAGGTAAGGAGCGTGTATTAAACATAGCCATAGGGTGAGTGAAGTCTTCTGTGTGCAGATACAAGACCACTCAGGAGCTCCCCCCCCCTTCAGGTCTGCACATCACCCTGGAATCCACCAGGCCCTCCTTCAGGTAACCCCAGACAGCTTCCCCTCCCTACTGTAAATGTTTGTGCAGTCAATCCTGCAACCCCGTGCCCGTCAGAGTGGCAAGCGAGGTGTTTGATCTCTCCTCACAGGCCTGGCACACTGTACATAATCCTGCTGTGTGCGGCCGGGGGAGGGGGGAATAACACCTTCAGGAGCCTTGATTAGAATGCGAGGCCCCCCTGACAAGTTAAGCCCACGCGCTCTGGGGTGAACTTGGCTTCAAAAGTTTGCTGAAAGCTGAAGAAATGTGGGCTCTCGCGCTGACACAGGCAAATAAACATTCCCGCCGTAGGAAGGTTTATCCAAAGAGAAAAAAACGGCCGCGCCAACGGGGGCAAAGTGCAATATATCGCATCGCCGTGGCAGCTAAGAGTAGCCACAAAAGACTATTTATTTTACTTACCGTAGTGATTGATGGAGTTTATGAGTCTCACCCCGACCTGGGCGTGATTGTTCATCATTAGCACGATATCAAAGAGCTCCTCGCTGTCCGGGTAGAGCTCGCGCAGCCTGATGTTCACCTCCTCCACGGCCGGCAGGTAGAAGGTACGAGGATGAGTAAATAAACAGGCAGCCATGCGGTACCCTCTGCACAGAGGGGAGAAAGGAACGCACCGACGGCTGGAACTGTAACTGTAACCATGATTTCTGTGGGAAATCTGCCAGCAGTAAAACAATTTGTGCCACACAAATGCCCGGCATTTTCGCGTCTTTCGTTTCGCTCGTTCTCTTAGCTACTGTGCTTGCCTTGACTTGCTGCTCAAGGGACATGTTTGTACAAGATAATTTTTTCTTTTTCAAACGACCAAGGTATTTCGCCTTGTCCCTGGACATGCCTGGAAGCGAATGTGAGCACAGAAAAGAACAAGCAAACTCACCGCCGCAGCCCGGCTTCAACAGGAAGCCAGGCAACCTTTGTTGGGACGGGGGCGGGGCCAGACACGCGACCGGAGCTTCCCAGGAGGCAGGCTGAAGTGGCTGGCGCATGGCTCCGGTGCATAGAGAGGAGAGCCCTGAGTGCAGCCGGCGTCCGCCCGGGAAGCCAAGGAGCGGAGTGCCTGTGTCCCTGTGCCCGTTTACGTCGGAGTGAGCAGCCCGGAGCGGGACGAGTAGAAGTCCAGGTGAGTGGGGCTCCGTGCTTGCGTGTCTGTGTGTATGCAGGGGGTGCAGGGGGTGGGGGTGGGGTTGGGGGTCGGCAGTGTGTATGTGTATGTGTGCGCCTGTGTGCGCCTGTGTGTGCGTGCGTGCAGAGGGGTGGGGGCTGCCTGTGTCTGTGAGAGCCAGGGCTTTTTACCGCGCATGCGCAGCAATCAGGCGCGCTCCCGAGGTGAAATCCGACACTGGGAAAGCTCGTGACACTTTGGTGTCCACTCTCCCAAATACGGATAGCATTAGTTGGCGAGCTGACAGCATTCATGCTTCGCATGAATGCTAACGTCAGCTCGCCCTAAAAACGTCCCCAGACAGGAGTAGAATGATCGGGGGTAGCAGAAGGAAGTCACGGTATGGTGTTTGCAGGGGAATTGCGTGTTGAGTTGCCTCTGCCTCTTCCCTGACCGTTGTTACCTCTAAATCCACCTCTAAAGTAACCTCTTGATGAGGGCGATTCATTATTGCCCTTGTAAGAGGAGGAGGGATTTTCTTGTGAAATGTTTTTGGAGAACCCCTGTAAAAGGAGCGACTAAAGGATCCCCTATTGCAAGGTATTTGCAAAGCCCCCATGGACTTGGTAACCTCAGTGTCTTTCTTCATTTTCTCTAAGGAAGTGTCCACTGTTGGGCGAAGAGGTGTTCTATATCGAATGGTTGGTTGATTGAACCTCAGGTTTGAGCACTTAGATGCTCAGCCAAGCATGCCTGCGTAGCAGTACGCTGGTGTTAACTGCGCGGGCTGTTATCTGCTGCGTCTAAGGCGCACCTAATAAAGATATTCGTGATTCATTTACCCTCCTGAATGAGGTCATTGGCCTTTGTTTTGTGCTCATAGGACAGAAACTGCATTAATTTTTCTAGCTCATCGTAATGAGCTCTGTCATAGCGAGCTAATAGAGCTGTACATCTGCAATTCACCAATAATTGGCTGCTTGCAATGCAACTCCTTTGCACGAGGCATCAATTAATTTTGATTCTTTATCAAGAGGAGGGGCCTCATCTGTCGTTTGTGAATTTATTCTCTTGCGAACATTGGAAACTACAAGGGAGTCTAATGGAAGCTGACCATTGATGTAAGTGGGGTTAGTAGGTGCTGGCTTGTAGTTTCTCTCTACCCTGGGCATAATAATTCTTGCCCACACAGAGTCTTTTAAAATGTTGTCGGCATGCTTAAGCAAAGGTAATGTTTGAGTAGATCTCGGAGAGGAACTCAAAGTTTCGAACAAGAAATGCTCCTCAAGAGCCTCCTTCTGTAATTCAACCCCATGGTAATGAGCAGCCCTATTAGGTAGCTCTATATACCCTATGTTGTCATTGGGTGGTGAGGCTTTGGAAGGGTATAGATCCGGATCATTGTCAGTGTTAGGATTTGTGTCATAGTCCTCCCATGGGTCATTAATGTCCTGTGGCCCATCTCCCCCCCCCCCCATCCCCCTCATCTTGTGGATCAGGCAATGTGGTTGTGGAGAATTTGTGGGTGTGATAAGCAAATTTGGGTTAGTGGGTTAAAGAGGTGCAATGTAAGGAGGGGAAGGGTTAGTATCAACATTCTTGCGCTTTAAAGGAATGTGGTAGTCCTCCTGTACGCCCATTCTCTTTTCTGGTAGTTTAGCGTGAATATGCTCAGTGTCTGGACGGATAAGCAGTTTTTTGTTTCGGATCCGTGTTTGCAGGAAGATCATCAAAACTAGGTTCTTTTGATGGTAAAGTAGTTTTTTTCTTTAAGCGCCGTAGTTGTCAGCGTAAAAAAGTTCGGCTCTGAAGTTTCCAGCTCCGAAGAGTTACTCTTCGGAAGCGAGGGGATGGCAACGACGACATTCGACGACGAAGGTTTCTGTTTTGCACCGGCATGTGGCCGACTAGATTCTGAGCCGGAAGGCTTTGCCTTGTGTTTTGGCACCGAGACAGAGTGCGGGGCGTCCGAAACTTTTCCTTGGTGCCGACCTTGGTCCGAGGGCAGAGGAAGGACTGGAGCCTTTTTCTTTGGCAAGTGTTGGGACTAGGGGTATCTAATCACGGTACGCTGACCCGGTGTTACTTGCTCCTGTTCTTCCATGACGGAGTCGGCCTTAGCCTCAGACACGGAGATGTGTTCTGCTTCCTCTTCGGCTCCTTGAGTGTGAAACTCTTGATAGGAATCTTCACTGAAGATGTCCAATGCGGAGCCACTTTGTTGGTTGTTGCATTTCCCGACGTCAAGCCCGACGATCATGGAGCGTCTTCTTATATTGAAATGATCGGCACGCGTCCCAGTCCTGTCAGTCATGTTCCGAGCACACAAGTTGCACACTTCGTGCAAGTCAGTGCGTGGAAACTTAGCGCGACACCTGGGACAGAGTTTGAATGGAGTCCGTTCCATCGACTGCTAGCGAGCCAGACACGGGTAGGCCTAATGGCCCTCCACGAGTTTTCTCATCAAAGACTTTGCATCTAAATGATACGCGGAGAATGGAAAATGCGATGGTGAAACAATACCATTGAGGGTAGTGGATTGCGTGTCGAGGGGGAATCCGATAAACGGTGTCAAACCGGAGCGCCGCAATTCACACAATGGAGTTGATGCCCAAGCGCACTATCACCGAAAGGAGGAGATGGCAGGCTAGGCAAAGCATGTGATCTACAGCTCACATGCCTCGAACAGATAGTTTTACATCAAATGGCAGTTTGCAGAATTTATCAGTAGCTTCACCAAAACAAGCATTGCCATGCAATAGGCCTCGCATTAACAAGAGTTTAAGCTATTGGCAATGCAATAGCTTAAACTCTTGCAAGACCTATTGCATTGTAATTATTATTATTATTTTTTTTTAATGGGCCCCCATGGGGCACTTTCACATTTATGAAGGGTGTGCCCCCTCCTTTAAACAAGCCGCATTTAAAGAAATTCAGTGGTAGGTGTAAAAGCTAAGATGCTATGTTAACTGCTGCCATTTACTTTTAGAGGTTGTGTTTGTTGTAAGCACTATTCGATGCCAAACTAAAATTATCCATTAACTAGCACCATTCGACCCTCACACCCTGATTTTGTTGAATCTCTGGTATTTTGGCATTTGGTGGTCCAATGTCAAAGCATCAATGGACTTGAATCTTGAGGAGTATCTATCCCCCCCCGATAAGAATGAGTATGCTTATGCCCATGAATTATAGCCAACACATTAACGGCACCTCACTGAGAATCAACTGGCCCACCCAGTAAAGATCCCGAAAGACTGCAGACATTAATAAGCATGAATAGCTAAAGCATGTAAAGAGTTACAATAGCACAATACATTAATAAGCAACATTTGGGTCAATTAAAAAGCATCTAAACTGGCTAGTGAGAAAAATCAATACTGTAAGCAAGTAATAAAGCTCAAAACCAACATGGTAAAAAGTGTCGAAGGTCCTATGCACTCATGCTTAAGTATCAACGAAGACAAGTTGAAGTGATCAAATTCATTAAGCAGCACAGAACTGACCCAGCTGTAGTGGCCATTTATGGTCCGATGGAGCCACAGCAATCAATTCTGTCTGCCATAAATCAGCATCAACTGTTCTGTGAATGCTGGGGTTAGCCAGACAGCTGAAAAAGAATGTGTCTACCTCCGATATATTCCATATATTATAAACAAAGTGTCTTTACAACTGGGAACCTAGAACCTACCCTTGCACCTCCAGGTCAACGGATGGCAACCTTTTCCCTCTACACATCTTTTTTCTATCAATCACATAGCAAAACTATATTTGTGCCGAGCACAGACCATCAGGTAGATAAATGAAATGTATCAACACATCCCAATGCAATTCCCCAGAAGAAAATAAGCTACTTACAGTTACAGGTAGCTCTCCTCTATTGGAATCTTTCATAGATTTATAGGCTTGGATCAATGCCAGTCGTTGAGATGGGAGTCTCCGGCATCACACAATAGTAATGCAATGTTAAAACCAGAGCATGAAGGACCTAGGCACTTGAATTTTGCTACCAATCAGTCTATTTAACCCGTTCTGTGCTCATGACGAGCTCAGCTCATCATGAGGCACAGTGCTCAGGTGCTCATGACGAGCTGAGCTCGTCATGGCCCATGGAACGCTCACACGCTGGGATAATTCCCATGCTGTGCTGAACGTTCCACTAAAACGGGTGTGGCCGTGACGAGCTCAGCTCGTCATGAGCACCTGAGCACTGTGCCTCATGATGAGCTGAGCTCATCATGAGCATGGAGGCGCTGTGCGCACCCCCTTCCCCCCAGCACAGTGGGGGGAATTACCCCCGCATGCAAGGGGTTAAACAAGAGACCAAACTTAGACTTCTCTCAATCAGGCTGCTTTGCCCCCTAGAACACTCCAGAGGCAACCTCCAGTCCCCTCAGTGTTTTTTGTCTCCTTTTTGGAAGAAAACTTCTTCTAGAGGACGGAGAGGAGTCCTCACTAATAGTCAGAATCTGGCTCTTTTCTGGTCTTGGGCTTCTGAAGCCACATCAGCATCCTTCCTTCTCCTTTAAAGTTTTGGTTGAAAAGGTATGCCATACCTTATAGTCCTTGGCAGAATGATCTGGGTAGAGGCAATAAATGCAGCCTTGGTGAGGGTCTTCAGAGTTAAGTCTCTTTACTGCAGGTTTTGCAGACTCAGAAGAGACTTTTCTTTTCCTTGTCTGACATGAGGTTTAAAATGAAGACAGTCAGATTTAGGAGGAAAAACGGGGGCAAAAAGGTAAATACTTTCACAGCACCAAGATATGAAAAATATTTCTTGAAAGTATTCAAGTAGGAAATAACAGAGGAGAGGGAGTGTTCTAGAGCACAAAGCTGCCTCATTGGCTGAAGTCTAAGTTAGGTGTCTTTTTAAATGGACTAGGATATGTTGCAGAATTGAAGGGCCTAGGACCTTCATACTCTATCTTTAACATTGCCATTGCTATTGTATGGTACCTGGGACTCTTATCTCTATGACGGGAATGATTGAAGGGAGTGAACCTAAGGAAGATGCAATACTGGAGTAAAAATGCTCATCGCAGTATTGGCACACGTTTTACCTCAAAGTGGCAGACAGACAGTGAGAGAATCTGACTTTGAATAACTCACTTAGGGAACCAAGATGATCCTATCTCTCTACTCTCCTTTTCCTTCATGGTTAACCTTGAAATGCATTGTTACCTGCCATATTCACAACTCTGATCATAGAATTGATCTCTTCATCCACAGTGATTAAATATCCACACCAACCCTGTCTAAAACCTTATGTTTTTATTGTTTTGCCTGCTCTCTAGAGTAAATACATGATCTCCTTTCTCCACACTGAGATTTGAAAGAACAAGGAGGGATGAGCAAGTCTCCCAATCTTTGCAATCCTTAGTTGCCGAATGCAATAGATCCTTCAACCACTAGCCTTACTCTAAACAAACAATGCAGATGTATGCGTTCCAAACACCCAAATGGTGGCAGAGATTTAGACATCATTAAAGCAGAAATGTAACAGCAAAACAATTCTGGAAAATAAAATGTTGTTCGGATAACAAGGAGACTTGTTTATAGCCAAGGTTTGTTATTAATGCTATATTTGGAAAGTACACAGCCCTGAAAACAGCATCATGTAGAATGTTGCACAACAATGCATATTTGCATTTAATAAGTTTATGAAACACTTTCAAAAGTATATTTATGTGTGGGTTTAGAATAGCAGGATGCCCTTCAGATTTAGTTCTACAATCCCCCCATTAATCTTTACAGTAGAGTAGGGTTCCATAGAATAATTTTGACGGGGAGGTATTTTACTCCCAATGCAAGAAGATGGATGAAAAAGGAATTCCTTTTACGTATTTCGAAGCAATAGCATTTTAACCATTCATTTATGTGATTCATGCTCTCTTTGTAAGCAGACGTTAAAGCAACTGAAACAAACGCCCTTTCCCTTTAAAATGCCTCTTAAGATCTGACAGCAACATTGGTAGCACACCTTAGTGGATTGTAACTACGGAGGCCACTGATCTGGATACCCGATAGTGTAGTAAGGTCTGGATGAAGTTAAGTATATGTCTGTTTGTGTGTATTAATATTGCTCAAAGTAAAACAAGCCATTGCACGGCTCACCTACTTAGCTGGGTTAGTTATTCAAAACCTAATACAGTCACCTGGTGGCAGCTTGCCAGATTATTAGTGGTCTTCTGTGAATTTACAGATACAAGACTATGATGGTAAGACCAAACAATAAAAAAAAGAAAAAAAAAAGAGAACATTAGAACAATAATGCCTCATTATTGTTTGATTAGACATGTTGAATTATGCAGCAAAGTAACTATTCTACATGAACATCCATTGGTGTTATAACGTTCTCACTCTGCAGATTCTCTTACGGTGGGCTCTTCATTCTTTGAATACCCCCTCCTATAGGTCCATTTTTTTTATACAAAGCCATTCCCCCAAATGGTGCATACCTGTCATCAGTGCACTGAGCACAATAGTGAACAGGAATACTGATGGGCAAGAGATGAGCCAAAAACGTGCATGTTTTAATAAAGCAGCCCATCCTAGCACGCACTCTAAAATACTTATTTTACATGCGTTTGGAAGTAGTCATGGTGTCAAGCTAGTACACAGTACCATTTCTTTCAAACCATCACTCAAAACTATATGTAAACATGGTTCCTAGGTTTCAAAGTGGGACTGGCTGTAGCTCGCAGTAGTGGGATTGCAACTACACACTTTAGAAGTCCTGAAGTAATGAAAGATCGTATATTGACAACCTGTATAATTCACCTTCTTGATCTATGAACAGCTTCTCAGAACTAACTTCCATAAACTACAACATTCAGGGTTTTGGTGATAAGAACCATATAGCAGTGGGCACCGTCAGCCCTCAGACAGCTAGCATCAGATGCTACTGCTTCACATTAAACCTTTGTAGCACCCTATACTGCACAACTGAATCTTCAGCAGGACAAACAGCATATAAAAGCCAATTTAAGCAGCCACAGATCATGCAAGCAGCCTTGAAGCTACATGTTGTGCACATAATGCAATTCACCTTCTAAAGGAGAGAAAGTCTTAATACCAACCTCTTCCTCCAATTCCTCCACGCCCAGCAGGACCTCCTCTACCAAGTGTACCTCGGCCAGGGCCTCCACGACCACGGACGCCACCTCTTCTCAGGCCCATCCTGGGGGCACCCCCACGACCCCGGATCATATTCTGTCCTGGGAAGGGGAATGAAGGCAAACCTATGCACATAAGTCAAACGTTAACAGGCTCATTTGGAAAATGAGATGCACCAGATCAACAAGTGGATTTAAGTGTTCAGGATTTGACTTACAAAGCTGTTCAGATCTAAATGGAATCCCAACTAAATCTGTTTTCTAAACAACTCCAGTTACACAATCCTAAGTGAAAAGCCCGAGTTACAGTAACACGAAGCAGTACTCAAAGAACCTGTAAAGACTGCTTTTTTTTTTTTGAAGACATTTAATTGCATATCCTGACAAATCTCCTTCAACCTCACATCTACCTTCAACTTCAAGTATTTACATAGGTAATGCATTACTAGAAGTTCACTTGTTCTAGCTTTCACGTAACCCGGCAACTTTTTTACTCTTGGTATCTCCATTTTTCAGAGCCACTGTGCACAAACACTAACTAAATAAATTCCATGAAAAGTCGTTTTAATTACTCTTGGTGGTCAACCCGAAAACTGTCACGTTCTCTGCTGCCATCTTCACAACACCACGATTTAACAAGATGGTTCAGATATTCATACAATAATGCGGATTCCCTGTTTAAATGATTTTAGATCACATTTTTAAAAACCCTATACTTCGGTCTCTGATGGGCCAGATTAGTCTGGTGTTATTTTGTAACAATCATGCATTCTGGGAGAAGCATATAGGAACTGGAGGCCTAAGAAACACTATAGTACCATTTTCCATGGAAAGAAATACACACATCTCTTGTACGGTGCATATGTAAATGTTGCTCTCAAACTGCCATCAAAGGGAACCACAGAAGGTAGAAATACTAGTTTGCTGATGAAACAGTCCAAAATATATAGACACTGTTACGGTCCTACCCTTATATTTAGACTGAAGGCAATCAATTTCAACAGTTCCAATAAAAGAGAAGGGTACAGAACGGTGAATGGAGGCCATGCTATCCATACTCTGCACAGAACTCTAAACTCCTGCAACATGTCCTAAATCCTATTCTGGACTTGGATGGACTTTGTATTACCCACCGTTAACTTGCACCTGTTCAACAGGATTGCATTAAAAAAGTACCAAGACAAAGAGGTGTCATTGGGCAAACCCACAAGTATCAAGACTTTCAGTAGGTGTTTAGGTCAATCAAAAGAGAAACAACCTGGAGGAAGACATCATAAGCTGTACAAATTAAACAAAACAGTTTGGCTGGCTGAAACCACAGAATAGCACAAATATTTTTTACTGTCAATAAATGTTATTCACAGTATTAAATCCAGTACTCTTACTCAGATAGTCCCTTTATTCTTTTATGTCTAAAGAGTGGACATAACTTTAAAGAGATGCCACCCAAAGGGGTACCCAGAAGAGATAAATACCCCAAAATTGATGCCACTAGAAGAAGATTGGATCAATCATCGCTCAAAGGGGACAAGAGAAGCCTAGTAAGCAAGGCTTCATTTTGGATGAGAAGTTTTTTTCTCACTTATCTGAAAAGTCTATAAAAGGGACAATAAGAAAATTACATTTATCGGGATCGGCAACAACCACCACTGGCTGGTGGGCGCGATTTTTAGCTACAGCTTTTAGGGCATAAGTGCAGGGGATTTTCCTGACAGTTGGAAAGAGACAATAAGAGCAATTCTGATACAGGATGATCCTGTAGACCCGAAACACTATCGCCTTATTAGCCCGGGGTAAAAATGTACTCTAAAGCTATACTGGAATACCTGAAAGTTTGAATTGGGGCGTAGGATCCAATTCCAATTGAACACGGAGAGTTCAATGAAGGTTACGCTACAATCGACACGGTTTGGGTCTTTGGGCGATGGCTACAAAATCCATAGTAATCACAGGGGGCTAATTTTGCCGGATTTCCGTGCAGACTTTGATTTAACTGACAGGGCCACTCTTTGGGGAGAAACAAAATAGTATGAAAATTCCAAGTACCTTGCTGGCGATCTTGCAAGAGCTAAACCAAGGAAACTGGGCAAGAGTAGTGTTAGATAAAAAGGGCTCACTTTCCCAGAAAATACCGAATAATAATGGGTAAGGTAGGGTTGTTTGCTGTCCCCCACCCTCTCTGTATTGCACCTTGCAGTCCTTTCAGCAACTTTACAGTCTACTCACTCGTTCTCCGCTAGCATGGGAGGGAAGCATATATCAGATCAACTCTACGATGAGGATTTAGTTATAGATGTAATTCAGGTAGACTTACAATATTTATTGAAAGCATTTAATTTTCTTTGTATTTTCCCCTTAAGACTGCTGCTTGCGCCAACTGACGAAAACCTGTGAAGGCGATGTCGAGCAGGCTTTGCCTTCATGTCTTTGCGGATTAAATAAAGCAGACTACTGACATCTTACCACATCTGGCTGTCACAACGCCCCAGGATCGGTAGTGAGTTGGCTGCTTAGACAGGGATAGCAGATTTGAGGGACAATCTCTTCCCTATATTGTCCAAGCGCCTACCCTCCTTTTCTGGCGGCGCAGAGAAATTTTCGGAGTGCCACTGCGCCGCTTGAGAGATGACAGACTCAGGCATGGGATGGGATGGGATAACTGATGAGGCAAGCGGGGGAATCATCTGTGGCCTTAAATTTCTAGGCAAGGTGATAGTGATGCTACCAAAGCCAATTTTTAATCATGTTTATCTTTTCATTCCAGATATCTATAATGGGAATGGATCTTTCAAAATTTCTGGCTTGCTCTTTAAAATTGTGTGGAGATAACAGTCGGACTTCTTAACAGAAGTTGGCAGATGAAATTGTACTGCAGCTCGGTCCATCAGATTATGAAAACCCCAGATGTCCTCTGGGGGGAAATCTGCAGGATGAGGTGGCGGAGGGGGATGGAGTAGGGACCATGTAATCTTCCCTTTGGTCTCGTAATTGTTGAGGATAAGGGATCTCTCCTTCTCATTGTCTGAGGACTAGTGGTCTACACCTGGTGCGATATTGGACGCAGGTGTTATCCTGGGCGTTACTGGTAAAGGGACGTTTCTTGGTGTAGTAGAAAAAACAGGCAGGGGTGAAACGGTTTGCTGGTCATGTGGAGGATCCGGAAATCTCTTGTAATCCTGCGCGGGCATGTACATTTCGTCATGTCTAGGCTGCAGACGCAGGTGATATTCGTAAGGTTCATAATGCCGCCTAGGAAGGGCATAATATGACTGGTAGTATTGCTCTTCATCATGCAAGTCTTCCTCCTGGTATTCCACCTGGAGCTCTGAAGTACTGTGTACATCCCCAGAAGGCTGGTCATCATCCGAATCGTCCACATCCAGCAAATGGATAGAAGTAAAGGTGAGACCTTACTCAAAGAGATCACTTCAGGTTTTAATGCAATCTTGGCTATTTTGGTAATGTTATCGTTAATTATAGTCGCCGGTACTGTCAATGACTTAAAAGTAAACTGGGGCGTAGGTGGTAAGAATTCCCTCGAAGGTACCATTGTCAACAGTGATTTAGTCAATGATGCAGTCACTGCCGGTATCACAGTTGACGGAAGGCAATTCCACCGTTGGCGGCGATTTAGAGGAGGAGATCACCTTGGTCAACGAGATGGGAGCATTAATTGTTGCCGTAGTCCAAGTTCGACAACTATGGTTTTGTCGATGAGATTGTGGTTACAGTCGTCATTGTTGATACTGGCATCAATGGTGTCATTGTCGACGGCGTGCTGAGAGGATTTTTAATCCTCGATGATGGTTCTGAGGAGGGAGAATGTTTTCGCTCAGATTCCATTGTTGACGTAGTAGAAAGTTGGGAAGGGGGCTGCCCCTGTGGAGATGAGCTCAAGTTTCACAATTATTTGGCGTCTTTATGGTGCGTCTTCAAGGTCTTTCTTCTCCCCTTCAAAGCACCATGGTCAGAGGATCTTGACCTTTTGTGGGGTCTGTCACAAGAATCGCTGTCCTCCTCAGATGAGCTGGAATTTTGGGATTCAGACTTCAGTAGCCACAGAAGTAGCCTTCTCTCTCCGGCTCTTACTGTCTTAGAAGAAAAAAGTACAACAAATCTTGCACTCCTTTACCTGATGTTGGGGGTAGAAGCAAGAGTCTTTGTGTGGGCCATCCACATGCAGCCTCTTCTTCCCACAGGATCTGGCTCTGTATATGAGTAACCACCAAGTGGTCATATCATGCACAGAGTCCAGAGATTCCCCCAGAAGTGTACAGGGCTCAATGTAAATCCAAAGTGCTCCATTTGTGGTGGTGTGGGAGAGCAGCCTTAGGCCTAACACCAATGAGTGCAAGACATTTATTATTCACACACTGACTAATAAATGACATGTCTCAAAAAGAAGATCCATACCAATTTTAGAAAAATATGCTTATTTCAAGATTTATATTAAGACAAAAAGGTAAGTACGTTTTCCAGGAAAAATACTTTACGCTTTGAAAAGTGGATTTTCAGGCTTTGCATTGTTAACCTATGGGAGGAAAACATGAATGCAGTTTATAGCAGGTTAAGTACTCTACTTACAGATTCAGTTTTCAGAGGCTTTGGTCACCACCAGGTAGGGTTCAAATTAGTTCCAAGAGACCACCATCGGCGGCACAGGGTGGCCGGGTGCAGAGGTCACATTCAAGGTCGGGCGCCCAATGTTAACCAATAGAGACTGGGGGTACTCGAAGAAGAGTTGCTCACAGGTTAGTAAAGCAGTATCGGGGATAGAACTCCTGGAGTTAAGGTAAGTACAAATGGGGCCAGAAGGCAGCACCAAACGTACACCCTCAGCGGCCGGGTGCAGAGTGCCAACACAGCGTCTGGCGCCCATGTTAACCAATCGGAGAGATCAGTTTCAAAGGCTGCAAGCTCAGGAAAGGAGGCCGTACGTAGAAAACCCACAGCTGCCCAGGTAAGATGCTAGTGGATGTAGGGACACCTATGGTTGAGGTCCACAGGGTCCAGGGGCTCCGGTTGCAAGGCTGTCCTTAGGCTTCGGAAAACTCTTACCGGGAAGGTCATGGTCAGAAGGGATAATTCAAGTTAGGCTGCAGGCCAGAGTAGGAGTCTGGCATGGGTCAGCCTACGCTGGACTCTGGCTCAGAAGCGCTGGAGAACCTTCACAGGATTGATGGGCCACTTGGACAAGGGCCATGGGCATCGGGTGCAGAGAAGGATCCAAGGAGAGTTTGCGGTTCCTCAAGGCAGCGTTCTTTAGCTTCAGAGTTAGTTTCTTCTTGGGCAGGTCCGCTGTCCACAGGAAATTTAGAAACATTTTTGAGGACAGGCCTCCCTAACTCCTACCTTCGGCTCTCCCCGGCGTCTCCGCGGCTCCCTGCCTCCCCTCTCGGGCTCTCCCGGCTGTGATCCACACCCTGGGATGCTCCAACACTGGCGGAGGGGGGTTGGCATCGCAACACATGATGGTCTAGATGCAATTCTAGCACAAGACATACAGGAGAAAAGCTCCGGAGAACGTTTCGAAGACAGAAATACACGTCTGCGTGTTCTTTTTACTGAAATTACAGCTTTAATGCGTAGATCATATACCCCTGCCCATCCGCATCAAAGTGAGATCGCCCAACGCGCCACTCCATTTATAGTAACGTAAGCAGTTAAACTTCAGAGCTGCCCTCAGAGCACGTTCTCACGTCAATGCGCGCTCTGGTGTTTGTGCGCGCCCCGACAACTATATAGACAACGACGAGAGACTACGATACGGAACATAGTGTATGCCAGCCTACCTACTGTCCCAAAGTAATAACGGGACGTGCGACATATCAGGTCGTTGCAGTAAAAGCCTTGAAGAATATTATATCATGCTAGAAGGCACCCAAGATAGTACACGTCCTTATATCACTGCAATTCTACACAGGACTTCGTGGGGCGCAAAAGACATAGCGCGTGTCACGTCCCTGCAGACTGCACAGTGAGCCTATGTGTCATTAAGCCACAACCCGTGGTAAAGTTACAGTCCACAGTCTTCATGTAATAGCCAATACACCAAGGCAGTGACCTGCACTTTCCAAGATGGCGGTCGCTAACCCCACACCCCGATCATGGCTAAAATAGGCACGCACCACCAGCAGAAAGGTTGGAGGACGTTTGAAATGGCTCCCTTAACAAGACCTTTGAAAGAAATCCTATTACATGACAAGACTTCAGCACTGAGCGTTTCACTCTTGGCGCACGACTACCGCTACGGCTGCAGACGATCGGCAGGGGGACTTTCCCGACATGCTTTATTAAACGCTCACTAACGAGATCCTTTTCGACAATGTGACTAAACACCAACTACGAAGGGAATGGGAACGACCCGGGACTCAAGTTATTTTAGTGCAGCGAACGTGCGCTCACTACCCCCGCAAAGCGCGCACGCCCACCTAGAGATAAGTAGAAGCGCGAGGAACGCTCCAACCGTCATAGCTCGCGCTCCTTGCTCTGGCGACCCAGCTCGCGCGCAGGCAACCGGGGACAGGCTCTAAGCTCCGGCTGGAAAGCAGACCACGCCATGACACCATCATGTTTCTCTGAGGTCAAGCAGAAATGGATTGGAGAAACGCCCCGTCATTTTCAGACTGGGGGCGTGTTTTTATTGCTCTCCTCTTCCCATTGGCTGGCTTGTAAACAACGGGCGTGCTTTGACTTGTTGTTTACATTCCAGCCAATGGGAAGAGGAGAGAAAGAAGCGAGAAAAAAACACGCCCCTCAATCCGAAAAAGACGGGGCTTAAATTGACAGACAAACCTCTTCTCCAATGGCTGGCCGCCGTTTAAGAAGCCAGCCAATGGAGATGAGCTGGAGGGTTTAAGCTCATACTAAGAAACATAAAATCTCGCCAGCGAGACTGCGCATGTGCGCAGCCTACGCTAGCTGAGACCTAACAATACATGGGTGGCTCATCCTTCTCTATTCAAGCAGCCAAAATACGGAACTCTTAACCCCCCCACAACATTAGATCCACCGACAACCACCTTATCTTCAGAAAACTACTCAAGAATTGGCTCGTCCCCACATTAGCACCATAGACAAACAGAAATATACAGCATATCCCTTTGAATACAAGCATTTATTTGTACTATAGAAATGTACCTAGGTGTATTGCTTTGTATAAACATGTAGAATAATTATGCTTAAAAAATATATTTTTTTTTAAGTACAAAACCAGAGTTTATCGAACCCATCTTTAAACTACTTCTACTTCCTTTATGCATCTATATACCTTCCATGTACTTGGATCTATATATTTATTACTTTTCTCCCCCCCCCAAAAAAGCATATTCAATGCACTACAGTATTTCTCACCCTATAACTATCAATATATTTAATCTACATATACTTCCTTCCTTCATGCATCTATAAACTTTCCATGTACTTATGGATCTATATATTTATTACTTTCTTCTAATTCAGCATATCCAATGCACTACCTTATTTCTCACCCTATACCTCTCTCAATATATCTTCTACCTCAACTCTGACACCTAACAAACCTCTTTCTACTACTCTTTCCAATGCACTACCCCATTTCTCAATATATATCTCAACCAATATATCCTCGACATCCACTCTCATTCATCTCAAACCCCATACCACTACTATGATCCCCAAAATAGCCCATCTCTACCCCTCCTTGAACCATCTGACACCTCTACTATACTGATGCCCCAAACAAAGCATTTCTAAACTCTTCACCCTCCACATCCCTTTTTACTCATCTCAAGCCTCCCACTACTGCTATGACCTCCCCACCCCCCAAAAAAAGTATAAGTCCTTCACTTTTCTATCCCTTTCAATCAAAATAACAGACTAACATGTCTCTTTCTCAAACTTCATATCTCACTATACTAGTTCACCACTAATCTTTTATGGGTCCCAGAGTAGTATGCTACTCGCCGAAAAAGCGCTTCAACACCCCATCAGGGGTAACAAGCGATAGATATAAACCTTTGTCCCTCTTCTACCCTTCTCAATCCATATAACTGATTAATGTCCACCACTCAAATTACTTTTGCATTTCATTATACTAATTCAACACTAATTCTTTATGGGTTTGGGAGTACCGTGCTACTCGCTGAAAAGGCACTTTGACGGCTCATCAGAGGTAGTAAGCGCTATATAAAGGCAACTACAATACAATATAAAATAAATTGAGGACCATTTGCTTTTTTGATCATATGTATGAAGTAAATGCTGGCTCTTATGGTGGCAAAGGTGGTGGAAATGTATTTCCAAGTGAAACTTAGAGGAGGTAAATAGCTCCCCTTTCATGCATTTAGGAAGTCTCCCAGTAATTATAACCCCTGGACAGTACCAATGCTAGCTGGGTTATGAATACCCAAGTAAATTCAGATATAGGTCATTTCTCCTGTCTTTGCACACTTCAGAAGTATGAGTTTTGGGGAAAACACCAAACTCACAATTTGCCACAAGTACATTTTAGCGGGTTGCTTGCCAAAATATACCGGGGAGAATGCCCTGTATATACTGAGAGATGTGAATTTTGGTGTGGAGAGCATCTAAAACCTCACGCTGTGTCCCATTTTAAGACAAACAATTAATGAGATGAGCTATTTATCACACCCGGTACATCCTGAAAGCTACGGTGTTGGATTTTTACCCAGAATGATGCATAATATCTTGTCTGCAACTCTCTCCCAATATCCTTCTTAAGTCAAGATCTAGAATTGCACTGATCAAGTTCATTTCTCTGCCTCAAAAGAACCTGGAGAACTGCACCACAACCACAAATTGAGAAAAACAAATTGAACCAGAATAGGTAGCAGAATCAAGAGCAGTATGCCATGAGTGTAAGACACATGGAGGTATGGACAAATCGGCTTAGGCCTACATTTAAATACCCTACTTCTTCTGCACCTTTAAACCCCAATATTTCATGTAATTCTATTTTTGTAAACCGGTTTCCACATTTGTAAAGCGCACAATCACCCGTAAGGGTCTCTAGGCGCTGGGGGCCGTCGGGAAGATTAAGCAAGCTATTGCCCAGAGTCACATGGTGCTGAGCTAATCTGCCACCGGTGCCGGGGATCGAACCGTGATCACCAGATTCCGGAGTCAGTCGCCATAGCTGCGGCGCCACACCTCTTGTACTAGGCAAGCTGTTTTATTCACCCATTGGATACCATACTTTAGAAAGTGCATCCGTCAAGCCCCCTGGTGAACTCTTTTTCTGCAACCACACCTACAGGGTTTGTTTACCCTATTTATTTTCTCAAATTAGTTAGCAAGATTTAGACTAGATATCTTCCATCGCATTACTAGTTTCCCAAAAATGAGTAAATGGACGCGAGTGATGCAATTATGCTCTAGTGACGATATTTCAGAGCAGACTACAATTCACACTGTATTTTTCTGTACATTTTATAATTTGCATAGGAAATCTGGCTATTACCGATTTTAAAGAAATTAGATTTTAAAAGATGCCGACCGGCGTTTTTAGCATTGCAACTTTTAAATAATGAATTTGTCATATGGTGTCTGATACATTTTCTGAAAAGTGTGGTAAAATGCAGGAAATCAATAATACCATGGTGGAGTATGATTCTTAAAAATCTGATACTTTGTGAAAAAAATTACATTTTTTAACTGCTAAAATTGTGTATATTAATGTATTATTTTGGATGTGCTTTTATGATTTTCGTTTGCAGAAATCGAATGAATATGCTACTTACCAGTATGCATCTGTTCTTGGCATGTAGGGCTGCTAACATTCATATCTATTGCATAGATCGCCGCCTAGTGTTGGGTCCGGATGATTGCACATTGTTGTCCTGGAAGAGTCTTCGAAGTATCACGAGATAGGTGGCTCCTCCCCTGGACTACAGTGCGCATGGGCATCGACTCCATCCCCAGATTGTTTTTAGCCATTGTGGCAGAGATGGAGTGAAATAGTGTAAAGGATGTCCATGCTAATGATTGAATGCAAGAGAGTATCTGCAGCCGCTACGGGCACCGGGGAGGAGGGCGGGCGATATGAATGTTAGCAGCCCTACATGCCAAGAACAGATGCATACTGGTAAGTAGCATATTCAGTTCGAGGCATGTGGGCTGCTAAATTCATATCTATTGCATAGAATACATAGCAGTCCCTCCATTAAGGGCGGTTGCCCGTGCCAGCTGCAGACGTCTGAAAGAGTGTCTTGAGAACAGCCTGTCCTATAGCTGCTTGCGGTTTGGAATGCACATCGACACAGTACTGTTTGGTAAATGTGTGCGGTGTAGACCACGTGGCTGCTCTACAAATGTCTTCCAAAGGGATGTTCCCTAGGAAAGCCATGGAGGCCCCCAACTTGCGTGTGGAGTGCGCCCTTGGGGGTATTGTTAAAGTAAGTTTAGCCTTTTGATAACAGATCTGAATGCACTTAATAATCCATCTGGCTATTCCTGCCTTGGAAATAGGGTTGCCTTTGTGCTGTGCTGAGAAGGCAACAAAAAGTTGTTGTGCTTTCCTAAAGGGTTGTGTTCTGTCAATGTAGTACATCAACGCCCTCCTAACGTCCAATGTATGAAGCATTCTTTCCACTACGGTTTGCGGGTTTTGGAAGAATGCGGGCAGGTCAATAGTTTGGTTGATATGAAACTGTGACACCACCTTTGGAAGGAATTTGGGGTTAGTGCGTAGCACTACCCTGTTTGAATGAATTTGTATGAATGGCTCCTGGACTGTGAGCGCTTGCAGCTCACTAACACGTCTGAGCGATGTAATAGCAATGAGAAAAGCCACTTTCCATGTTAGAAACTGAATTTCGCAGGAGTGCAGTGGCTCAAAAGGTGGGCCCATCAGCCTAGTGAGGACCACATTGAGGTTCCACACTGGAGCTGGTGGTGTCCTTGGAGGAATGACTCGTTTCAGTCCCTCGAGGAAGGCTTTAATGGCAGGCACCCGGAAAACAGAGAGATGCTGCCTGTTCTGTAGATAAGCCGCTATGGCGGATAAGTGTATCCGAATGGAAGCGTACGCTAGATTGCATTTGTAAAGATGTAACCAATAGCAGATGATGTTAGGAATGGATGCATCTAGCGGGTTGATATTGTGTTCTGTACAGTAAATGACAAACCGCTTCCATTTTGCTGCATAGCAAGCTCTGGTAGTGGGCTTTCTTGCCTCGCGTATGATATCCATGCATTCTGGAGGCAGGTTGAGGTAGCCAAACTCTAGGACCTCAGGAGCCAGATCGCCAGGTTGAGCTGTTGCGGATCTGGATGCTGAATGTCGCCATGGTTCTGCGTCAAGAGGCTTGGGGAGAGATGCAGCCTTTGATGCGGTACCACGGAAAGTTCTAGAAACGTGGTGTACCATGGTTGGCGTGCCCACGTTGGAGCAACCAGGATGAGCGTAATCGAGTGTTGCTTTAGCTTTCTTGCCACCAGCGGAATGAGAGGCGCTGGGGGAAAAGCGTACGCAAATCTGCCTGACCAGTTTATCCATATCGCATTCCCTTGCGAGTCCGGGTGAGGGAACCTGGCGGCAAAGCTTTGGCATTTTGCGTTTTCCTTTGTGGCAAACAGGTCTATCTCTGGATGACCCCACTGCTGGAAGTACGGGTGGAGTACTGATGGATGTATCTACCACTCGTGCATTTGATGGCTGTATCTGCCGAGCAGATCCGCCATCTGATTGTCCTTGCCCCGGAGGTGTTCCGCCATGAGGAAAATGTTCCTCTGAATGGCCCACTTCCACATGCTCTGAGCCAGATGAGACAGCTGTGGCGAGTGAGTACCTCCCTGCTTTTGGATGTAGTACATGGCTGTCATGTTGTCCGTCCGTATCAACACGACCTTGTTGCACAGATGTACTTTGAAGGACTTGAGCGCCATGAAGATTGCCATCAATTCCAGGTAGTTGATGTGCAACTTCTGTTGCTGGGTGGACCATAGTCCCTGCACCGTGTAGTGGAGCACATGTGCTCCCCACCCTTGGAGAGATGCGTCCGTCGTTAGGGTAATCTGTGGCACGGGCTCTTGGAACGGTCGTCCCTTGCAAAGGTTGTGTGGATTCCACCAATGCAGAGTTGTATGCCCGACCGGTCACCAACACTAGGTCTGTCAGTTGTCCCTGAGCCTGTGTCCACTGATTTGCCAAGCATTCTTGGAGCGGACGCATGTGCAACCTTGCGTGCGGGACTATGAAGATGCAGGAGGCCATCATGCCTATCAACTGCATGAACACTCTCGCTGGTAGGGAGTGTTGCGGCCTGAACCTCTGGATCAGCGACTGAATGTTGTCGATCCTGACCGGGTTTGGCTGAGCCATAGCAGTCAGGGTATTTATTGTCGCGCCCAGATACTGCTGCACATGGGCTGGTTGAAGGTGCGACTTTGGGTAGTTTAGCGAGAACCCCAGACTGTGAAGGAGGTGAATGGTGTGGGACATGTCCGCGGCGCACTGCTGTTCCGACTTTGCTTGAACGAGCCAGTCGTCTAGGTAAGGGTAGACATGTATGTTCTGCCTCCTGAGGTGCGCCGCAACTGTCGCCAGACACTTTGTAAATACTCTGGGGGCAGTGGTCACCCCGAAGGGTAGGACTTTGAACTGATAGTGCCTGTTTTGAATGGTGAACCCGAGGTATTTTCTGTGGGATGGGTGGAGTGGTATGTGGAAATAAGCATCCTTGAGGTCCAAGGTTGCTAGGAAGTCCCCTTGGTTCAGCAGGGGAAGAATCTGCTGCAGTGTAAGCATGTGAAAGTGTTCTGACAGTATATACAGGTTGAGGGGGCGTAGATCCAGAATGGGTCTGAGGGATCCGTCCTTTTTTGGGATAAGGAAGTACAGGGAATAGACCCCTGTGCTTTCCTCCCCCACTGGTACGAGCTCGATTGCGCCTTTTTGCAGCATCACCACAACCTCCTGCTGCGATAAGTGCAAGTGCTCTGCCGACATAGGACGTTGTTTTGGGGGAATGGTGGGTAGAGTTGATGCTAACTCCAAACAATAACCGTACTGGTTAAGCTGTCTTACCCACCTGTCTGTGGTGATGGATGGTCGGGGGGCAGTGACAGAGAGTCACTGCTTGTTGGCGGCAGAGGACCGGGAGTTGTTGTTTCCTCTGCCTCTGCCCTTGGCACTGTTACCTCTGTAACCTCCTCTACCCTGCTTTGGGTAGAAGGATTGTGCACCACCCTTCGTGAATTGTGTCTGTTGACCCAAGTGTCCTCTGGTAACACCACGTGCTCCTGAGCGACGAAAAGTGCCCCCCCTGAATTGTTGGGACTGAAGCGCTCCCATGGACTTAGCAGTTTCATTGTCCTTTTTAATTTTTTTCGAGGGTGGTGTCAACATCTGGGCCAAACAGTCTGTCAGGATTAACGGGCTGGTTGAGTATTGTTGTTTGAATATCTGGTTTAAAGCCCGATATGCGAAGCCATGCTTGTCGCCTTAACATGACGCTAGTGTTAATTGCCCTAGCCACTGTATCAGCCACATCAAGTGCACACTTTATTGCTGCGTTTGAGATGAGCTTTCCCTCTTGTATGAGCATTTCGGCTGCCTCCTTAAACTCATCAGGTAGGTGTTGAAGGAGCTGTTCTAGGGTGTCGTAATGCGCCCTATCGTATCGTGCCAATAGTGCCTGTGTGTTTGATATACGCCAGCCTGCGCAGCCACTCTTTTGCCCGATGCCTCAAGCACTTTCGACTCCTTGTCTGGGGGATGAGCTTCACCCGTTGTTTGGGAGTTTGCCCTCTTGCGGGCATTGGCGACCACCAACGAATCCAGAGGCAACTGTCCCCGAATATATGCCGGGTCTTCAGGTGCGGGTCTGTATTTCTTTTCAATACGTGGATTCACCACTCTCGCCCTGGTAGGTTCCTTAAAGATCTCTGGGGCATGCTTAAGGACACCTTTTAGCATAGGAAGTGTCTTGACTGTTCGTTCTGAGACAGAGAAAGTGTCAAACAAAAAATCTTCCTCCACCGGGTCAGCATGCATGTCCACATCATGATTTGCAGCGGCCCGCTCTATCAAAGCATTAAATGCTGCGGAATCCTCAGTTGGTGATGTACGTGCATCAAACCCCTGTGGATCCTGTACCACCTGATGACCTCCTTGGTCACCAGTGTCGTCATATGACCCCTGTTGACCATCAGGGTCATTGTCTGCAGGGAAATTGTACTGTTCATCTTGGTCGTCATCCTCTCCCCCTGACTGGTTGGGGGAAGGTGATGGACTCCTTCTTGGAGGTGGCTGAATAGGTTCAACAAGGGCAGGAATGTCCTGTGCCGGCCTTTTCTTTTTTAGTGGAATGACATAGGATTCCAATGGCTGGGAAGTGATCTTTCTTTTGTAGAGGGTCAATTTCCCCGTGTCGGCATCGATGTAATGCTCCGATTGTTCTTCTGAGGCTTGAAGTCGATCCGATCGGCCACTTTGCGTCGAGGGTGCTGACGTGTCAGTGATCTTCAGCACCAATCTGGGTGCAAATGCCTTTGGTGCCACCTTAGGTGGCAGAGTGTAGAGAAGCTTGCTCGAAGTCTTCGCAGGTGTGTCCACCGTTTTCGGAGCCGACGGCGTGGGACCCGTTGCCGAAGTCTTCTCCCGAATACGTTTGAGGGAGTCGCTGACCTGTTTTGTGAACGAGGCGGAGGGTTTGGTAACCGACGGCCAATGTTCGGTAGCGTCGGAGGCCCTCGGTGTCGACGAGTGTTCCGCCGACGAATCTTTAGCTCCAACGGCTGTTGGCTCCGTTGTAGGCTTAGGCGCCGACGCCGTTGCTGCAGACCCGGCATCCGTGTGCCGATGCGTTGTGCCTCCGGCCTTCGTATCGTGGCTCTTAGTTGACTTCGCGTCTACCGTGCGTTTACTTGTTGGCGCCGCAGCTGTGTTCGAAGACGTGTCAACAGGCATAGTGGAACGTGCCGGAGCGACCGTGCTCGAGACGTGATGGACAACCTTCTTAGAGGACGGGTCCTTGGCCACCTTCTGCTGCGCTGTCGACTCGACAGGTGTCTTCGACTTCGGTGGGCCGGAGGGCGCAGGAGTCGATGAGGGAGCAGGCTTTGATATTTTGGTTGGGACGTCGGCCATTTTAGGTGTTGTCGAATCCGATGGTTTCGGTTTCGTTTTTGGAGCGACGTCGGCCATCTTTGGTGTAGTCGATTCCGAAGGTTTCGGTACGCGCAATGGCGGCTCCGCTGGTGTGTCCGTGGCTGGGCCAGAAGGCGGGGCCGGGGATAGCGGTGCAGGGTCGTTGGTAAGGCCGAGTGGCGATCCCGTGACCTGAGCCTGAGTCATGTAACTTTCGGGGCATAGCTCTTCCTCCGAGCTATCTTCCGCGGCCCCATATACTTCGTCGTCGTCCCCTACCTCCTCGACGTATTCAAGGTCTTGGCCCTGTACTTCGACGTTTTCTTCGGGATCGGCCTGGACCTCCGTCGACGGTGGTGAAATCTGAAGATGATGGCTTCGGCCATCTTCTGCGGGGTCGTCGAATATGTCGTCGGGTGCCGGAGCCGCTCGCTGGGCCTCAAGGCGCACCGCGTGCCGAAGCTTGAGCGTTTTCTTGGACCTGAACTTAGAGCAGGCCATGCAGTTGTCCTCGTTGTGGTCCGGCGAGAGGCATTTATTACAGACTGGATGCACGTCGATATGTGGATATTTGGATCCACAGACGGGGCAGAACTTGAACGGGCTCCGCTCCATGATAAGTTCGTCTGGGTCTTGCTGCGACGAGAGGGCCTCGATGTCCGAAGAGTTACTCGACTCTGCAGAATTCCGACTCAAAGAGCCGGAGATGCTCGAGACCGTACGCAAACAATACCGACGCAGGTAACGAAGGTCTTTTGGCCTTAAAGAAGAGTTTTTTCGATTCCGACACGGAGACGTCGAAATCACATCCGAACCCAATGGCGGAAAAAAACAATCTGGGGATGGAGTCGATGCCCATGCGCACTGTAGTCCAGGGGAGGAGCCACCTATCTCGTGATACTTCGAAGACTCTTCCAGGACAACAATGTGCAATCATCCGGACCCAACACTAGGCGGCGATCTATGCAATAGATATGAATTTAGCAGCCCACATGCCTCGAACTAAAGCTTTTCTACTACAACTCTATTTACTACCTTTATAGGACATAGGAGCTCAAATACTTCGAAATTACAGGTCCAATTCGAAAAAGGTATAGAGTGGTTTCTAGTAATTAAGTGACAGTCCATTTGAGATAGGACGAAGGTCCTTAGACTGCAAGTTATTCTCTTCTACAAGCCTTTCCTCTTAATAACCTGGGAACTGTACCCTTGTCAAGCAATGCTGTGAATTATCTTGCCACTGGGCATTGATACAGAAACAAGTTTTAAAAAGTAGTTAATCTACATTTCCATATTTATTATTGAATACAAAATGCATCTGGGAGGTAATAGAGTTATTCACAGATAGCCAGATACATTCTAACAGTAAACAAGAACTTAGGAGTACCTTATTGATGGCTGTATGGGGATGAGCAGGTGAGAGGATGGAAAAAATAAACCAAAATTATGTGCTTTCAGAAAAGCAAGACATCTGGAGCTTTTCAAATCTCTTCAGGGTGCCGGCTCAAATTTGTGGCTAAAAGCAGGTAAATATTTTAAAGGTTTGCTTCTTTGTATCCTAATCCTTGTAAGGCGGATGTTGCCAAAACACCAGATTTACTGCAGAAACAGAATGGTTGCCCAAAAAGTGCTAAACACAATAAAATGCAGTATGGTCACTTTTACAACGCAAGCTACTGTAAAGTTAGAATTTATTTGACAAAGCAGATTTAGGAAACTGTGTAACATTGCATTTGCCCTTTTAACCAACATACATCATCATATTGTAATATAGATTAAACTACTGACGCTAGGTCATCAATTTTGACCTTGCAAAGAGGAGCAGCTGATTGATAGTTACTAAATTTGAGTGAACAAAGTAGCACAAATGCTAAAGATCTTGAAGAAGCAACAGGCTTCTGAAATTAACAGAAGATACAGCAGAGCACAGGAATAGTCTTTAAACGTTATTGGGTTGTAGGTGTACCAGGAGTTTCCATTACTGGTTCTAGAAGGACCTAAACTTGAAAGAATGGGTTGTGATCCAGTTACTACCTGTGCTATCTGATTTCTAGCTTTATCAACATATGGGCAGCGCTTCATAAACAACTGACAAGTATGCAGAGGTTATGAAAGCAGCTACAGGAAACCAATGGTTTTAGTTCTTACACAAATTTGAGAGGCAACTAAAAAACAAATCTTTAAGATATGATAAAGACCAATGTAAGTCCTCTGTTGGAGTGTGTTCTCAAGTGTTCGTGCTTTATTTCTTACATACGCAGACAACCCATTTCGCCAACATATGGCTTCTTCAAGGCATACAGGAGTAATCAAGTATGGGTTGCCAGTAACAGTGCAGCCTATTAATACTGAATGGTTCAGGCATTCGCTACTGCTCTGGCAAAAGGAAACACTGGTGGTCAATTGAGCCAGTCTGTCGTCAAGGTTTCACTCATGGGGCTCTTTCAACACCCTATTGAGGCCATATTGTTTTGGTATTAGAACATCCTTTAACCAGATGAGTCAATTCTCTTTGAATTCTAAAAACAGAGTACCGTGCCTGTATCTTGCACTTGTGTGTGCTATGACCAGTAGTCACAATCAAAAGCAAAGCCAAGACCAAAGGTTTAAGTTAGATACAACCTTACGGCAGTGACCCACAAGCAAATGCAAGTCAATCATCATCAGATCTAAATCCATTACCTATAGGTAATACAAGCAATCCATTTCAGAAAGTCGTGTTTGCATTGGCTAAATAAGGAGTCTAGAGAAAGAGCACCTCAAGATATACAAGTTGCTCAGTACAACATCACTTTTGAGTAATTTCTCATATATATTTATTTATTTTCATTCTTGCTTGCTGAAAACGAGCACAGTTTGCTCTGGCTTGGTAGGAGTAGTATAGCTCCCACCACACCATAGCAAACGGCTATGTTCCGGAGGTGGGCACCCTGTGACACAGCAGGAGCCGGCCCTGGGCAGTGCCAGACCGAAGCCCATCGTTGGCTCCAGGATGGGGGCCATGCTCCAGCCTTAACTTTAGCCCCGACGGAGTGGTGGTCCCCAAGGTCCACAATATAGCCCCTTCATTACATTAATTTGAGCACCAGGGACGAAGTACCCCCCCCCCCCGACTGCCACTTCCCTAGTGCTCAAATAATATAATGAAGGGGCTCCATTGCAGACTGCCGGCCACTGGGACCAGCACCTCCGCCGGGGCTAAAGTGAAGGTTGGAGGGGGGTCCACGGCCCCCTCTCGAGCCAAAGATGGTCCTGGGGACCGGCATAACAAACAGCTAGGACCTGGAGGTGGGCACCCCGGGACACAGCAGGAGCCAGCCCTGGGCGGAGCCGGTCCCCAAGGCCATATGTGGCACCAGGAAGGGGGGGGGGGGGGGGGGGGGGGAGTGCCCCCCCCTCCAATTAAGCCCCAGGAGGTGGTGGTTCGCAAGGAGCCCCTTCACTATATTATGTGAGCACAGGGAGGAGGCGGACCACCACACTGGTGTTTGGTATCAAACACCTTGTATTAATACACCCAGAGTGATTCCAATGATGGATTTATTAATACCTGCACAGAGAGGGCACCTTAAAGGCACCCCCAGAAACCAGCTAGTTCTCAAGTCTGCTTGCTGACTGGTCCCGTCCAGTCTGCCACCACAGACTAGTTTCTGACCCCATAGAAGGGGGAGTATAAGAAAAGGGTATGACGCAGACGAAACCACTAGGACCTGGGTAATCAACAGTACAAAAGGAAGGCTATATTACTGAACGACTTCAAAAGAACACACAATATTTTGCGCCAGCATGAATTCAATTCTTTACACTGTGAATTACTGTTCAATATTCTTTATTCATATTGAACACCCTCAAGGTGTTCAGAAGCCAGCACACATCTGGAAAAATTATTTAGCAAAAAACAGAGTGCCACAAAAGGGAAAAAGAAGGGAATTGTATGTGCAAGTAGTGAGAGAAAGGAAAGGTAGTGACAATATATACATCAACAGTACTATTTACAAAGAAGAAGCTTGTTTAAGCTTGATACTTTATTATAAACAATTTCTCTGCCATTATATGTTTTGAATGGGTACAGTGAACCACACTGTTATCCCCCACTGGCATAGGGACATTTTCGACGTTTCGACCCCCAATAATCTGTAGGTGACCATGATCCTTACAACAGGGGTCTTCTTCAGGACTGTGTATGGGGCACCTGAGAGATTGATAAAGGAGAAAAACTTTAAAACTATTGTGTAATTCCTTATCAACACTGTCAAAAAGGGGGATAAACTGAATTACCATGCACCACCAATGGCTGAGTAGTTATATTAGTAAAGGTGGGCCTGTGAGCTCCTAGGATAGAGGGCGGACGGATGGCAACCTGGAAAGATAAGGTTGAACGCCATCAGTCAAGTGATCAAATAAATGTTAAAGAAATTTTACTTGCATGTTATTACTCGGATATGGACGTATATCTAAAATAAATAAGGAATATGCTACTTACCAGTATGCATCTGTTCTTGGCATAGAGGGCTGCAGAGTGGTACATTTATGAATAGATCGCCATCTGGTGTTGGGCTCGGATGATTGCACTTGTTTTTCTTCTGGAGAAGTCTTTGTCGTCATAGATGACTCCTCCTCTTGGTGTTAGTGCGCATGGGCATCGGCTCCATCCTTAGATTGTTTTGCCATAGTAGGGTTAGATGGAGTAGTGTAGTATAATACATAAAGATATGCCCATCTAAATGTATCTAAATAAGATAATGTTGGGACAGACACAGGTTTCCGGGGAGGCAGGGAGGGCATGTACCACTCTGCAGCCCTCTATGCCAAGAACAGATGCATACTGGTAAGTAGCATATTCCGTTCGAGGCATATGGGCTGCAGATGGTACATTTATGAATAGATTGTACAGCAGTTACCTCCCTAGCGGTGGTCACCAGTGTCTGTCGCAACTGTTTGAAATAGAGTTTTTAATACAGCTTGGCCCACTCTGGCTTGTTGTGTAGCCTGTACTTCAACACAGTAGTGCTTTGTGAATGTATGTGGTGTAGACCAAGTTGCTGCTCTACATATGTCATCTAGGGGAATGTTCCCTAAGAATGCCATAGATGCTCCTAGCTTTCGTGTAGAATGAGCTCTAGGAGGAACAGTTAATGTTCTCTTTGCTTTAATGTAACATATCTGTATACATCTTACAATCCATCTAGCGATGCCTGCTTTAGAGATAGGATTGCCCTTATGTGTTGGGGAAAATGCTACAAATAGTTGTTTAGTTTTCCTGAAGTTTTGTGTCCTTTCTATGTAGTACAAAATGGCTCTTTTGACATCTAGTGTATGTAGAGCCCTTTCTGCTACCGTCTGTGGCTTTGGAAAAAAGACTGGTAGCTCCACTGGCTGGTTGATGTGAAATGCTGAAATTACTTTAGGCAAGAACTTTGGGTTTGTTCTAAGAACCACTTTATTCTGGTGTAACTGTAGGAATGGTTCTTGTATTGTCAATGCCTGTAATTCACTTACTCTCCTGAGTGAGGTAATGGCTATAAGGAACGCCACCTTCCATGTAAGGAATTGTATCTCGCACCTATGCATAGGTTCGAAAGGTGGTCCCATTAGTCTGGTGAGTACTACGTTGAGGTTCCAGACCGGGGAAGGTGGTAATCTTGGTGGAATGACTCACTTAAGGCCTTCCATGAAGGCTTTTATCGCTGGCACTCTGAACAGTGATATATGCTGCCTGTTTTGTAGGTACGCTGCTATAGCTGCTAAATGTACTCTGATAGATGTGTACGCGAGATTACATTGCTGTAAGTGTAGTAAGTAGCAAATAATCTCCCTTGTTGATACGTCCAGAGGGTTGATATTATTAGTAGTACAGTGTATAGCAAACCTCTTCCACTTAGCTGCATAGCATGCTCTGGTGGTGGGACGTCTCGCTTGTTTAATTATCTCCATGCAATTTGGGGGTAGATCTAAGTACCCAAATTCTAGGATTTCAGGAGCCAGATCGCTAGGTTCAGTTGTGTGGGATCTGGGTGCATTATTTCTCCATGGTTCTGTGTAAGGTGCATGGGTAGAATTCTTAGCTTTTGATGTGGCACTTGTGAGAGTTGCAGGAGCGTGGTGAACCACGGTTGTCTTGCCCACGTGGGTGCTACTAGTATCATGGTCATTGAGTGTTGCAGCTTCCTGACCACTAATGGGATTAGTGGGAGAGGGGGAAAAGCGTATGAAAATTTGTTGGACCAATTTATCCATAACGCATAGCCCTGCGACAGGTGGTGTGGGTACCTGGACGCGAAGCTTTGGCATTTTGCGTTCTGATGAGTGGCAAAGAGGTCTATCTCTGGCTGTCCCCATCTTTGGAAGAATGGCTGCAGTATTTGTTGGTGCAGTTCCCATTCGTGTATTTGTTCCGACTGTCTGCTTAAGATGTCTGCTATCTGGTTTTGGACTCCTGGTAGGTGTTCGGCTAACAGATAGATGTTTTGAGGAATGGCCCATCTCCAGATTTCCTGTGCTAGTCCGGATAGTTGGAGAGAGTGCGTCCCCCCCTGTTTTTGAATATAATACATTGCTGTCATGTTGTCTGTTCTGATCAGGACTGCTTTGTTGGCAACATGTATTTGGAAGGCTTTCAATGCTAGAAACACTGCTAGTAGTTCTGGATGATTGATGTGCAGTCTTTTTTCCTGCACAGTCCACCTTCCTTGTACTGTGTATTTCTCCATATGTGCTCCCCATCCTGTGAGCGATGCGTCCGCTGTTATTGTCACCTGTGGAATCGGTTCTAGGAACGACCGCCCCTTGGCAATGTTTGTTGTGTTCCACCACTTCAGAGAGCGGTGTGTGCGGTCGTCTACCAACACCAGATCTGTAATCTGTCCTTGAGCCTGATTCCACTGTGTCGCTAAGCATTCTTGTAGCGGACGCATTTGTAGTTTGGCATATGGTATTAGCAGTATGCAGGATGACATCATCCCTAATAGCTGCATGAACACTCTTGCTGGTAGTGAGTGTTGTGGGTGGAATCTTTGAATGATTGTAAGCATTGTTTGGATTCTGACTGGATTGGGGTATACTTTGGCTTTTTCTGTGTCTATAGTAGCCCCCAGATATTGTTGAACCTTGCTTGGTTGTAGGTGTGACTTTGTGTAGTTCACTGTGAACCCTAGCTGGTGTAGTAGCTGAATTGTCTTTTGTGTGTTTTGAAGACATTCCTCTTGTGACTTGGCCTTTATTAGCCAGTCGTCCAAGTATGGGAAGACATGTATTTGTTGTCTTCTTAGGTGAGCTGCCACCACTGCCAGGCATTTTGTGAACACCCTTGGTGCCGTTGTGACACCAAACGGAAGGACTTTGAACTGATAATGTTGTCCTTCTACCACAAACCTGAGGTATTTCCTGTGGGCTTTGTGAATTGGGATATGAAAGTAAGCGTCTTTTAGATCCAGTGTAGAAAGAAAGTCCCCTTTCTTCAGTAAAGGAAGTACTTGTTGGAGCGTGACCATGTGGAAATGTTCCGAATTTATGTATGCGTTGATAGGTCTCAGGTCCAGTATTGGCCTTAGAGACCCGTCCTTTTTGGGAATAAGGAAGTATAGGGAGTATACTCCTGTTCCTTGTTGGTGCTGTGGAACCTTCTCTATGGCATGCTTTTCTAGTAGGGATAGTACTTCTTGTTTTAACAGTGTCAGGTGATCTTGTTTCATTGGACGCTGTTTGGGGGGGATGTTTGGTGGGGTAGATGTGAGTTCCAGGCAATAACCATGTTGGATAATTTGTCTCACCCACCTGTCTGATGTGATGTTTTCCCAGACAGGTAGGAACCGTGATAGGCGTCCCCCGACCGGTGTTATATGGTCTGGGGGGAGCTGTATGAAGTCACTGCTTTGGGGTTGGAGAGTTGCGGTTGTTGTTGTTTCCGCGACCTCTACCCTTGTTGTTGTTACCTCTGTAACTACCTCTAGAATTACCTCTGGGTGATGTAGGTGTAAAAGAGGTTTGTTGCTGGCTTGTACCTGTATTTTTGGATCCTCCTCTATAGGTGGACCTACGAAAGGAACCTCTTTGTGTCGGCTGTTGCAATGCTCCCATTGATTTAGCCGTTTCCGTATCCTTTTTCATCTTTTCTAAGGCCTCATCTGTCCCTGTGCCGAAAAGTGTTTTCTCATCAAAAGGTTGGTTCAGTAATGATGTTTGTACCTCTTGTTTGAACCCTGAAACCCTGAGCCATGCATGTCTCCTTAACATGATGCTTGTGTTTATAGATCTTGCTGCAGTGTCTGCCGCGTCTAGGGCGCACTTGATTGAAGTGTTAGTAATTAACTTCCCTTCCTGTATGAGTTGATCTGCTCTCTTTTGATGTTCGTTAGGGAGATGTGTGATGAGTTTTTCTAACTCATCATAATGCGCTCTGTCATACCTTGCAAGTAGTGCTTGTGTATTAGCTATGCGCCAGCTGTTTGCCGCTTGAGATGCTACTCTCTTACCAGAGGCATCTATTAGCTTAGACTCTTTGTCAGGAGGTGGAGCTTCTCCTGTAGATAAAGAGTTTGCTCTCTTACGAGCGTTTGTGACTACTAGTGAGTCTAGAGGAATTTGCCCTTTAATGAATATTGGGTCTTTTGGAGCTGCTCTATATTTCTTATCAATCCTTGGGTTCAGTACCCTAGCCCTCACCGGGTGTTTGAATATTTCTGATGTGTGAGTGAGAAGGCCCTTAAGCATTGGTAGTGTTCCTGATGTTCTGTGTGTAGTAGGCAGTGTTTCTAATAAGAAATCCTCTATTTGAGGTTCTGCATGTAGTTCTACCTTGTGGTATTTTGCTGCTCTATTAATGAGTTGCGCAAACCCAGTATTATCATCAGGAGGTGAAGGTTTTGAAGGATACAGTTCAGGGTAGTTATCGTTATCTGACCCTACATTGTACTCTTCCCATGGGTCTGCCTCCTCTGGGATTGTGTCTTCTTCATCCCCAGGATGTTCTCCCTCCCCTGTGTCACTTTCTACATCTGTTGTAGGTGTAGATGGTCGTGTGGGAGGAATATTTGGCCTATTGTGAGGAAGAGGAGAAGAGGGTGTGTCTCTAGGTTTTGGAGAATGGGGAGGAGTTGTATTTGTCCCCATTGTTCTCTTCTTCGGATGAGTCCTGTCGTCCGACTGTTCATTCTTCCTCTTTTTAGGTAGTTCTGTGACTACCTTGCCAGTTTGTGGATCAATAAACAGAGTCTTTTGTTTAGGATCTGTTTTATATTCCTGTGTCGGTACCGCAGTTTTCGGGTCCGAAAGGTGTTTTTTCTTCTGACTGTCCATTTGTGTTTTCGGCACCGAGATTTTATTCGGATCCGATGTTTTCGGTGTCGACGATGTCCCTGGTGTCGAGGGTGTTTTCGACGCCGAAACGTGTTTCTGTGTCGACATGGACTGTTTCGACTTCGAGCTTTCTTTGACATGTAGCTTCGGTGTCGATGTGGGTCGTCTATCGGAACCACCATGATGGGAGACCGAGTGTTACGGTTTCGGTTTCGTTGCCGGGCCCGAAGGCGGGGCGTCGGAATGAATATGCTACTTACCAGTATGCATCTGTTCTTGGCATGTAGGGCTGCTAACATTCATATCTGTTGCATTAGATCGCCGCCTAGTGTTGGGTCCGGATGATCGCACATTGTTGTCCTGGAAGAGTCTTCGAAGTATCCTGAGATAGGTGGCTCCTCCCCTGGACTACAGTGCGCATGGGCATCGGCTCCATCCCCAGATTATTTTTAGCCATTGTGGCAGAGATGGAGTGTAAAGTGTAAAGGATGTCCATGCTAATGATTGAATGCAAGAGTATGTCTGCAGCTGCGACAGGCACCGGGGAGGAGGGTGGGCGATATGAATGTTAGCAGCCCTACATGCCAAGAACAGATGCATACTGGTAAGTAGCATATTCAGTTCGAGGCATGTGGGCTGCTAAATTCATATCTGTTGCATAGAATATATAGCAGTCCCTCCATTAGCGGCGGTTGCCCGTGCCAGCTGCAGAAACCTGAAAAAGTGTCTTGAGAACAGCCTGCCCAACAGCTGCCTGCTGTTTGGAATGCACATCAACACAGTAGTGTTTTGTAAAGGTATGTGGTGTAACCCATGTGGCTGCTCTACAAATGTCCTCTAAAGGAATGTTCCCCAGGAAAGCCATGGATGCCCCCAATTTGCGTGTGGAGTGCGCCCTTGGGGGTATTGTTAAGGTGCGTTTAGCCTTTTGATAGCAGATCTGGATGCACTTAACAATCCATCTGGCTATTCCTGCTTTGGAATGAATATGCTACTTACCAGTATGCATCTGTTCTTGGCATGTAGGGCTGCTAACATTCATATCTTAGCATTAGATCGCCGCCTAGTGTTGGGCTCGGATGATTGCACATTGTTGTCCTGGAAGAGTCTTCGAAGTATCCTGAGATAGGTGGCTCCTCCCCTGGACTACAGTGCGCATGGGCATCGGCTCCATCCCCAGATTGTTTTTCGCCATTGTGGCAGGAGATGGAGTGAAAGTGTAAAGGATGTCCATGCTAATGAAATAAATACAATAGTATATCTGCAGCTGCGACAGGCACCGGGGAGGAGGGCGGGCGATATGAATGTTAGCAGCCCTACATGCCAAGAACAGATGCATACTGGTAAGTAGCATATTCAGTTCGAGGCATGTGGGCTGCTAAATTCATATCTTAGCATAGAATACATAGCAGTCCCTCCATCAGCGGCGGTTGCCCGTGCCAGCTGCAGAAACCTGAAAAAGTGTCTTGAGAACAGCCTGTCCTACAGCTGCTTGCTGCTTGGAATGCACATCAACACAGTAGTGTTTTGTGAAGGTATGTGGTGTGACCCACGTGGCTGCTCTGCAAATATCCTCTAAAGGAATGTTCCCTAGGAAAGCCATGGATGCCCCCAGTTTGCGTGTGGAGTGTGCTCTGGGGGGTATTGTTAAAGTGCGCTTGGCTTTTTGATAACATATCTGGATGCACTTAACAATCCATCTGGCTATGCCTGCTTTGGAAATCGGGTTGCCTTTGTGTTGTGGTGCGAAGGCAACAAAGAGTTGTTTTGTTTTTCTAAAGGGTTGTGTTCTGTCTATGTAGTACATCAACGCCCTCCGTACATCTAAGGTATGGAGCATTCTTTCCGCCACCGTTTGGGGGTTTTGAAAGAATGCTGGTAAGTCAATAGTTTGGTTAAGATGAAACTGTGACACCACCTTAGGAAGGAATTTAGGGTTAGTGCGTAGCACTACCCTATTTGGGTGAATTTGAATGAACGGCTCTTGTATGGTGAGCGCTTGCAACTCACTGACACGCCTCAGAGACGTAATAGCTATCAGAAAGGCCACTTTCCACGTAAGGAATTGGAGCTCACACGAGTGCAGTGGCTCAAATGGTGGCCCCATCAGTCTGGTGAGAACGACGTTGAGGTTCCACACCGGAGCTGGTGGAGTTCTTGGGGGAATGACTCTCTTCAGACCTTCAAGGAAGGCTTTAATGGCGGGCACTCTGAAGACAGAGAGGTGCTGCCTGTTCTGAAGATAAGCCGCTATGGCTGAGAGATGTATCCTAATGGAAGTGTACGCCAGATTGCACTTGTAGAGATGTAACAGATAGCAGATGATGTTGGGAATAGATGCATCTAGCGGGTTGATGTCATTGGACGTACAATAGATGACAAAACGCTTCCATTTAGCAGCATAGCATGCTCTAGTAGTAGGTTTCCTCGCCTCCTTGATGATACTCATGCATTCTGGAGGTAGGTTAAGGTATCCAAACTCTAGGACTTCAGGAGCCAGATCGCCAGGTTGAGCTGTCGTGGATCTGGATGCTGAATGTCTCCATGGTTCTGCGTCAAAAGACTGGGCGTGAGGCGCAGTCTTTGATGCGGCACCACTGAGAGTTCGAGGAACGTGGTGTACCAAGCTTGTCGTGCCCACGTTGGAGCAACCAGGACGAGAGTCATGGAGTGCTGCCTTAGCTTTCTTGCGACCAGCGGTATTAGAGGGGCTGGCGGAAAAGCGTATGCAAATTTGCCTGACCAGTTCATCCATATCGCATTCCCCTGCGACTGTGGGTGAGGGAACCTGGCGGCAAAGAGTCGGCATTTTGCGTTCTCCTTTGTTGCGAACAGGTCTATCTCCGGATGACCCCACTGCTGGAAGTACGGGTGGAGAACAGAAGGGTGTATCTCCCACTCGTGCATCTGATGGCTGTATCTGCTGAGCAGATCCGCCATCTGATTGTCCTTGCCCGGGAGGTGTTCTGCCATGAGGAAAATGTTCCTCTGAATGGCCCACTTCCACATGCTCTGAGCCAGATGAGACAGCTGTGGCGAGTGGGTGCCCCCCTGTTTCTGAATGTAGTACATCGCGGTCATGTTGTCCGTCCGGACTAGCACGACCTTGTTGCTCAGATGTACAATGAAGGACTTGAGCGCCATGAAGATTGCCATCAGTTCCAGATAGTTGATGTGCATCTTCTGTTGCTGCGTCGTCCATAGTCCCTGCACCGTGTAAGTGAGCACATGTGCTCCCCATCCCTGGAGGGATGCGTCCGTCGTCAGGACAATCTGCGGCACGGGCTCGTGGAACAGTCGGCCCTTGCAAAGGTTGTGTGGAGTCCACCAATGCAGAGAGTCGTATGCCCGACTGGTAACCAACACTAGGTCTGTCAATTGCCCACGAGCCTGTGTCCACTGATTCGCTAAGCACTCCTGGAGCGGGCGCATATGTAACCGTGCGTGAGGGACTATGAAGATGCAGGAGGCCATCATGCCAATCAACTGCATGAACACTCTCGCTGGCAGGGAGTGTCTCGGTCGGAATCGTTGGATCAGTGACTGAATGCTGTCGATTCTGACTTGGTTTGGCTGAGCCATGGCTGTCAGGGTGTTGATCGTAGCACCCAGGAACTGCCGGACATGTGCCGGCTGAAGATGCGATTTTGGGTAATTTAGGGAGAAACCCAGATCGTGAAGAAGGTGAATTGTAGTCGACATGTCTGCGGCGCACTGTTGCTCTGACTTGGCTTGTACGAGCCAGTCGTCTAGGTAGGGGTAGACATGGATATTCTGCCTCCTGAGGTGCGCCGCCACTGTCGCTAGACACTTGGTGAACACCCTCGGGGCCGTAGTGACTCCGAAGGGTAGGACCTTGAACTGGTAGTGCCTGCCTTGAATAGTGAATCTTAGGTATTTCCTGTGTGACGGGTGTAGTGGAATGTGGAAATAAGCATCCTTGAGATCTAAGGTCGCTAAGAAGTCTCCCTGGTTTAGCAAGGGAAGAATCTGCTGCAGTGTAAGCATATGGAAATGCTCTGACAGTATGTACAGGTTGAGGGGACGTAGATCGAGAATGGGCCTGAGAGAACCGTCCTTCTTTGGAATAAGGAAGTACAGGGAGTATACCCCTGTGCCTTCCTCCCCCACCGGCACGAGCTCGATTGCGCCTTTTTGCAGCATCGCCACTACTTCCTGCTGCAATAAGTGCAAATGCTCTGCGGACATAGGCCTTTGCCTCGGTGGGATGTTGGGTGGAGTGGATTTCAGCTCTAGGCAATAACCATTTTGGATCAGTTGACGCACCCACCTGTCTGTGGTGATGTTTCTCCAGACGGGCAGGAACTGCTGCAGTCTCCCCCCGACAGGTGTTAGGTGGTCGGGGGGCAGTGACAGAAAGTCACTGTTTGCTTGGAGTCGAGGTGCGGGAGCTGTTGTTTCCTCTGCCGCGACCTCTGTTGCTGTTATTCCTATAACCTCCCTTGTTCTGCTTAGTGAACGAGGATTGCGCCCCACCTTTGGAGAACTGGGATTGTTGACCCATCTGTCCTCTGGTGACTCCACGTGCACCTGAGCGACGAAAATTGCTGCCACGAAACTGTTGGGACTGCAGGGCCCCCATAGACTTAGCAGTTTCCGTGTCCTTCTTTATCTTCTCTAGGGTGGTGTCAACATCCGGACCAAACAGACTATCAGGATTGACTGGCTGATTCAGAATTGTTGTCTGAATATCCTGCTTAAACCCTGAGATGCGGAGCCAGGCTTGTCTTCTCAGCATAACGCTAGTGTTGATAGCCCTAGCAGCTGTGTCCGCAGCGTCAAGTGCACACTTGATGGCTGCGTTTGATATTAGCTTTCCTTCCTCAATAAGCATTTTGGTGCCTTCTTGGAACTGTGGGGGCAGGTGTTGTATAATCTGTTCTAGGGTGTCGTAGTGCGCCCTATCATAACGCGCCAGGAGCGCCTGTGTATTTGCGATGCGCCAAAAGTTTGCCGCCTGTGCAGCCACTCTTTTGCCTCCTGCCTCAAGCACTTTGGACTCCTTATCCGGGGGAGGAGCTTCACCCGTTGTCTGGGAGTTGGCACGTTTCCTGGCATTGGCAACCACAAGAGAGTCCAGTGGCAATTGTCCCCGGATGTAGACGGGGTCCGCAGGAGCAGGCCTGTACTTCTTTTCAATGCGAGGGTTGACCACTCTAGCCCTCGTAGGCTCCTTAAAAATGTCTCCAGCATGTTTGAGAACACCTTTCAGCATAGGAAGTGTTTTTACTGTCCTTTCAGATATGGCAAAGGTGTCAAAAAGGAAGTCTTCCTCAACCGGGTCGGCATGCATGTCCACATCATGATTGGCCGCCGCCCGTTCAATCAGTGCATGAAATCCTGCTGAGTCCTCAGTCGGGGATGCACGTGCATTAAAGGTCTGCGGGTCTTGGCCCGCACCTTGGGTGTTCTGGTCACCAGTGTCGTCGTATGAATCTGGCTGTACATCAGGTTCATCGATGGGGAAATTGTACTGTTCATCCTCATCATATTCCTCACCCACAGAGTGTTCTGGGGAGGGAGTAGGGCTCCGTCTTGGAGGAGGCTGAATCGGTTCCGTGAGGCCTGAGGCGTCAAGGGGCACCCTCTTCTTCTTCAACGGGATGACGTAGGGGTCCACCGGCTCCGAAGTGATCTTCCGTTTATAGAGTGTCAGCTTGCCGGTGGCAGCATCAATGAAATGCTCTGAATCGTCTACCGATTCGAGTGCACGACGTGGAAGGGGGTCAGGCAGCGAGGAACCCTGTTTCGGAGCCGATTTCGTCGAAAACGCTTTCGGCGCCTCCTTAGGTGGCAAGAGAAAGAGGAGTTTCCCAGAAGGCTTAGCCGGAGCGTCCTTTTGCGGCTGCGGTGATGGCATCGGAGCCGATGGAGCAAAGGCCTTCTCCCTGATTCTCTGCAGTGACTCCGCAATGGGGGACGGTACACTGCCAGTGGGTTTCGCCGCCGACAAGGATGCTTTGAGCGGTCCCTCGGATCCGACGTCCTCGCGGGCCTTGTGCGTTTTGGGCGCGGAAACTGACTTCGGCGCCTCCGAATCTTGAGGCCGGGGCGCAGACTTCTTGTGCGTAGCCTCTTTGGAGCCGACCTTGGCGGGCTTGGACGGCGCCGGAGCCGCTGATCCGTGCCGATCATCTTTCTTGGGGGCCCCCTCCTCGGGCGTCGGTTTCGATTTTGCAGCATCGGAATCGACAGACTTCCTCGGCTTCTGCGGGCCGGAGGTCGACGGAGCCGACGGGTTGACGGGCACCGACTTCTTGACAGGCACGGCAGCCATCTTAGGGACACTCGAGTCCTTTGGTTTCAGTTTCGATTTCGGGTCGGCCATTTTAGGTGTCGACGACTCCGACGGTTTCAGTTTCGGTTTCGAAACAGCGTGCCCAGCAAGTGAGTCCGTAGCCGGGCCCGAAGGCGGGGCTGTGGCTTGCGGCAACGGGTCCTGGGGAAGGCCGACAGGCGATCCCGTGTCCCGGTCGGTATCTTCGTAACCTTCAGGGCAGAGCTCGTCCCCCGAGCTGTCTGCCGCGGCCCCATAAATCTCATCGTCGTCTCCTACCTCTTCGACGTATTCGAGGACTTGACCCGCGACTCCGTCGTCGTCTCCCGGATCCGCCTCGACCTCCGTCTGTGATGGGGAGATTTGTAGAAGGTGACCCTGGACCTCTTCTTCCGGGTCGCCGAAGATGTTCTCCGGCTCTGGGGCCGCCTGCCTAGCCTCCAAGCGCACCGCGCGCCGAAGCTTGAGAGTTTTCTTGGAGCGGAACTGTGCACAGGCCTTGCACTTGCCGTCGTCGTGGTCCGGTGAAAGGCACTTGTTACACACGGGGTGTAGATCGATGTGTGGGTACTTGGACCCACAGAGCGGGCAGTATTTAAACGGGCTCCGCTCCATGTCCGTAAAGGCTTGCTGTCGTGTCGCGATGAGAAGGCCTCAAAGTGTAGAAAACGAAGAAAACTCCGCTTATTCCGGCTTCAAGAGACGGAAGACTCGAGACCGAGCGCAGACAATACCGACGCAAGAAAAATCGAGGCCTTCAGGCCGCTAAAAGTTAGATTTACTTGGTTCCGACAGTAAGACGTCGAGACCACATCCGAACCCAATGGCGGAAAAAAACAATCTGGGGATGGAGCCGATGCCCATGCGCACTGTAGTCCAGGGGAGGAGCCACCTATCTCAGGATACTTCGAAGACTCTTCCAGGACAACAATGTGCAATCATCCGAGCCCAACACTAGGCGGCGATCTAATGCTAAGATATGAATTTAGCAGCCCACATGCCTCGAACATAGGGTTGCCCTTGTGCTGTGGCGAGAAGGCAACAAAAAGTTGTTTTGTTTTCCTAAAGTGTTGTGTCCTGTCAATATAGTACATCAACGCCCTTCTAACATCCAAAGTATGGAGCATTCTTTCCGCCACCGTTTGTGGGTTTTGGAAGAATGCAGGCAAGTCAATAGTTTGGTTGAGATGAAACTGTGACACCACCTTCGGAAGGAATTTAGGGTTAGTACGTAGTACCACCCTATTTGGATGAATTTGTATGAATGGCTCTTGGATTGTGAGCGCTTGCAGCTCACTAACACGTCTCAGTGACGTAATAGCAATAAGGAAAGCCACTTTCCATGTTAGGAACTGGAGTTCACACGAGTGTAGTGGCTCAAAAGGTGGTCCCATCAGCCTGGTGAGGACCACATTGAGGTTCCACACCGGAGCTGGCGGTGTTCTTGGGGGAATGACTCGTTTCAGACCTTCAAGGAAAGCCTTAATGGCAGGCACTCTGAAGACAGAGAGATGTTGCCTGTTCTGAAGGTAAGCTGCTATGGCGGATAGATGTATCCGAATGGAAGTGTAGGCGAGATTGCACTTGTAAAGATGTAACAGATAGCAAATGATGTTAGGGATAGATGCATCTAGCGGGTTTATGTTATTGGCTGTACAGTGAAGAACAAAACGCTTCCATTTAGCAGCATAGCATGCTCTGGTAGTCGGCTTCCTTGCCTCCTTGATGATGTCCATGCATTCTGGAGGTAGGTGAAGGTAGCCAAACTCTAGGACTTCAGGAGCCAGATCGCCAGGTTGAGCTGTTGCGGGTCTGGATGCTGAATGTCTCCATGGTTCTGCGTCAAAAGCCTGGGCGTTAGGCGCAGCCTTTGATGCGGCACCACCGAGAGCTCCAGAAACGTTGTGTACCATGCTTGGCGTGCCCACGTTGGAGCAACTAGGATGAGTGTCATCGAGTGCTGCTTTAGTTTTCTTGCCACCAGCGGTATCAGAGGGGCTGGTGGAAAAGCGTACGCAAATTTGCCTGACCAGTTCATCCATATCGCATTCCCCTGCGATTGTGGGTGAGGGAACCTGGCGGCAAAGTGTTGGCATTTTGCGTTTTCGTTTGTGGCAAACAGGTCTATCTCCGGATGACCCCACTGCTGGAAGTACGGGCAGAGTACTGATGGGTGTAACTCCCACTCGTGCATTTGATGGCTGTATCTGCTGAGCAGATCCGCCATCTGATTGTCCTTGCCCGGGAGGTGTTCTGCCATGAGGAAAATGTTCCTCTGAATGGCCCACTTCCACATGCTCTGAGCCAGATGAGACAGCTGTGGCGAGTGGGTGCCTCCCTGCTTTTGAATGTAGTACATCGCTGTCATGTTGTCCGTCCGGACTAACACTACCTTGTTGCACAGATGTACATTGAAGCACTTGAGCGCCATGAAGATTGCCATCAGTTCCAGATAGTTGATGTGCATCTTCTGTTGCTGCGTCGTCCATAGTCCCTGCACTGTGTAAGTGAGCAGATGAGCTCCCCATCCCTGGAGAGATGCGTCCGTCGTCAGGGTAATCTGTGGCACTGGCTCTTGGAACAGTCGGTCCTTGCAAAGGTTGTGTGGATTCCACCAATGCAGAGAGTTGAACGCCCGACTGGTAACCAACACTAGGTCTGTCAATTGTCCCTGAGCCTGAGTCCACTGGTTTGCTAAGCACTCCTGGAGCGGACGCATATGTAACCGTGCGTGAGGGACTATGAAGATGCAGGAGGCCATCATGCCAATCAACTGCATGAACACTCTCGCTGGAAGCGAGTGTTGTGGTCTGAACTTTTGGATCAGAGACTGCATGCTGTCTATCCTGACCTGGTTTGGCTGAGCCATAGCCGTCAGGGTATTGATCGTCGCGCCCAGAAACTGCCGGACATGTGCCGGCTGAAGGTGCGACTTTGGGTAGTTCAGCGAGAAGCCCAGATTGTGAAGGAGGTGAATGGTAGTCGACATGTCCGCGGCGCACTGTTGTTCCGACTTGGCTTGAACGAGCCAGTCGTCTAGGTAGGGGTAGACATGGATATTCTGCCTCCTGAGGTGCGCCGCTACCGTCGCCAGACACTTGGTAAACACTCTTGGGGCGGTGGTCACTCCGAAGGGTAGGACTTTGAACTGATAATGCCTTCCTTGGATAGTGAACCTGAGGTACTTTCTGTGGGATGGGTGTAGTGGTATGTGGAAATAAGCATCCTTGAGGTCTAAGGTTGCCAAGAAGTCCCCTTGGTTTAACAAGGGAAGAATCTGTTGCAGTGTAAGCATATGGAAATGTTCTGACAGTATATACAGGTTGAGGGGACGCAGATCCAGAATGGGTCTGAGAGATCCGTCCTTCTTTGGAATAAGGAAGTACAGGGAATATACCCCTGTGCCTTCCTCCTCCACTGGCACGAGCTCGATTGCGCCTTTTTGCAGCATCACCACTACCTCTTGCTGCAATAAGTGCAAGTGCTCTGCGGACATAGGCCGTTGCCTTGGGGGAATGTTGGGTGGAGTGGACTTCAACTCTAGACAATAACCGTACTGGACAAGTTGTCGTACCCACCTGTCTGTGGTGATGTTTGTCCAGAGTGGCAGGAACTGCTGTAGTCTCCCCCCGACAGCTGTTAAATGGTCGGGGGGCAGTGACAGAGTCACTGTTTGTTTGGGGCAGAGGAGCGGGAGTTGTTGTTTCCTCTGCCACGTCCTCTGGTACTGTTTCCTCGATAATTCCCTTTATTCTGCTTTGGGTAGGAGGACTGTGCTCCACCTCTAGTGAACTGTGATTGTTGACCCATCTGTCCTCTGGTGACTCCACGTGCACCTGAGCGACGAAAAGTGTTGCCCCGGAATTGTTGTGATTGAAGGGCCCCCATAGACTTAGCTGTTTCGTTGTCTTTCTTAATCTTTTCGAGGGTGGTGTCAACATCAGGACCAAACAGTCTATCAGGATTGACGGGCTGATTGAGTATGGTCGTTTGAATGTCCGGTTTAAACCCCGATATGCGTAGCCACGCTTGTCGTCTGAGCATGACGCTAGTGTTAATAGCCCTAGCTGCTGTGTCAGCGGCATCAAGTGCACACTTTATGGCTGCGTTGGAGATGAGTTTGCCCTCCTCTATAAGCAGTTTGGTAGCCTCTTGAAACTGCGAAGGAAGGTGTTCTAAAACTTGCTCAAGGATGTCGTAATGCGCCCTATCATAACGTGCCAATAGTGCCTGTGTATTCGCAATACGCCAGAAATTTGCGGCTTGCGCAGCTACCCTTTTGCCCCCTGCCTCAAGCACTTTAGACTCCTTGTCTGGGGGAGGAGCTTCACCCGTCTGGGAGTTTGCCCGTTTGCGGGCATTCGCGACCACAAGAGAGTCTAGTGGCAACTGTCCCCGAATGTATGCAGGGTCTGCAGGTGCTGGTTTGTATTTCTTTTCGATGCGTGGATTGACCACCCTCGCCCTGGTAGGCTCTTTAAAGATGTCCGCAGCATGCTTAAGGACACCTTTGAGCATAGGTAGAGTCTTTACTGTCCTTTCGGAGACAGAAAAAGTGTCAAACAGAAAATCGTCCTCCACTGGGTCAGCATGCATCTCCACAACATGATTAGCAGCTGCCCGTTCAATGAGTGCATGAAAACCTGCAGAGTCTTCTGTTGGGGATGCACGTGCACTGAAAGGCTGTGGGTCCTGCCCCACAATCTGTATCCCTTGGTCGCCTATGTCGTCATAGGAATCCTGCTGTGCATCGGGTTCATTGATGGGGAAAGTGTACTGGTCATCTTGTCCATATTCCTCTCCCTCAGAGTGTTCGGGGGAAGGTGTCGGACTCCTTCTAGGAGGAGGCTGGATAGGTTCAATCAGGACTGGAGCGTCCTGTGCAAGCCTCTTCTTCTTCAGTGGGATAACATAAGAGTCCACTGGGTGGGAAGTGATCTTCCTCTTGTAAAGGGTCAACTTGCCCGTGTCTGCGTTGATAAAACGCTCCGAATCGTCTCATGAGTCGAGTTGTCGACCCGATACTCCAGCAGACGTGGACGAGTCCGATGTCTTTGGCGCCAAGGCCTTTGGAGCCTCCTTCGGCAGCAGAAGGAAGAGAAGTTTGCTAGCAGGCTTCGCCGGCATGTCCATCGGCTTCTGGTGCGACTGCGCCCGAGCCGACGTCGTAGAGGCCTTATCCCGAATTCTCTGGAGTGAATCGGCGATGAGGGATGCGTCACTCACGGCGGCACTTGGCGCCGACGAGGAGGCCTTCACCTTGCCTTCGGAACCGACGTCTTGTGGGCCCTTCGGAGTCTTAGACGTCGATGCTGCAGCCGTAGACACCGACTCCTTGGACCGAAGTGTTGAGCTTCCGCTCTTCGATCCGTGGGATCGCACAGGCTCCGTGTCAACCACGCGTCCGACTAACGACGTCCCAGTCGGTACCGGAGTCTTGTCGCTGGCTTTTGCGGACTTTGACGGCGACGTCCCGGTCGACCCGTGCCGGACGACCTTCTTAGAGGATGCCTCCACCGTTGACGACTTCGGCACTGTCGAATCGACAGTCTTCTTCGACTTCTGTGGACCGGAGGCCGACGGAGTCGATGAGGTAGCAGGCTTTGGTGTTTTCGGTGGAACGGCCGCCATCTTAGATGCACTCGAATCCGTTAGTTTCGGTTTCGGGTCGGCCATTTTAGGTGTAGTCGATACCGTTTGTTTCGGTTTCGATACGGGCTGCGTAGCAAGTATGTCCGTGGCCGGGCCTGAAGGCGGGGCCGTGGCTTGCGGTACGGGGTCTTGGGTAAGGCCGAGTGGCGATCCCGTGACCCGAGCCTGATCCACGTAACCTTCGGGGCATAGCTCATCCCCTGAGCTATCTTCCGCGGCCCCATAAACTTCTTCGACGTCCCCTACCTCGTCGACGTATTCAAGGCCTTGATCCACGACTCCGTAGTCGTCTTCCGGATCCGCCTCGACCTCCGTCGCGGGCGGCGAGATTTCAAGATGATGGCTTAGGCCCTCTTCTTCCTGTTCGCCGAAGATGTTCTCTGGAGCCGGGCCGCTTGTCTGGCCTCGAGGCGCACCGCGCGCCGAAGCTTGAGCGTCTTCTTTGACCTGAATCTGGAGCAGGCCATGCAGCTGTCCTCGTCATGGTCTGGCGAAAGGCATTTGTTACAGACCGCGTGCGCGTCGATATGTGGGTATTTGGACCCACAGACGGGACAGTATTTAAACGGGCTCCGCTCCATGCTGAAAAGTTCTGGTCGTGTTGCGATGAGAAGGCCTCGATGTCCGAAGAGTGATACGACTCCGCAGATTCCGACTCAAAGAGACGGAAGAACTCGAGACCGTACGCAAACAATACCGACGTAATGAAACTAAGGCCTTTTGGCCGTAAAAAAGCTAGTTTTCTCGGTTCCGACAGACGTCGAGACCGCATCCGAACCCAATGGCGGAAAAAAACAATCTGGGGATGGAGCCGATGCCCATGCGCACTGTAGTCCAGGGGAGGAGCCACCTATCTCAGGATACTTCGAAGACTCTTCCAGGACAACAATGTGCGATCATCCGGACCCAACACTAGGCGGCGATCTAATGCAACAGATATGAATTTAGCAGCCCACATGCCTCGAACACTTTTTTCGGTTGTCTGACCGGGCTCGAGGGCGGGGTCGACACCGTGCGGGGTCTGTTCTTTGGTAAAGGGACGTCGTCACTCACGGTTTGCTGGACGTCGATTTCCTCGACGTCGGACTCGTCCACTTCTGACCCCGCTTCGTCGACCTCCTCTTCCTCCTGTTCTGGGTGCTGGTCCTCGAACAGCTCCGGGATTGCTTGTGACTGCATTCTCGATACCTCGCGTCTTCGGGCTCGACGGTTTCTAATCGTCGATTTTGAAGAAAATGCTGCACAGGCCTCACAGTCCCTGGATTCGTGTTCAGGGGACAAGCAGAGGTTGCACACTTCGTGTAGGTCCTTGTGTGGGAACTTAGCACCACACGTTGGACATTTTTTGAATGGAGTCCTTTCCATGGACTCCGGGCTGGACTACGTCGAGCTGGTCTTCTCGTAGTCGTCGTTCTTCGAAACGCGTCGAGATGGAATTGAAGTCGCGTTCGATAACAATACCGTCGAATTGGAAAGGGTTACGCGCCGAATATAACCGTCCTTATTGAAGTCGGTCCGGAGCGCTTCGATCCTCATCCGAACCTGATGGCGGAAAAAAACAATCTAAGGATGGAGCCGATGCCCATGCGCACGAACACCAAGAGGAGTCATCATCTATGACGACAAAGACTTCTCCAGAAGAAAAACAAGTGCAATCATCCGAGCCCAACACCAGATGGCGATCTATTCATAAATGTACCATCTGCAGCCCATATGCCTCGAACACTCACTTCTCATATATTTATCTCCACTTGTCTGTCTTATTTGTATTTCTTCTGTACAGGCCATGATAAATCATAAGGTTTTAATACTCAGTGAGTGTAAACGAAAAAGAAAAAGGACCAGGATAGTGCTACCACTCAGAACATATTGTCTAATCATATTGTAGGCAAAACATAAATGAAACAAGCATTGGCATAGCCAATAAGTCTCGCCTTTGGGGCATTATAAGTGTGTAGATAGAGATATTGGCTTTGTTAACCTTTTTAATGTGTTGTAGAGCATTGTGAATTTTGTCCAGCGAAGGCCTATGGAAATAAGCAAGCAGGTGTGTATACTGCACTTTGAGGACCGACCTGCTTCGAAGCGCTTGTGCCTTTTCCTGAAAAGACTGGACTCCCAAAATAAGACAAAAGCAAAATTCCCAACATGGAAATTGGGATGGTTTCCTGGCAAGCCTTTAATGGGGAAAATGCAATAGGGCTGGGGAGAACAGCGACAACAGCACAGTACATCTCAGGGCAGGATATAAACCCCGAACTCTGACTTGCTCTGACTCAGCCCTGGCAGCCTTTCAGAAGCAATGTCCGGTCCTAATTTGCCTAGACTCCCTATATCCACCAACAACTTTCACTGTTAAACAAAATGTGTTTTTGTACAGCAGCTGCACGCTAGAAGTCTGATACTGGTGTTCACGCCTTTCCTCATTTTAAAAAACTCAGGATAAAAGTGTAAACGAGCCTGTGGCGCGAGAGAGCTAGATTTGGCCTCAGAGGCCCCCAACCGGAGGTATGGTAGCACAGATCTAGAAAACAGGAGGAGAGGACAAGCGAGAACAATACCTGGTATCAACAGAACTATATAGGAGGTCATAAAATCAAGGCTCGATAATAGGCGCAATCCTTTTTCATTCATGGAAATAGTGTTCCACTGATGAAGGCGGTCTGCTGAGGGAAGTGCCCCGCGGCATGCTTGGTAATGCATACATAGGAGGCAGATTAAAATACAAAACAAGCATGGGATTCTCGTTGAAATCCCTGGGAGTAAAGAGCGGGCATGCTCTGTTGTGGAAGCGGTAAGGTGGTGTGGGCATGAGATTAAGAGCGGCACAGCGGGCGTCGAAAAAGGCAGCGTCGATGAAGGTTTTGTGGCATGGAAATGAGCAGAGACAGGCAAATGTAAACAAGCGCGGCTGCGAAAGTGAAAGCAACCGCCCTAATTTTTAACATGATCCACAACAGATGGCACCGTGTGCACCACTGTTCGCTCCGGCAAGCTGGATGCCGTGGGAGTAAACATTTACTGAAAAAGTTAGGACATGCACCCGCCTTTGGCCAATTGCATGCTTTTATTTTTTAAAGCCACACGCAAAGGCCAATAAAATGTGTGGAAAATCTAAAGCCACACGCACAAGTTTTGAGAAAGTCTGGAGTGATTCCAATAGGCCATCTCCTAGTGCAGCGCATGTGCGCTGCGCTAAAGCTAAAAACAGAGGAACAGTTACCTTATGCGTGTTAATCGTGCTTTCATAGAGTCGATTGGCCTTGAAAGGCTGCTTCTAAAAAGGAATAGGGGAGAGAGAACTAAGTTGAAAATGTGCCTTTAGTATACCACGGTCCTGCAAGGAAATGGGGGACGAAGGAAAACATCTTGACTCAAGAGTGCATCCGTTTTACCGCATCGTAAACAGAGCACTGGGGAAGTGAATATTTAAATAATTACGGCGCGCACGCACTGGCCGCGTCATGGAAGTCGCTAGATGCTGCCTGGTGATTAATGTGACAAAACCTTCAGTGAAAAAAAAAAATTATTCAAACTAAAGAACGGGGTATGCAAACGATTCCAACAATGCCGGTCTCAAATGCATTGTAAATTGGATGCGAGGACGTACGAGGGCACAGAAACAAGTCTGGTTCCAACCGGAGAACCATGGGGAAATCCAAACCAGTCGTTGTGTGTACTGGTGGGAAACCAACAAAGAAATCCCATACTTAACATGTCCTCGTATACCTTAAAGCAGAGGTATTCAAACTTTTGGATGCAGAGACCCCCCTGTCAAAATTTTCAGGCGTAAAGGACCCCCTCCTGACAAAAATTTCAGAATTGTTCCTCTTCATCATTGACAACCATAAACACCCCCAGTTCCCATGGAAAATCATTTTTACTGTGGGGGAATATTATTAAACCGGGTTTAGCAAATTAAAGGTTTGTGGGTGACTGTGGTTCCGAGTCGGAGGCTTACTACACAGTTCAAAGAAAAAGATTCCAAAAAGAATTACCCCAAAACCCACAACGGTACCTTATTTTTCCCCAAACACAACATAATTTGGCACAGCTTATTTGGATAATAACAAATTTGTGAACTAATGTGTGGGTGTGCCTGTTTTTCTCCAGAGAAACTGTCAATTTTTTTATGTATTCTGTGCTCCACCTCAAGTCTTGAACTGTACTTCGTCTTTAATACTGTCAATGCTGAGAACCCAATTTCACATAAATCTGATGGCTAAAAGGCAGAAGAGCCAAGACTGCAATTTTTGACAAACATGAATGTTCTTCACAAATTGAGGCTAATTTATAGCTGTGTGGAACGCGCTGTGTGGAACGTTCATAGCCAAATCTACAGATATGCAGAATACACAGCAGCAGAAAAATTGCATAATTCTAGCGTCCCTCCTTGCCTATTACCAGGGCAGTCTGAGCCCAACCACCACTGCTCAACCAGGCCCATTCACTGTTATCTATCAAGCCTGCATGGCACTCTGCCCTTTGGACCCTGCAGTCCTCTCAACACCTTTAAATGAAGCCCCAATTACTCAATGCTGCGAACAACTTTTCAAAATATATAAACATCAAAACAACTATAATTGAAAATGGTCGTTTTCGGAGAGGTGGTATTTGTTTTTCCTGCTTGCAGCAACATCCACATAGCAAGTAAAATTCTGTTTTGGTGTCAGGACAAATCTTTTTAACAATGCTGTGTTTTTTTAATGAATGTTATGTGAAACTGGTTTCTGGTATGGCATAGACCCATCTCCTATCCACATTCATAACATATTATGGTACGTGTTGTGCACCAATATTTCTTCTGTATGTATAGGCACAGTATGTTTAGTTTTCTATTTTAGCTGTCTTTTTATTCCTATGTCATAGTTATGTCATCTTCCAAGTATTTGCCCTTATTTTTCATTACCTCCTTAAGCAAAGTTTGAGGGGCACTTCGGAAGTTTGGGGTAAAGAAACCCTTTAATCCAGATTGTCCTTGAGCTTTTTTGTAGATGAGTCATAGGATACAATACAAGCAAAAAAGCAAAATCGAAACTACTAAGTCTGGCTCCATGTTTGCTTCTGCATGTCTCCTTGTGCAGCGCTTTGACACTCTACGGAGCCTTAACTGCGCTCCAAAAAAATATGCAAAATAATATGAGAGGCCTTGAAATTTAGCAACCAAAACAGGCCCGAGGCTAATATACATATGCCTTATTAAAACAACCCTTTTTGCCTGGCCTACGTAATATTCTACCTAATCAAAAAAACAAAAATGAGGAAGAAAGTATTGTGGGAAACAGTTTCAGGCAGGAAAATTCTCATAGATGAGAACGAGTGTGCGTGGATGTTTGTGTGCATGTCTGCGGGGTGAAAAGCCAGGGCATTGTGGATGAGATAGCTAACTTACAAGTTCAACGAAGCTTGGGTTGCCTTGGCCACATGAAAACAGCTTAGAGAGGATTGCAAAGGCCGCCACGAGGAAGTATTGTATTGTAAATAATTGCATTTATATACGAGGCGTCGAAGCGCTTTTTTCGTCGAGTAGCACGCTACTCCAGGACCCATAGAGGATTAGTGTTAAATTAGTATAGTGAAACATGCAAGTACATTTTAAGTGGTGGATAGGTTAGTCATTTATTTGAATTGGGAATGATAGCAGAAGGATAGAGGAGGAAAAAAGGTTTGTATTTATATAGCGCTTGTTACCCCTGATGGGGTGTTGAAGCACGCTATTCCGGAAGCCCATAAAGGATTAAGAATGGTACATGATACATCATTTTGGCCGGTTGTTTACCGACTAAGCTCTTTCAACAGCACACAAGCCATTAAGACCAAATTTGATATTTAATGAAGATTACAGTTTTTTCTATTGAGATGTACGTGAGCAACAAAGGAAAAGAATGACAACTCGGCTAGTTTCTGGTCTCCAAAAGCCAAGTATATCGCCCGACACAGATTTTAGTTCAAATTAGGAAGCCAGGCTCACAATACAACGCTTTACGCCTAATAAGCCTTGCAGTACACCAACATGTTTTTTTGGTCTGTAGTTATCTCTACCTTCTTTTGAAGAGAAAGTCGCCATAACCCTTCTAAAAGAGGAGCACAACAATCCACCAGTTTGGGTTGTTACCAAGAACTAAGTCGCAATGCAGGCTAGCGTTAACCTTCCACCGAAATACACAGAAAAAAAATAATAATTACGTGAAATAGCCAGGTCACCTAAATCAAAGGCTGAATGTACTTCATACACATTTAGACTAACTGCCGCCGTTCCATGTGTTTATAGCAATGAAATGTAGATCAGATTGTGGGGGAAATGTGTGTGACCAGATAGAAGGGGGTTAAGGCACTAGACTCGGGCAACTTTTTTTATAAAGATAATGTGATGGTATTCCCACAAACAGAAAGCCAATAATTCTATGTTGCACGAAAATGACACCGCTGAAATAACACAACAGCAGCAGCAACGAGGAAGACCGGGAAAAGCAACAGGACGGAGTGCAAGGAAGCGGGGACAAAATAATATTGAAGCACTCCAGAGCATTCCACAGTTGCATATTTCTGGCCTCAGTTCCCGCCCGGCATTTCCTTATGTTCATCCCGCAGTCTCTCTGATTGGAGGACAGTCGAGGATGACGTTGTATTCTTTTACTAAGTCCTCCAATCAGAGAGACCATTACCACACCCATTGAGCTACACTATTCTGAATCTAAAACGAAGAGCAAACGTTTTGGATTCCGGATCCAGGCAGTTCCATTCAGGAGTGCGATCGGGAATGCGCGACCCCCTTTGTATGTCTTCACGCCCCCCCCTGGGGGTCGGGCCCCACAGATTGAAGTCCCCTGCCTTAAAGGGAGAAGAAATGAAGATTCTGAGCAAAGGTCTACCTTTCGTGCTAACTGCCCATCCCAATCCTTTCACGATTAGAGCGGAGCTTCACCGTTTCTTTAAAAAAGTTGGACTACGATATTTCTTCAAAAACTCTCCTACCCCTGGAACATCATCTCAGACAGGCTTATCCACCTTTATGCCACCAGCACACTCCATGGCCAACAAGATCCTCAGGTATGAGAGTGTGGTCCTACAAGATGTCCTAAAGACATTGGACAACAGGCATTACGTCAACTACGTGTCACAAAGATGGAACGTGAAGCCTTTACACCATTGAAGAACAACAAACCGATTGTGATTACACCCCGCTGACAAGGGGGCAAGCAATTGTGGTGTTAGATATCACTAATTACAAGACGGAAGTCCTAAATCAATTGAAGGATGGGATCAGCTACACCAAATTACGGGCAGATACCACAAAAGATCTGGTGAAAATGATTTTGAAAGTAACCAGTAAAGGCTTGGAGGAAGGTTCTCTCTCAAATTTGAAGTTTCAGTTCCTGAACCAGAAACAACCCCGCCTCCCAACGATATAAACACTGCCCAAGATACACAAGAACATGCAGCACCCATAGGGACGACCCATCGTTTCCGGGTGTGGCTCTCTACTCTAACCCTTGTGCCAATACATAGATTTCTTTTTGAAACCACTGGCAGAGAATACAAGAGCATACCTTAAAGATACTATGGAGACCATAAATTTGGTTGACCAACAACCATTTGACCCCACTAAACGAATTTTGGTGACCATGAACATAATGTCACAGTACACGAGCATACCACAAGGACCTACTCCTGAAGTCAAGCAGATAGCCCTCAACAAAAAAGAACAGCACCCATGGGGGTGCCAACAGAATTTATCATCAAACTTCTTAAAAACGCCATGATGCAGAATTTCTTCTATTTCCAGGGGGATTTCTATTTACAAACCAAAGGTGTGGCCATGGGCGATAGTTTTGCTCCAGATCTAGCAATCATCTACATTGATCACTTGGAGAACTCCAATGTGTTTGACATCAACAACCTCTACAGCACCCTCTGTGGAGACGAAACATAGACAACGTCCAAACGACATGGGCAGGCGACCATCTGACATTGGATGACTTCCACACGTGGTTGAATCTCAGGAGTGATGACATTAAGTTGACGATACATTTGAACTCCCACAGTATTGATTTCCTGGATATCACCATCAAGACGGAGAACAACCAACAGTATACCACATTGTACAGAAAACCAGGGGAAAGAAATTCATTACTTAGATATAACAGCCATCATCTGAGAGGTTTATGGGACAACCTGCCCTTTGGACAGTTCCTAAGGATTCGCTGGAACTGTTCCATAAAAGAAGACTGTGTGTGAATCAGAAGAACTGAGCAACCGTCTTACCAGCAAGGGTTACCCAAAGGGACTGGTAAAAACGAGCCCGCAAGAGAGCATGGTTCAGTCCCAGAGAAACACTGCCGACTGCCAAAACACGACAGAGGGATCTCACCCAGAGGATGGTGTGTGTCACCACCTTTTCAACCTGGAGCCATGCGATCTGAAAGATTATAAACCACCATTGGGGCTTATTCTCAGACAATTTGGAACTGCAGGATCCACCGATGCACTCCTTCAAGAAAGGTAAAAGTGTGAAAGACAATGTGGTGTGTCACTTTTGGATCCGCCAACTGAATCATCCATTCAATCAATGCGGGGTCTCCCAGTAACCCTTGGCCACTACGAATGTGTAAGGCCTGCAAAATGGCCATTCAAATCAAACATTTATTCTACAAACATCATGCCATTGACTTAAAATCCTTTACCAACTGCGATTCACCAGACGTGATCTATGCGATCTGCCCACGAGAGATGGAATATGTGGGCCAGACCCAACAGAAAATAACGAATATGCTACTTACCAGTATGCATCTGTTCTTGGCATGTAGGGCTGCTGACATTCATATCTATTGCATTAGATCGCCGCCTAGTGTTGGGTCCGGATGATTGCACATTGTTGTCCTGAAGAAGTCTTCGAAGTATCACGGGATAGGTGGCTCCTCCCCTGGACTACAGTGCGCATGGGCATCCTCTCCATCCTCCGATTGTTTTTCGCCATTGTGGCAGAGATGGAGTGTAATACAGTGAGTGATGTCCATGCTAAATAGAAATTCTGAATGCCACAGCTGCAACAGGCGCCGGAGAGGAGGGTGGGCGATATGAATGTCAGCAGCCCTACATGCCAAGAACAGATGCATACTGGTAAGTAGCATATTCGGTTCGAGGCATGTGGGCTGCTGAATTTATCTATTGCAAAGAATACATAGCAGTCCCTCCATTAGCGGCGGCCGCCCGTGCCAGCTGCAGCAGTCTGAAAAAGTGTTTTGAGAACAGCCTGTCCTACAGCAGCCTGCTGTCTAGAGTGTACATCTACGCAGTAGTGTTTTGTAAATGTATGAATAGTGGACCATGTGGCTGCTCTACATATCTCCTCTAGTGGAATGTTCCCTAGGAAAGCCATGGATGCTCCTAACTTGCGTGTGGAGTGTGCACGTGGAGGAATCGTTAAAGTGCGTTTAGCTTTTTCATAGCAAATTTGTATACACTTAACGATCCATCTGGCTATTCCTGATTTTGAAATGGGATTGCCTTTATGCTGTGGAGCAAAGGCGACGATTGATTAACCACCGTGTTAATCGCCAAAGGGCTCATTTCCCCACCGCGGGACGCCCTTAACACCGAGAGCACGAAAACGGAATTTCCTCGCGGCTTTCAATGGTCCCCTAAACAGACCGTGGGGCTCCTGACTCGACCGTGAGTTTAAGGAGTTAGTCTAAAGTACGGTTGTACTTGTTTCCCCCACCAGGCCATACCGTTGGTTTGCCACCGTGATAACTACCTGGAAGCCCCTCGGCTCCTGAATCGACCAGCCGCCTATAACGAGACGCGGTTGGAACTAAACCAGGCAATTAATTACAATAGTCCTGATGATGATCCCGCTTAATTAGGAGCCTAGGGATCGAAACGTCGACCTTTTTATACAGTACTACATATATGACCATTGTGTTTAAATGCGTGCAGTAACTGCATTTGTGAGCTTGCTTTGATAATTAATGGTTTACAAGTCACAAAGTTGGCTCCACTTCTTTTTGCCTGTTATTTCTTTTGTTTTTCTATTTTTGTGCTTTGTATGATAGGTACAGGACTGTGCCCTATCACTTGTTTGTATATCGTACTTTTATGTCTTTATCTTTTGTAAAATAAACACCTGTGGCCCGGCTGGGCACACAGAGCGAACTAAATTTATAGCACTGACTACAGTCTATAAAAATATGCCTTACTACTAGGACCTTTGTTCTTCATAGTAGTCATTTACCCATGGTCCTAGTTTACCCAATGGGTTCCCTTGTTTAACATAATAAGTCTAGCGGAATCAATGGCGCTGGGGGAAAAGCGTACGCAAACTTGCCTGACCAGTTCATCCATATCGCATTGCCCTGCGACTGTGGGTGAGGGAACCTGTCGGCAAAGTGTTGGCATTTTGCGTTTTCCCTTGTGGCAAACAGGTCTATCTCTGGATGCCCCCACTGCTGGAAGTACGGGTGGAGTACTGATGGATGTATCTCCCACTCGTGCATTTGGTGGCTGTACCTGCTGAGAAGATCCGCCATCTGATTGTCCTTGCCCGGGAGGTGTTCCGCCATGAGGAAGATGTTTCTCTGAATGGCCCACTTCCACATGCTCTGAGCCAGATGAGACAACTGTGGAGAGTGCGTACCTCCCTGCTTCTGAATGTAGTACATGGCAGTCATGTTGTCCGTCCGGATCAACACGACTTTGTTGCACAGATGTACTTTGAAGGCTTTCAGTGCCATGAAGATTGCCATCAGCTCTAGAAGGTTGATGTGCATCTTCTTCTGCTGTGTCGTCCATAGTCCCTGCACTGTGTAATGGAGTACATGAGCTCCCCATCCCTGGAGAGATGCGTCCGTTGTCAGTATTACCTGTGGTACAGGCTCTTGGAACGGTCGGCCCTTGCAAAGGTTGTGTGGATTCCACCAATGCAGAGAGTTGTATGCCCGACTGCTCACCAACACTAGGTCTTTTAACTGCCCTCGAGCCTGGTTCCACTGACGTGCCAAGCACTCCTGAAGCGGGCGCATATGTAGTCTCGCATGTGGGACTATGAAGATGCAGGAGGCCATCATGCCTATCAACTGCATGAACACTGTTGCCTGAAGCGAGTGTTGAGGTCTGAATTTTTGTATCAGCAATTGCATGCTGTGTATCCGCACTGAATTTGGCTGAGCTTTAGCTGCTAAAGAGTGTCTATCGTTGCGCCCAGGTACTGCCGTACGCGGGCAGGTTGAAGATGTGACTTGGGGTAATTCAGTGAGAATCCCAGATCGTGAAGGAGGTGAATGGTGTGGGACACGTGGCTGGCACACAGCTGGGCCGACTTTGCTTGAATAAGCCAGTCGTCCAGATAAGGGTAGACATGTATGTGCTGTCTCCGTAGGTGTGCCGCCACTGTCGCCAGACACTTGGTGAATACTCTGGGTGCCGTCGTCACTCCGAAGGGGAGGACCTTGAACTGGTAGTGTTGATCCTGAATGGTGAACCTGAGATACTTTCTGTGGGAAGGGTGCATGGGAATGTGGAAGTACGCATCCTTGAGATCCAGTGTTGCGAGGAAATCTCCCTGACTTAAAAACGGTAGGACTTGCTGTAAGGTGAGCATGTGAAAGTGCTCTGACAGAATGTATTGGTTCAGAGGTCGTAGGTCGAGTATGGGCCTGAGAGACCCGTCCTTTTTTGTAATCAAGAAGTACAGAGAGTACACCCCTGATCCTTGCTCCGATAGAGGCACAAGCTCTATGGCTCCTTTTTGCAGCATACTGACGACCTCTTGCTGCAATAAGAGTAAGTGCTCTGCGGACATAGGACGGTGTCTTGGTGGAATGTTGGGTGGAGTGGCTGTAAGCTCTAGACAATACCCGTACTGTACAATATCTCGTACCCACCTGTCTGTGGTGATGGATTTCCATACAGACAGGAACTGTTGTAGTCTCCCCCCGACAGGTGTTAGATGGTCGGGGGGCAGTGACAAGGCGTCACTGTTTGGTATTGGCAGAGGATCTGGAGTTGTTGTTTCCTCTTCCTTTGATGTTATTTCCTCTATATCCACCCCTGGGATTTTTTATTGTAGGTGGATTGTGTACCTCCCTTGTTATACTGCGTTTGTTGGGTGTTTTGGCCCCTTGAGGGTCCTCTGTTATTGGAGCGCCGAAAGGAACCACCCCGAAACTGCTGCGACTGCAGAGCTCCCATGGATTTTGCAGTTTCTGTGTCCTTTTTAATCTTTTCTAGGGTAGCATCAACTTCAGGGCCAAACAAGAAGTCAGTGTTAACTGGCTGATTAAGAATGGTGGTCTGTATTTCTGGTTTGAAACCAGATATCCTCAACCAAGCAGGTCGCCTTAGCATGACGCTAGTGTTTATAGCCGTAGCTGCAGTGTCAGCTGTGTCTAGTGCACACCTAATGGAAGCGTTGGAGATCAGCTTCCCCTCCTGAACCAATAGCTCTGCTCCTTCCTTGAATTGTTCTGGGAGGTGCTGTAATAATGTCTCCAGAGTATCGTAGTATGACCTATCATATCTGGCCAGAAGCGCCTGAGTATTAGCAATACGCCAGATGCAGCCTGTGCTGCCACTCTTTCGACAGATGTGTCCAGTATCTTTGACTCTTTATCAGGCGGAGGCGCATCTCCAGTTGTCTGCGAGTTTGCCCTCTTCCTTGCATTTGCAACCACCATAGAGTCCAAAGGCAATTGACCTTTAATATAGGTAGGATCCACAGGCGCCGGCCTATACTTTTTTTCTATCCTAGGGTTAACTACCCTTGCTCTAGTATTTTCTTTGAAAATGTCCTTGGCGTGTTTAAGAACGCCCATGAGCATTGGTAGTGTCTTTACACTTCTTTCGGAAGTTGAGAACGTGTCCACAAGGAAGTCCACTTCCACAGTATCACTATGAAGATCAACGTCATGATTTAACGCAGCTCTTTCAATCAGAGCGTTGAAAGCTGTAGTGTCTTCAGTTGGTGATGTTTTGACATTGTAGACCGTAGTATCAGGGTCATTTTGCGTGTTGCCTGGGTCAGCAGGGTCTGCCCATGGGTGGTTCTGATCATCACGATCAGTGTCCATCACATCATCATCAGCATCATTATTATCGTCACATGCCCCTGCATCCGAGTATGTAGGGGAAAAGGAGTGAGGCTCCTGCTCATATGTCTGCAAGTGTTAGACCATCACTGGTGACGCAGGTGATCCCCTCTTTTTCTTAAGAGGAATCCTGAAAGACTCCATGGGTTTTTCTGGGACTAATTTCCTTTTGTAGATAGACAGTCTCCCCGTTTCCGAGTCGATGAACTTCCTCGGTTCTCGTTCCTCTGTCTCGTATGCAGGCCTGTGGGCCAATGCGGGTCTTTTTACGGGGTCAACGCTCTGTTTTGGCTCGAACATCTTCGGCCTCACTGGCGGTGGCAAACCGCATTTTATTGGCGCCGACGTAGCGAGCGCGGTGACCAACTTTGCAGTTGTGACTTTCTTCGGTCCCGCCGACAAAGCCTTGTCTCCGATTCTTTGAATCGACTCCCCGACGTGTAGGGCCATGTCTTGGGCCTTATGCTACGCATGCGTCGTGGCTGCATCTGACTTTGAACCGACGTTCGTCTCCGGTCCCGTCTTTGATCGAGAAGTGGAACTCTGTCTCGATTCGAGCTGCGTAGCGGCTCCCTTCGGTGCCGACGTCTTCGACTCTAAGATCTTCACCGTGGCCCTTGGCGCCCCGCTACTCGAGGGCCTTCTGGAAGCTTCCCGCATCGAAGTCCCTCATTTGTTTTGTCAGCCCGAGGGTTTGGAGGCCTTGGCGCCGACTAGAGCCAGTTGCACTTTCGGTTTCGACTGTGCTGGCTTCGGTTTCGTTTTGCTGAGATCAACCAAAGTTGGTTTGGAAACCGATGGCTCAATGATAATGTTCGAAGCCGGGCCTTGTTGCGGGGCTGTTGAACTCGAAGGTAGATCTTGGGTAAGGCCTTGAGGCGATCCCTCGACCTGAGCCGTATTGATATTATGTCCATCGGCCCCCGTATCGACGGTTGGGCCTAGCTCCTCTGAGCTATCTTCCTCTGCCCCAAGGGCCTGAACGTCGAAGTCTCCTACCTCTTCGACGAATTCATAAGTCTCCTCGTCTTCCAGATACTCCTCTTCATCGGCTTCAGTCGGATCCATGCACAGATCCCTGCTCCGATGATTCATCTCGGTCCGGTAGCTCGACGACTTCTTCGTCTCCGGTCCCGAGGATATTATCTGGTTCTGGCGCAGGCCTATTCGATTGCAATCGAGTCGCGTGTCGGGTCAGAAGAGTCTTCTTTGATCTGAACCGGGCACAGGCCATACATTGGTCTTCATTGTGGTCCGGTGACAAGCATTTGTTGCACACAGGGTGGACGTCGTCGTGTGCATATTTTGCATTACAAAGCGGACACCTTTTGAAAAGGCCTCGACTCTCCATCGTCGATGAAACTATGCGAGAGGTGAATGAAGCCGTCCGATAGTCGATGTCCTGTAGATAAATGTTATCGATACCGATCGAAACGATACCGACGGCCGCGAAAGCCTTTTGGCTTTGAGAAAAAGTTTCCTAACTTGAGCTAGGATGTTAACATCCGAACCCAATGTCGGAAAAAAACAATCTGAGGATGGAGAGGATGCCCATGCGCACTGTAGTCCAGGGGAGGAGCCACCTATCCCGTGATACTTCGAAGACTTCTCCATGACAACAATGTGCAATCATCCGGACCCAACACTAGGCGGCGATCTAATGCAATAGATATGAATTCAGCAGCCCACATGCCTCGAACATATCTGGATACTCCAACACTGTAGCAGGATCTGGTGCAGCGTCCAAGGTGCACACCTTGTTGAACACTATCAAAATAAACACACGGTTGAGAGTTTGAAATGGCTGGTCCTAGAGAAGGTTACACTTGGTGTCAGAGAAAGTAACATTCAGTTCATCCTGAATATCCATGAGTGCAAGTGGATGTACCTTTTGAACACTATTCACAATGGTCTGAACGAATTGGATGAGAGCAATGCCCAGCTGACCTGCCTAATTTCTGCACAACTGTGTCCTCCGTAAGGGAATCTTCAATGCCCCCCATTTGTAGCATCATGCATACCACCTCAAGCTTTAGGAGCTGCAGCAAGCCCATATGTGTACATACAATCTTCATTAATCACCACAAATATATAGTGCGACTAAAAGGGGACGTTAAGCTAGATATCCCTGTATGCTCGTCTTGCGAGATCACCATTGTTGTATGCACTATATGACTGTTTTACTAACATTGATGGATTCTGGATAATGCCACATCTGTTATGTAATGTATTTTTATCTCACTATGATGGCTGTTGTGCTAATTATGTACAAAGTAATCACCATATCCAATGCGATGTCTGTCATGACACGCAACTGTATCTCACTAGGACATCTGTTGTGCTACTATGTACAAAGTAATGAATATGCTACTTACCAGTATGCATCTGTTCTAGGCATGTAGGGCTGCTGACATTCATATCTATAGCATAGATTGCCGCCTAGTGTTGGGTCCAGATGATTGCACATTGTTGTCCTGGAAGAGTCTTCGAAGTATCACGAGATAGGTGGCTCCTCCCCTGGACTACAGTGCGCATGGGCATCGACTCCATCCCCAGATTGTTTTTAGCCATTGTGGCAAAGATGGAGTGTAATAGTGTAAGCGATGGCCATGCTAAGAGTAAGTGTTAAAAAGTCTGCAGCCGCTACAGGCGCCGGGGAGGAGGGCGGGCGATATGAATGGCAGCAGCCCTACATGCCAAGAACAGATGCATACTGGTAAGTAGCATATTCAGTTCGAGGCATGTGGGCTGCTGAATTCATATCTATAGCATAGAATACATAGCAGTCCCTCCATTAGCGGCGGCCGCCTGTGCCAGCTGCAGAAGTCTGAAAAAGTGTTTTAAGAACAGCCTGCCCTACAGCTGCCTGCTGCTTGGAGTGCACATCTACACAGTAATGTTTGGTAAATGTGTGTGGTGTAGACCATGTGGCTGTTCTACAAATATCTTCCAAAGGGATATTACCAAGGAAAGCCATAGAGGCCCCCAACTTTCGGGTGGAGTGGGCTCTTGGAGGGACCGTTAAAGTGCGCTTAGCCTTGTGATAGCAAATCTGAATGCACTTAACGATCCACCTGGCTATACCTGCTTTGGAAATGGGGTTGCCTTTGTGCTGGGCTGAGAAGGCAACAAAGAGTTGTTGTGTTTTCCTAAAGTCTTTGATCCTATCGATGTAGTACATCAAGGCTCGTTTGACATCAAGAGTGTGGAGCATTCTTTCGGCAACTGTTTCTGGGTTCTGAAAGAATGCGGGCAGTTCAATGGTCTGATTGACATGGAACTGCGAAACCACTTTAGGAAGAAATTTAGGGTTAGTGCGCAGCACCACCCTGTTGGAGTGAATTTGAATGAATGGCTCTTGTACAGTGAGCGCCTGTAGCGCACTTGCACGTCGCAGAGACGTAATGGCAATGAGAAAAGCCACTTTCCATGTCAAGAACTGGATCTCACATGAATGTAGAGGCTCAAAAGGTGGGCCCATCAACCTGGTGAGGACCACATTGAGGTTCCATACAGGAGCTGGCGGGGTCCTGGGAGGGATGACCCGCTTCAGGCCTTCTGGGAAGGCTTTAATTGCAGGCACTCTGAAGACGGAGAGATGCTGCCTGTTCTGGAGATAAGCCGCTATGGCGGATAAGTGTATCCTGATGGAAGCGTATGCTAGATTGCATTTGTAAAGATGTAACAAATAGCAGATGATGTTGGGAGTGGATGCATCTAGCGGGTTGATGTGTGTTGCACAGTAAATGACAAACCGCTTCTATTTTGCTGCATAGCAGGCTCTGGTGGTGGGCTTTCTTGCCTCCCGTATGATATCCATGCATTCAGTGGGCAAGTCAAGGTAGCCAAACTCTAAGACTTCAGGAGCCAGATCGCCAGGTTGAGCTGTTGCGGATCTGGATGCTGAATGTCGCCATGGCTCTGCGTCAAAAGCTTGGGCGTGAGGTGTAGCCTTTGATGCGGTACCACGGAGAGTTCCAGAAACTTGGTGTACCATGGCTGGCGTGCCCACGTTGGAGCAACCAGGATGAGAGTCATCGAGTGTTGCTTTAGCTTACTTGCCACCAGCGGTATGAGAGGTGCTGGGGGAAAAGCGTACGCAAATCTGCCTGACCAGTTCATCCATATCGCATTGCCTTGCGACTGTGGGTGAGGGAACCTGGCGGCAAAGCTTTGGCATTTTGCGTTTTCCCTTGTGGCGAACAGGTCTATCTGTGGATGACCCCACTTCTGGAAGTACGGGCGGAGTACTGATGGATGTATCTCCCACTCGTGCATCTGGTGGCTGTACCTGCTGAGCAGGTCCGCCATCTGATTGTCCGTTCCTGGGAGGTGTTCCGCCATGAGGAAGATGTTCCTCTGAATGGCCCACTTCCACATGCTCTGAGCCAGATGAGACAACTGTGGAGAGTGTGTACCTCCCTGCTTCTGGATGTAGTACATGGCTGTCACGTTGTCCGCCCGGATCAACACGACCTTGTTGCACAGATGTACTTTGAATGCCTTCAATGCCATGAAGATTGCCATCAGTTCTAGGTAGTTGATGTGCATCTTCTTTTGCTGTATTGTCCATAGTCCCTGCACTGTGTAGTGGAGTACATGAGCTCCCCATCCCTGGAGAGACGCGTCCGCCGTCAGGATGATTTGTGGGACAGGCTCTTGGAACGGTCGGCCCTTGCAAAGGTTGTGTGGATTCCACCAATGCAGAGAGTTGTACGCCCGACCTGTGACCAACACTAGGTCTTTCAACTGCCCCTGAGCCTGATTCCACTGATGCGCTAAGCATTCCTGGAGCGGGCGCATATGTAACCTCGCGTGCGGGACTATGAAAATGCAGGAGGCCATCATGCCTATCAACTGCATGAACACTCTCGCTTGAAGCGAGCGTTGCGGTTGGAACTGTTGGATTAGCGACTGGATGTTGTTGATCCGCGCTGAAGTTGGCTGAGCTGTGGCTGCCAGAGTATTGATCGTTGCACCCAGATATTGCCGCACATGGGCTGGCTGAAGGTGCGACTTTGGATAGTTCAGGGAGAACCCCAGACTGTGAAGAAGGTGAATGGTGTGGGACATGTCGGCGGCGCACTGCTGGGCCGACTTTGCCTGAACCAGCCAGTCGTCCAGATAAGGGTAGACATGGATGTGTTGTCTCCTGAGGTGCGCCGCTACTGTCGCTAGACATTTGGTGAACACTCTGGGGGCCGTGGTCACTCCGAAAGGAAGGACCTTGAATTGATAATGCCGATTTTGAATGGTGAATCTGAGGTATTTTTTGTGTGATGGATGGAGTGGAATGTGGAAGTAAGCATCCTTGAGGTCTAAGGTTGCGAGGAAGTCTCCCTGATTGAGGAGTGGAAGAACCTGTTGCAGCGTTAGCATGTGGAAGTGTTCTGAGAGAATGTACTGGTTTAGGGGCCTGAGGTCTAGAATAGGCCTGAGGGACCCGTCCTTCTTGGGGATTAAGAAGTACAGGGAGTACACCCCTGTGCCTTCCTCCTCCACTGGCACGAGCTCTATAGCGCCCTTTTGCAGCATGACGAGAACCTCCTGCTGCAATAAGTGCAAATGCTCTGTGGACATAGGACGGTGTTTTGGTGGTATGTTGGGTGGAGTGGATGTGAGCTCCAAACAATAGCCGTACTGGATAAGTTTCCTGACCCACCTGTCTGTGGTGATGTTTTTCCAGACTGGCAGGAACCGCTGCAGTCTCCCCCCCCCCCCCCCGCCCCCCCCCCCGACAGGCGTGGAATGGTCGGGGGGCAGTGACAGGGCGTCACTGTTTGTTGGAGGCAGAGGAACAGGAGTTGTTGTTGCCCTTGCCTCTGCCCGTGGCGTTGTTGCCTCGATAACCTCCTCTATTTTGTTTGGGGTAAGAGGATTGCGCACCACCTTTATTGAATTGTGTATGCTGGGACATCTGGCCTCTGGAAACACCCCTATTGCCTGAGGGACAAAAAGTGCTCCCCCGAAACTGTTGGGATTGGAGAGCTCCCATGGACTTGGCAGTCTCGGTATCCTTTTTTATTTTTTCCAAGGTGGTATCCACCTCAGGACCAAATAATCTGTCGGGGTTAACTGGTTGGTTGAGGATGGTAGTTTGGATCTCTGGCTGAAATCCAGAGATTCTGAGCCACGCCTGTCGTCTTAACATCACACTGGTGTTAATCGCCCTGGCTGCAGTATCGGCAACGTCCAGTGCGCACTTTATTGAAGCGTTGGAGATGAGCTTCCCCTCTTGGATAAGCATCTCCGCAGCCTCCTTATATTGGTCTGGGAGATGTTGCAACAGGGTCTCTAGGGTGTCGTAGTGTGCCCTGCCGTAGCGTGCGAAGAGTGCCTGCGTGTTAGAGATACGCCATATATTGGCCGCCTGAGCTGCTACTCTCTTTCCCGATGCTTCAAGCACTTTGGACTCTTCGTCCGGGGGAGGAGCTTCACCCGTGGTCTGTGAATTTGCCTTCTTGCGGGCATTAGAAACGACCAGAGAGTCCAATGGCAACTGGCCCTTGATGTAAGTGGGATCGCCAGGTGCCGGTCGGTATTTCTTTTCAATTCTAGGGTTGACCACCCTAGCTCGTGTGGGCTCCTTGAAAATGTCCGCTGCATGTTTGAGGACCCCTTTGAGCATTGGGAGAGTTTTCACAGTTTTCTCAGCTGCTGAAAAAGTGTCAAAGAGGAAGTCCACCTCCACAGGGTCAGCATGGAGCTCAACGTCGTGGTTCTTAGCCGCCCTTTCAATCAAGGCATTGAATGCCGCAGAATCCTCAGTGGGAGACGTTTTGATATTGTATATCTGAGGGTCGAGAGTGGGTTGCTGATCCCCCTGGTCACCTGTGTCCACCCATGCGTCCTGTTGTGCATCAGGATCAGCGTGGGTTGGGAAGCTGTATTCGTCATCTTGATCCCCAGCATCCTTGGCATCGGAATAAGTTGGCGAGGGCGTGGCAATTGTTCGAGTCCGAGGGGTCAATGGTTCGACCAAGACTGGTGCATCAGAAGCAGGCTTTTTGCGCTTTAAGGGAATGGTATACGACTCCAAAGGCGCCGTCGCCGTCATTTTTCGCTTGTAAAGCGTAAGCTTCCCAGTGTCGGCATCGATGAAGCGTTCCGACTGTTCCTCCAGCAATGGTGGTCGATGCGTTGAGCCCCCAGCTGGGAGAGTAGGCGTCGACCCCACAGCACTGTGCGTTTTCGCTTCGGGCGCCGCCCGTGGTGCGAATGCCTTTGGTGCCACCTTCGGTGGTAACGTGAAGAGGAGTGGCGTCGATGACTTGGAGGTGGGGACCGACTGTTTCAGCGCGGAAGGCGTTCTGGGGTCTTCTGCCGAGGCTTTGTCCCGGATACGCTTGAGTGAGTCCGAGACCTGCTTCGTGAACGAAGCGGACGGTTTCGCCGATACGACAGACGACCTCGGTCCAGCAACGTGGGAAGACTCGCTCGTCGACGACTGTGGCTGGTCGGTCCGAGGCGTGCCTGTGGCGGTGCCCTGGGCAACCTTTGGCTCGATGCCCTTGCCGGTCTTCGGCTCGACGCCCTTTGCGGCCTTCGGTGCCGCGGCCTTGCTCGGCTTCGGCTCGATACCCGATCCGGACTTCGGCTCGACGCCCTTGCTGGACGACCTTTGTGGGCATGCACCCAGACGCCTTTAGACTGCTTCGGCTGGACGGATTTCACCGACGTGGCCGGGTCGACTTGCTTCTTGGGCTGTCCCGACACCCCGGAGGATGAGGGTGTCGATGGTGGACCAGAGGGTTTCAGTTTCGATTGCGCCTGAACCACTTTGGGGTGTTCGGAGACCGAAGGTTTCACTTTCGGTTTCGATTTCTTCAATGGCGGCTCCGCCGAAGTGTCCGTAGCCGGGCCTGGAGGCTGGGCTGTGGATTTTGGTAGAAGGTCTTGGGTAAGGCCGATAGGCGATCCCTCGACCTGAGCCTTAGTAAGAGTTCGAACGGGGCATAGCTCGTCCTCTGAGCTATCTTCCATGGCCCCATAGGCCTCATCGTAGTCTCCTACCTAGTCGACGACGTCTGCTACGGGTAGGTCTTCGACATCCACTTGAGGGTCGTCTTCGACTTCTTCCGCTGGAGGCGAAATCTGCAGGTGAACGTCGTGTTCGTCTGCTTCGTCGCTGTCGAAGATGTCCACCGGTGCCGGGGCCGACTGCCGGGCCTCCATGCGCGCCACGCGCCGAAGCCGAATCGTTTTCTTCGAACGAAATCTGGAACAAGCCATACAGTTGGCTTCATCGTGGTCCGGCGACAGGCACTTGTTGCACACCGGGTGGACGTCGATGTGCGGGTACTTCGATCCTCACACGGGACACTTCTTGAACGGGCTCCGTTCCAAGTAGCGTCGGCGAGGGTCTTGCTGCGTCGACTGGGCCTCGAGCTCCAAGAGTCACGCGACCCCCGGAATGTCGAACTCGGAAGGCGAGTCCAAACAAACTGGGCACCGAACGCAAACAATACCGACGATAAAGAGAGAAAGAAAGGCCTTTTGGCCTCGAGAATATGTTGATTCCGAACTGAGAGAACGAAAGTACATCCGAACCCAATGGCGGAAAAAAACAATCTGGGGATGGAGTCGATGCCCATGCGCACTGTAGTCCAGGGGAGGAGCCGCCTATCTCGTGATACTTCGAAGACTCTTCCAGGACAACAATGTGCAATCATCCGGACCCAACACTAGGCGGCGATCTATGCTATAGATATGAATTCAGCAGCCCACATGCCTCGAACTTGTGTATTACTATGTATCCAACCCTGTGGAATAGACTATGACATACCATAACATTGCTGGCATCTGGGTTAGGCCATACCCAAAGGTGATTTCTGTTAGGCAAATATATCCCACGATGCCAGGCTATGAACTCATAGTTTCGACATACGCGGATGCCTCGCTTCTTTATGTTCGAGATCCTGAACGGCATCTCTCAGTCTTGCAGGAAGTAGTACACTTTTGGGGGGGGGGGGGGGGGGGGGCAGGTCTAAGAGTCAATTGGTCAAAGTCCATTATATTCCCCCTCACGCCATCCCAGACTCAATTCGAACTGGTTTACCCACTGCAATGGACGATGGAGTTGGTAAGATATCTTGGTATCCAAGTGCACTCGGTAGTGTTTTTTAGGGAAAATTATGGAGTGTTAGTCAGTAAGCTGGAGGATGAGGTGGATAGCTGGATTAGTGTCCCGTTGTCACTCCTGGGTAGAATCTCAATAATGAAAATGGTGATCTGCCCCCGTTTCTGGTTTCTCTTCACAAATATCCAAATGGTCCTCCCTGGTATATTTTTTAAGAGGCTCACAACTTTAATGGTCAAACTGGCATGGGCGGGCAAACAACCGAGGGTTAAATGGCAAATTCTCACGTTGCCTTATCACATGGGGGACTAGGGACACCGGAATTGGATCTTTATCATAGAGCAGCGCAGAGTACACACGCTCATCTTTGGATACACGGTTCGCCAGACATTCCTCATCTGCGCATCGAGCGGGAGGTTGCTACCCCCCACCCGTTGCCCAAGTTGCTCTTTATACCTCCGGACCGCAGGACTGGAATTCTGGACTTGATAAATGCGACCACTCATGCCTAGCATCACCTTCTAAAGATGCCGGCTGGGGCTATTCTGTATTCACCTTTAGCTCCCCTGGAATGGTGTCATTGGTTGCCGACATGTAGAGATGGGGTTGTAGTTCGCACACTTAACTCCATCGGGGTCAACACTATAGGGGACTTATTTGAGGGGGCACAGCGAAGACTTGGGATTCCGTGAATATAGGGGACACTACGCCCTCCCTTCTCACCAAGTTCCAATACCACAGAACCAGACATGCACTGCTACAGCTATTGGGAAGTGACCTGGCTGAACCGCCGGAAGTGACTGCCCTCTCATTAGTCATAAAAACACAAGACCCGGCGGGACTAGTTTCTAAAATGTATATGTCGTATAGGGAGAATCATTTTACAGCCTGGCCAAGCGACTTGAAATGAGGAAATCGATGACGATATGTGGCTGTACTGCTGCCTTAATACGAAACAAGTTTCCCTTAATGGTAGACACCGTTTGATACACTTCAAATACCTCCATAGAGTCTACTATACCCGGGAAAGGCTTTGCAGATATGGATTAAGGGAAGACTCTAGGTGTGAGCGTTGCAGCAAGCAAGTGGCTGACTTGACGCATTTAGCATGGTTTTGCCTGGGGGTTGCTAAGTTTTGGGGACGTGTGTTTTCGGAAATGGCAGCGATGATAGGGCAAGCACTTACACCTGAGCCGGCTCTATCGCTGTTAGGCTACTCGAAACCTTTACCTAAAGTGATGCGCAGGTTAGTGGACATGGGGCTGTTGATGGCCAAGCGTAGAGTGGCAATTTGTTGGTCAAGGGGGCAGCTTCCTATAACGGCTCAGTGGGCTTCTGATATGTTGTATTGCTCCACCCAAACGGAATGTTACAGTGACCTCCAACGTCCCCGCAAAAGGCCTATGAATTTTTGGACAATGTATATAGAGCCACTAAAGACGGCGATAATGGGGTGACCATGGGAGAAGGACAGATGTGAATGTTCTCACCCCTGTAATATGGTAACTCTGTAACATGCCTTAGAGAGAAGGTCGCTCCATAGAGAAACCAGGGGGAGCATGGGATAGTGTGGAATATTGCAGATCTTTAAGTAACCTCAAGAACGGGGATATGCTACTCATAACTCATGACATGTCAGTTGGCGCGGAACGTGATTAATATGATGTGTAGTACTGTTTATCTACTGTACTGTATCGCTCTGGATTGAAAGAATATCAGGAATAATGGTCACTGATGTCATAATAACTGGAAAGCGTCCTATGTTGATTGTATATCTATAGTATGGCGTTTTCTTGTCCTTGAAAAGCACAATAAAGAAAAAAAAATAAACTATATCCCACGATGACATCTGTTTGGCCGATATGTAGAAAGTATTTGTTGTTTTGCAATGTATTCCATTCTTCCCAAAACAAATGCTACATCTTGAATGAGTAAACAAAAATGTATTCCTTTCTTTCCAAAACACATGCTTCATTTCGAACGTGTAAACATTATGACCCGCGGAATGTGTATTTACCAAATATTATTCGCGAGGGCACATTAATTTCTTCCAACTGAAAGTTTGTGTTCCAGAGCCCCTTCATTTATTTTTACATTGCAAACGAGACCGGCATTTTTTTAACCATTTGCATACCCCATTCTTTAGTTTCAATAGTCTTTTTTTCACTGAAGGTTTTGTCAGTCATCACCAGGCAGCATCTAGCGACTGCCATGATGCGGCCAGTGCGCGCGCGCCGAAATGACTAGGTATTTAAATAGTTACTTCCCCAGTGCACGGTGTACGATGCGGTAAAATGGATGCACTCGGAGTCAAGGTCACCTCCAAGACCCCCCCAGTGCCACGACCGACACCAACTCCGCAGACAGTGAATTTTACAGCTGGGTCTCCTGCTGCGCCGACAAGCTGGCACCTCTCCACCACCCCGCCAAACACCCTCTGAAGACCGCCTGGTTCACCACAGAACTCCAAGAAGCCAGACGCTCCTGCAGACACCTAGAGAAAACCTGGCGGAACCAGAAAACCACGGAACAACCACAAGAGCACCCTGAAGGAATACCAACAGCGTATAAGAGACACCAAACAGACCTTCCTAACAGATAAAGTCAAGACCAATGCAACCAACGTCAAGGAACTGTTCAACGTCATTCAGCAGTTTGCAAAACCCTCCTGCGAAACCACGGACATCACACCCTCCCAGGAACTCTGCGACAAACTCAGCTCCTACTTCCTAAAGATCAAAGCCCTCTACGAAAACTTCAGCGAGCCTGCACCAGACAACACCCCACTACCCACCACCGCTGAGAAATCGACCATCACGTCCTGAGTTTCTGCGTCTGTCAGGCACATCACCACGACCATGAAGAAAACTCACTCAGGAGCCCCAACAGACACCTGCCCCCCCAATCTTCCACAGGGCCACCGCTGTCATCGCACCCGAACTAGGACAGAAGTGCAACACCTCCCTCAGATTCGGCATCTGCCCAGACACCTGGAAACGTGCAGAAGTGAAACCCATCTTCAAGAAACCAACGGCCGACCCAACGGACCTGAAAAACTACCGGCCCATCTCTCTCCTCCCTTTCGCAGCCAAAGTCACAGAGAGACTCGTGAACACCCAGCTGACCGCCTTAATAGAAGAGAACTCCATCCTAGATGCCTCCCAGTCTGGCTGCTACAGCAACCACAGCACCGAGACCGCCCTCCTCGCCGCCACCACCATCTGCATGCTACTAGACCAGCTACACACTGCGGCCCTCATCCTTCTAGACCTCTCCGCAGCCTTTGACATTTTCTCACATCGCACGCTAGCAGCCAGACTCCATGACGCAGGGATACAAGGAGCTGCCCTCAACTGGATCCAATCCTTCCTCTCCGGCAGAACCCAGAGGATCAGACTCCACCCCCTTCCTTTCCAAACCCACTGACATCACCTGCGGAGTACCCCAAGGATCATCACTCAGCCCGACGCTCTTCAACATCTACATGGCCCCCATGGTCAGACAGTATGGGCTCAGCATTCTATCCTACGCCGACGGCACCCAGCTCATCCTCTCGCTCACGAAGAACCCCGGAGGCACCAGACTGTTTCCAGTAAGGAATGAGGAACGTGGCAGCCTGGATGAAAGACAGCTGCCTGAAGCTAAACTCAGAAGACCGAGGTCCTAGTCTCCGGACCCTGTACCTCTGCCTGGGACAACACTTGGAAGGACCTCAAGACCTGGCTCTTTGACTGATCCGGATCTGCTCCCTCCCTCCCCCCAGTGCCTTGAGACCCTCACGGGTGAGTAGGGCGCTCTACGAACTCCTGATTGATTGAAGGTAAGAAGGTTTTTTCCTTCGTCCCCTGTTTCCTTGCAGGACCGTCGTATACTAAAGGCACACTTGTCAACTTAGTTCTCTCTTCCTATTCTTTTTTAGAAGCAGCCTTTCAACGCCAATGAACCCTCTAAGAATGCGCGGTTAACAAGCATAAGGTAACTGCCCCTCTATTGTGCCTACAATATGATTAGACCATATGTTCTGAGTGGTAGTACTACCCTGGTCCTTTTCTTTTTCGTTTACTCACACAGTATTGGAACCTTTTGATTTATCGTGGCCTGTACAGAAAAAATACAAATTAAGACAGACAAGTGGAGATAAATATGTGACAAGTTAGTTTATTTATTTTAGAGATACGTCCATATCCAAGTAATGACATGCAAGTAAAAAAATGTATTTAAATGTATTTGATCACTTGACTGATGGTGTTCAACCTTATCGTTTCAGGTTGCCATTCGTCGGCCCTCTATTCTAGGAGCTCACAGGCCCACCTTTACTAATATAACCACCCAGCCATTGGTGGTGCATGGTAATTCAGTTTATCCCCCTTTTTTGACACCAAGTGTTGATAAAGAATTTCATGATAGTTTTAAAGTTTTTCTCCTATATCAATCTCTCAGGTGCCACATACACAGTCCTGAGGAAGACTCCTGTTGTAAGGATCATGGTCGCCTATGGATTATTGGGATCGAGACGTCGAAAATGTCCCTATGCCAGTTGGGGTAACAGTGTGGTTCACCACCTTTGATATTAAAGCATGGATTCCTTCAGACCTGGAGGATGCCACCTCCTGCTCCCAAGCTCAGTTTGCACCAGGACAGGTGGGATGTTAGGTATGCGAGGAGGTGTGTTGCACCTCCAGGCTAGTCACACCCTTAAGGTTTGCTACCTGAAGTGAACAAGAAAATTAGGACTTCACCATCTTGGTTGTGATGAAATTTGGAAATTTGGGACAGGGTGATGCTCACTTCCCAAAGGAAGTAGGCATCTAGGGGGCTGTAGGAACCCCAGGGTTAAGCAGTTCATTGGCTACTACCATTAACTCCCCTTAAATCCCCTAAATGGAGTATTGAGGTGGCCCCCTGAAACCAGGAACTCAGAATTGTCTGCCTGGAGAAGATAGGAGGACAAAGAAGAGCTCACGACGAGTGAACTAAGGTGCATTAATTGACTTGGTGCCAACTCTGCTAGCTGCCCCCGACAACTGCCTGGGCACGGCTTGTCCGGAAAGCAGAGTCAACTCCCAAAGCTGTTGGAGGAGTGACCCACGATTTCACCTGGCCGACATCTCCCTCGGAGCTACTTCCCTGCTATCTGTATGCACCAAAAGGACAGACATTGGAGGCTCTGCAGCACGACACTGCCAGACAAAGCTGCACTGAACATGAGCCCCCCAGCCAGAGTTGCTGTGAACCAATGGTGCCCCTGAGATACAGAGACCCTCAAGAGCCAAGCCCCAGCTAGGGTTTAGCCGACTGGCCCCACAGTTCCCGCCTGTAGCCTCTTTCTGCAGGAACCATGAGAGCCTTTGGAACGTCTGCATTAGGCACATGAAGACACCACTGCACCAGAACCCCCCAGCCCGAGGAGAAGTGGACCAACGGTGCCCACCCCATTGATTTAAACGGGCACCCAACGCTGAATGCACATCTCTACCCGGGCGCACTACAGCCGACCAAGGTGACCTATTGGTGCTGCTTTGGGCCTTGCCCCATACTTACCTTACATCTAGAAGGACAGTCCCGTAAGTCGCTACTAAGTACATGCATGCAGTAAATACAACATAGAAGCTTGTGTGCACCAGATACTAACCTATGTTCATGGGCTTGTTGTGCTGCAGACGATCGGCTATCTGTAAAGTTTGCTCCCAAGTTTGAAGGCTGCAGGTAGTAAGATGTTCAGCACCATCAGACCTTGATTATTTTAAGTGAATAGTTGTTCTTAGGACAAGTTTTGGCAGAGAGTTTAAATTGGTCTTATTAGATATTTTTTAATACTTTGTGGCTCATTTCTTAGGAGTGTGTCACTGTCTGCAAACAGTGTGGTACAGAGTAAGCTCTAATTGTGGATAGAACAGTGTTAACAGTAACCATTTTTCTACTTATACCCACTTTTCTTCTCAATGTAGGTTTAGTGACTGTCAGAGGTTGGGCGTTCGTTATGTAACAGGGCTTCAGTAACTGAAGTAACTCTGTTTTCGCTTAAAAGTTGTATAGAGATTGAACACCATGTGCAAGAAAGGTTATCCTTCTATCTCTAATTCCTATTCATCATGTACTCAACCACACATGAAGTATATGGTATAGGATCAATGTTGTGGGACACTAGATACATGCTTTTTGCCCCACTGATTATTTTCGTGTCCTCTACATACTAAGACTGCACACTGTCCACCCGTTTCACATGTGCCTATATAACATCTAGGACGTCCTTACATTGGACCAACATGCACACTGTATGTAGGTAGCATTTTGGATTCCCTGGACCTAAGAAAACATTACTATCCCTTCGTACCCTCCCCTGTCATATCACCACTTTTGCTTTCCACTGTCACAGCCCTGCATTTTGGGATAACATTTTCCTAGATGATCCCCACTTAGGGTTCATTAACAGCACACCATTTACTGTTAGGCCCGTGCTTTCCTTGGCCCGTTTCACATCACATGGGCAGTTAACTCCAATTTGGCTCACAAACTAGTTTCTGATCCGGAGCAATGCCGTGCGCAAACAGGATTAGGAAGGATCAAGTTACTTACCCAATTAGCATCTGTTTTTGGCGTGTAGGGCTGTAGATTCGCATGCTCTGCATACTCCTACCATCTAGTGTTGGGTCCGGATGTTTTGGGAGCTGTTTTTCTTTGATGAAGTTTTTAGAGTCACGAGGCACGGCGACTCCTCCTTTAAGTGATAGTGTGCATGGGCATCGACTGGGACACTTCGACTCAGGGAGGTTGACCGTGCCCGCTTAATAATATGCCGTCCCAGCAGTGCAATCTTTCTCTCGCCGGGACACCCATCACTTTCTAGACACAGACAACTACTGAAGTGAGTCTTGCTATGTGGTACATGCAGACCAGGCTGGCACACACCCCCCGTTTACCCAGAACGCTTATCGCGTCCTGCCAGCTGGCTCTGAGGAGTCCCTTCCACTTTTTTGGTGTGCAGTACCTCATGATTGCAACTGGGCACTCGCCGTGTGTTTTTTGTCCTCCATTATATAATGGCCGCCTCTCAGCCTAGGAATGCCATTTCCGGGTAGGCTAGTATACCAATTTGATTCATAGCAATCTGAGCGCCTTTTGTATACATATGGGGGTGACCATGCATAAAGTTGATTCCACTTGTGATGGCATATCATCCCAGTCTACGATGCATGTAATATTGTTCTGTAGATACTACGAGCTCCCTCGCAAGCGCTGGATTATTCCCTTACTGCGAAAAATGGGCCTGAGAACATGTTGGCCCGCTTACCTGGCCCTACAGTTTTTGGATTCACAATATACTGCTAAGTGCGTAGCTTGTTTCCTAAAATCATGTTTAAAAATTCGCTGTAATTGCAGAGTGTTCCACTTTACTACATTTTTTTGTTTAGCTAGCCAATGAATTATTGTTAGCATTTTGATTTAAATGACTTCTGTTTTTAATTGTATTTCGACAATGTGATTTTCTATGTACTGTGGTGTTTTATCCTTGTACTTTTTATGGTTTCGCTAAGATGTAACCGAATAAAAGTTTTATGACTGACTGATTCCACTGCATTAACCTCTACCCTTGTATACATGTTTTGATCTCATGTCCATAACCAACTTGTTAAACATCATGTTGTGATGAATGATTCGCTTGTGTTTTCTTTTGTTCTCTTACCTATAGCCGTGCAAATAGTGGTGTCCCCTCCAAGGCTGGAGAGTGGTTTTATACACCACCTAATAGGTAAGGCCACCTAGCTTGTACTTCTGAATTCGTTTTAGCTTAATATGTTGTTTTGACATGGAGACATTGTTCTATGTATTTAACAGGACACATCATCACATGCTTATTGTTATTGGCTATGTTGATTTTTGATTATGTATTTCAGATACAGTGGACCCAATCTCTCCCTCGAACCCAGGCCATCGCAATAACCTACAGGTTGCTGATTCCTGGTGATATAACATGCAGAGTGACTAAAATTGGTCCTGAAAAACGCCCCAGAAGCCCTAGTGTAGTCAATTAAGGGCAGAACCATGTTGAACTACTGTAGAGGTATATTTACTGGTAACCCCTAGTTCTCATTCCTTTTTAATCCTGTCCCAGAAGACCGCGAAATAAAGGTTATTTGGCCTCCTGTACACAGTTTTTACCTTTTTTTCTATTCTTTAGTCTGCCACACCCTACCCTTACCTTTTTTCGTGATAGAGATAAAAGAAGAGAAAGAATAGCCCCATAGGCTGCCATTATATGTGTTAAAAATAACAGCTGTGTCGTTAAGAATCCAGGGACCACCAGTACCCCATAATGCACAGCTAGTGGCAGTTACTTCAGTTCTTTTTGAGGGCACTGAAAAGTGAATGTATGTTCTTTGTTATGGAACCCTCTGTCAATTCCACCAGGGAGGAGGAAGGGTTGCTTATGACTTCTCATGGAAATACTCCTAGGAGAGAACTGGAGTTACAGGAAAAAAAATGTTCCTTCTCTTGTAGGGGATTTTCATGTATAGTCATAAGCACTTAAATAGACTAGCAAGCCCATCCCTATACAACACAGTGAAAGAGGCAGAGAAAAAAGGGAACACAGATTTGAGCAAATAGGTCTGAATGGAAGCCTGCCTTACTTGAGCATCTGCCTTGGCATCCGAGGCCAGGCAGTAGTGTTTAGTGAATGTATGAACTGATTTTTAGGTAGCAGCCTTGCATACCACTGCAATGGGTATATTACGAAGCAGGGCCGCAGTAGCTGCCTTCCCTCTGGTAGAGTGAGCTTTAGGCTTACTGGCCAGAGATTTATTCGCTTTTTTGTAACAGGGTATGATGCAGGAAACAATCAGTCTCGAGATGGACTGCTTGGAAGTCGCTAGACCTGTACGGAGGGAGTGTTATTTACAAATAACTTGTCAGATCTCCGTAGATCCTTAGTTTTATCCAGATAGAATTTAAAAACCTTTCTAACATCCAGGGAATTAACAGATCTCTCCGCTGAAGTAGATGGATGCTCGAAAAAGTTAGGTAAAGAAATCTTTTGATTTACATGAAAATCTGAAACCACCAGGAATTTCAAATGAGTCCTCATGACTACTTTAGATGTATGAAACACTGTGTATGGCTCAAAAGCAAAGTGCCTGGATGTCAATAACCATGTGGACCGAAGTAATAGCCACAAAGAAAGCGATCTTCCAAGACAGATGCTAAAGAGACACCTTATGTATGCGTTCAAAAGGTTCCTGCATAAGACAAGAGAGGACTACATTAAGCTCCCAAGAAGAAGGACTTCTAATGGGAGGAAAAACCTTCAAACCCTTGAGGAAATCTGATGACAGGAATTCTGAAAAAGGAAGTTTGGGAAGGGCATTGACTGTAGGCAGTTAGAGCTGCTAAGTGAACTCTAATAGAAGCAGATTGAAGGCCAGATAGAGCAAATATGGAAGGGACACCTGCCTGGCAAGAGGTAGGATTCTCATTCTTCGATGAGCACCAAATACAGAATCTCATTTATGAGCATAAGCGGAACGTGTGGATGGCCGCTTTGCTTCTTTGAGGACGTCCATGCATCTCTGAGTTAAGTTCTTGTGTCCATACTGTACTAGCTCAATTTTGACAGAGTGTCCTTCACCATCTTTCCTGATTTTACAGCGCATGTGCAGGAGAGGCGCAAGTTTAATGCGGTCTAGCAGAAGTTGCGACTAGCGCAGGTGGATTATGCCCCGTTACATCCGGCGCGCCTCCGGATCACATACCAAGGCACTCAAACGATCTACATGAAGCCACAACAAGTGCTGAAGAAGCTTAAACGGCGGAAGGACACGACTTCAGCTCGGGAAGACACTCAGGAGGGGCACCTATCTGATGTGGAATGAACCGGTTTCAAAGTGTCAGGACAGACGTCCTTTGCACTGAGGGACTCCAACGTGAGAATCGTACGGACAGGCATCACTCCCTTTATAGAGTGCCCTGTGTGTGGTGGGCCTGCATGGGAGTGTTCTAGATGAGCGGGACACTGATGATCAGAAGAACCACACCTTTGCTGCCTAAAGGGAGACAGACCAGGTATCGTAGGTCACCTATTCAGGTGTGAGGTACACGTGAGCCACCTGGTACCCCTATTATGTTGTGTTTCTTTGCTGTGGGAGGGGGGGTGGGGAATTGTTTGATGCTGGTATATTTGGGATGCTTCAGTGGGTGGGGGGAGGGCAGGGATGGGGAGCTTACAGCGTTGATGACAGTACAAGATCTTATGCAGCATTGGCATGGAACGTGCAGATACTACTAATGGTGCTATGTCTCATACCGATGAATTACAATTATCAAAGTTTGGTGCAATATGGCAGGGAAAAGGAATGACTCAGATCTGAGGGTCTTATCGTGGAATGTAAGGGGACTGAATGATGGAAGAAAACGCAGGCAGGTTTTGGCATATTTAAACAGGCACCAAATACAGATAGCATTGTTGCAGGAGACACATATACACCCGCAGTCTCACAATACCTTCGCCAGCAGATGGGAGAATGTCCGGGCGCTCTCCTCTTTTTCCTCATATGCATGAGGTACTGCCATTTTAATAAAGCATAGGGTTCTCTTTGCACTTGCAGGTAAAATATAGGATCCTCAGGGGAGATATGTCATTGTATGGAGAAGGATGGGCATGGACTCTGACGATTGCTAATTGTTATGCCCCCAATGTCGCTGCGCCTGACTGTTTTACATCCCTATGGGGTAAAATAATAGACATAGGCTCTATGCACGTCATATGTTGCTCTCACTCCTGCACTTGATAGGGCTGATGCTACAATACATTATAACAAATCACGGGAGGCGATGACTGGAATACTGGAAGGGGGGGGGTTGGTGGACAGCTGGTGTCTATTGCACCCGCTGAGGCGGAAAGGGACTCATTTTACTTCACACACGGGGAAATGGGCACGGCTAGACTATTGCTTACTATCCAGGGGATTGAGGGTGGGTCTTAGACATGCAGCACATCTTGCTAGGACATTTTCAGATCATTGCCCCGTGAGCATCACGATCAGCGTACCAGGTTACGATCGGCCCAGACCGACATGGCGGATGCGCTGCTTGATTTGGTCTTTCGGACCGAACTGGAGGATGAAATAAAGGACTTCTTCACACGGAACAAGGGATCTGTGGAGACAATTTGGGAGGCCTTTAAGGTCACTATACGGGGGTACTGTATCTCCAAGAGCTTTGAGGTTTTAAGAGATATTCAGCGGACATTGAGGACTCTAGAGCAGGATCTGAAGGGTCAGGAGGATTGAATGGTAGGTGGAGACACTGGGCAGGTGCAGAAGACTTTAGGGCCAAATTGTCTGCCTATGATGAAGAAGCTGCCAGGGAAGCCAAGTTTAGGGGTCGACACTGGGTGGCGCGGAAGTACGGGGAGGGCATTGGCTGAAATTACTCGCTGTCCACGCTTTAACAATGACATTTTGGAGATAGAAACACAGGGGGGAGAGGTCTGTCAAGATACAATAGGTATACTGGAGACATTCAAGTCCCATTACGCTACGCTTTACGCCACGCAATGACACGAAGTGGAACTTGGCGAGTTTATGTTGGCTTAGCGATGTTCATAGACAGTTCCTTAGTGCTCCACTAGAGAACTATGAAATCAGGGAGGCCATCATCTTTTTAAAGAATGGGAAGGCGCCGGGCTTGGATGGGATACCTACCGAATTTTATAAATGTTATATTGACATTATGGCACCAGTCCTACGCAAAATATTTGAAGAATCCTTGGAACTGGGGATCCTTCCTCCCTCGATGCGGGAAGTGGTCATTACATCTGTTAAAACCTGGTAAGCCTTTTAGGATGTGTGACTCTTATAGACCTTTGTCGCTCATCAATTGTGACACAAAAATATTGGCAAAGGTCTTGGCCACGCGACTGACACTACTTATGGATAAAATCATTCTCCCTGATCAATCGGGGTTTGTCCCAGGTAGGGTTACCACACACAATCTACGTACCCTGTTCTCTATGATACAGACGGTGGCACCAGAATTTATGGTTCCCGCTGTGTTTCTTGATGCCTCCAAGGCCTTTGACTGTTGAGTGGAGTTATTTGTTTAAGGTCTTGCAGAGAATGGGCTTCCCTTCAATTTTTATCTCTTGGGTGCAGCTGCTATATCATCGGCCGACTGCTAAAGTGCTGATAAATGGACATTTATCCACTACTCTCTCAATATCAGGGGGCACCCAACAGGGGTGCCAGTTATCCCCGCTGCTTTTTGCTTTAGCAATTATCCTCCAGGTTGCGTCAGGTTCACAGAGATAGGGCGTTTCGGTGTTTTCAGCGTCAAATTTTGGTATCGCTTCATGCGGATATCACGTTATATATTAGAGAGCTTGAGCAAAATCTTGACCCCCTATTGAGGGGAATTTTTGTTGTTTGGACAGCTCTACGGTGTTCATATTAACTGGGGTGAATCGCAATTTTTCCCCACTTACGCCAGCGGTCTCTAAATTCTCATTGGAATTTCCTATTGAATGGTGCGAATCTGATCTTAGATACTTGGGGATCCAAATCTCTCGGGACAGGGAGGAAACATTACGATTGAACTATGGCGTGGCAATAACAAAGCTGATGTCCAACGTCACCCGATGGATATCCCTGCCCTTATCGCTGGCAGGTCGGGCCCTCTTGTAAAGATGGTGGTACTCCCTTCACACTGAATTAATACGATTAGTATGGGGTGGTTAACAGTCCCGGCTTAAATGGTCTGTCCTCATGCAGCCGTACGGACGGGGGGATTTGATATCCCAGACTTCGAGGTCTACTTTCTTAGTGCGCAAGCTCACTATGCCGATCATTGGCTGTCGCCTACACCCTTTATGCCCCAGATAGCCGCTGAGGATTGGTTGGCACATCCTCTCCCCCTTAGTGGAATCATACACGGCCCTCTTATTGCTATAGAGACACCTTTCACGACTGTTACCTGCACAATGGACGCCTGGAGGCATATGGCACGTCTTCTGGAATCACAGCTCTTATATTCGCCACGTCTCCCGCTCACATACCACCCAGACATGGCTCTCCTGCAGGAGGCGGGATTCCGTGCTATGTGCAAGCGGTTACGGGTTATCACGTGGGGGAGATCCGTTTCATGAAGGGACGTTACAGATGCTGGAACACTTGTTCCAGGGTGCAACCCCCACCCCACTGGGAGATGTTTGTGAGACTAAGGCAGGGACTGAAGGCGCTTCTTCTGGACTTTCCCTGCGAACCGGAGGTTTTTGCTCCCTTGCATTATATACTAAGCTCTTCCGATGGGAAACACCTAGTATCGGGTCTGTATCGTATACGGGCACAAAGGCCTGGGATGGATTGCGAGGCTCGCGCTCACTGGAGCGAAGATTTAGACCGAGAGATAACTGATGAGCAGTGGGAGTATTGTTGTAGTGTCACAGAAAGTGTTTCGTCTAGTTGTAGGTTCAAGGTCATACATTACAAATTTTTACAACATATATATTATACTCCAGCCCAAAAATATAATTTTCGCCTTTCTGATAATGACAGGTGAGAGATGTAAGAGAGCAGGCGCGGGATTCCTGCATCTGGCGTGGGAATGTCTGACGGTATGGGAGTACTGGATGCAGGGGCACAAGGCTATGGAACAAATGATGGGCACTACGCTGGAAAGAGATCCCTTGATGATGTTGGGCTATACTGCACTAATACCTAAACAGGTAGAAGGCTCAAGGATATTGCTTGGTTATTGGCCAAACGTAGGATGGCTTGTCGCTGGGGTAGGGGGAGGGCTCCAAAATTTGAAAGAATGGATCTGAGATGATGTATATTGTCAGGAGCAAGCATCTGTGTATGCTGAGATATTACCGATGGCTTCTCGACCGAAAAATGTATGGGGTCCTTTACAAGTGTAAGGAGGGGTGGGGGAGGTGGAGGGAGACTGACTCATCTCCGCTGCAGGTGGAATGATTGACAGAGGGTTGGAATGAGTCGCTCTGACACTGGGGGGTCCTTTATGGTCATGACACTGTCTATATAAGAAATGTGTACAGGCATCTTTATGTGATGTTCTTGCTGATGTGGCACACTGTGTTGACAGATGGAACATCTCCTTCCTGCCTAATGTTGTTGTAGTGTTTGCCGAGGCCTGGTTACACCGCTGGATAGTCCTGTTGGGATGGGCTGTCGCAGGTATTGCACCTTTTGAGACGATCTACATATAACGCCAATGCATGTTATCACTGCTGATATGCATGCCATGCTGTACGAATTTGTACTTTTGGTATTACTTGGAAACTGATATTGAATATGCTACTTACCAGTATGCATCTGTTCTTGGCATGTAGGGCTGCTGACATTCATATCTATAGCACAGATCGCTGCCTAGTGTTGGGTCCGGATGATTGCACATTGTTGTCCTGGAAGAGTCTTCGAAGTATCACAAGATAGGTGGCTCCTCCCCTGGACTACAGTGCGCATGGGCATCGACTCCATCCCCAGATTGTTTTTAGCCATTGTGGCGAAGAAGGAGTGTAACAGTGTGAGCGATGACCATGCTAAGAGTAAGTTTGAATTCTACAGCCGCTACGGGCGCCGGGGAGGAGGGCGGGTGATATGAATGTCAGCAGCCCTACATGCCAAGAACAGATGCATACTGGTAAGTAGCATATTCAGTTCGAGGCATGTGGGCTGCTGAATTCATATCTATAGCATAGAATACATAGCAGTCCCTCCATTAACGGCGGCCGCCTGTGCCAGCTGCAGACGTTTGAAAAAGTGTCTTAAGAACAGCCTGCCCTACAGCTGCTTGCTGCTTGGCGTGCACATCTACACAGTAGTGTTTAGTAAATGTGTGTGGTGTAGACCATGTGGCTGCTCTACAAATGTCTTCCAAAGGGATATTACCAAGGAAAGCCATGGAGGCCCCCAACTTGCGGGTGGAGTGGGCTCTGGGGGGGACCGTTATAGTGCGCTTAGCCTTGTGATAGCAAATTTGAATACACTTAACGATCCACCTGGCTATACCTGCTTTGGAAATGGGGTTGCCTTTGTGCTGGGCCGAAAAGGCAACAAAGAGTTGTTGTGTCTTCCTAAAATCCTTGGTCCTATCGATGTAGTACATCAAAGCTCGTTTGACGTCAAGAGTGTGGAGTATTCTTTCGGCTACCGTCTCTGGGTATTGAAAGAACGCGGGCAGTTCAATGGTCTGATTGACATGGAACTGTGAAACCACCTTAGGAAGAAATTTAGGGTTAGTGCGCAGCACCACCCTGTTCGAGTGAATTTGTATGAATGGCTCTTGGACAGTGAGCACCTGGAGCTCACTAACACGTTGCAGAGAGGTAATGGCTATTAGAAAAGCCACTTTCCATGTTAAAAACTGAACCTCGCATGAATGCAGAGGCTCAAAAGGTGGGCCCATCAGCCTGGTGAGGACCACATTAAGGTTCCATACAGGAGCTGGCGGGGTCCTGGGAGGGATGACCCGTTTCAGTCCTTCTAGGAAGGCTTTAATGGCAGGCCCTCTGAAAACGGAGAGATGCTGCCTGTTTTGGAGATAAGCTGCTATGGCGGATAAGTGTATCCGAATGGAAGTATATGCCAGCTTGCATTTGTAAAGATGTAACAAATAACAGATGATGTTGTGAGTGGATGCATCTAGCGGGTTGCTGTTGTGTTCTGTACAGTAAATGACAAACCGCTTCCATTTTGCTGCATAGCAAGCTCTGGTGGTGGGCTTTCTTGCCTCCCGTATGATATCCATGCAGTCGGGAGGCAAGTTAAGGTAGCCAAATTCTAAGACTTCAGGAGCCAGATCGCCAGGTTGAGCTGTTGCGGGTCTGGGTGCTGAATGTCGCCATGGCTCTGCGTCAAAAGTCTGGGCGTGAGGTGCAGCCTTTGATGCGGTACCACGGAGAGTTCTAGAAACGTGGTGTACCATGGTTGGCGTGCCCACGTTGGAGCAACCAGGATGAGTGTCATCGAGTGTTGCTTTAGCTTTCGTGCCACCAGCGGTATGAGAGGTGCTGGGGGAAAAGCGTACGCAAATCTGCCTGACCAGTTCATCCATATCGCATTGCCCTGCGACTGTGGGTGAGGGAACCTGGCGGCAAAGTGTTGGCATTTTGCGTTTTTCCTTGTGGCAAACAGGTCTATCTCTGGATGACCCCACTGCTGGAAGTACGGGTGGAGTACTGATGGATGTATCTCCCACTCGTGCATTTGGTGGCTGTACCTGCTGAGAAGATCCGCCATCTGATTGTCCTTGCCCGGGAGGTGTTCCGCCATGAGGAAGATGTTTCTCTGAATGGCCCACTTCCACATGCTCTGAGCCAGATGAGACAACTGTGGAGAGTGCGTACCTCCCTGCTTCTGAATGTAGTACATGGCTGTCATGTTGTCCGTCCGGATCAACACGACTTTGTTGCACAGATGTACTTTGAATGCCTTCATCGCCATGAAGATTGCCATCAGCTCGAGGAGGTTGATGTGCATCTTCTTTTGCTGCGTTGTCCATAGTCCCTGCACTGCGTAGTGGAGTACATGAGCTCCCCAACCCTGGAGAGAAGCGTCCGTTGTTAGGATGATCTGTGGAACAGGCTCCTGGAACGGTCGGCCCTTGCAAAGGTTGTGTGGATTCCACCAATGCAGAGTTGTATGCCCGACCGGTCACCAACACTAGGTCCTTTAACTGTCCGTGAGCCTGATTCCACTGACGTGCTAAGCACTCCTGAAGCGGACGCATATGTAGCCTCGCGTGCGGGACTATGAAGATGCAGGAGGCCATCATGCCTATCAACTGCATGAACACTCTTGCTGGAAGCGAGTGTCGCGGTTTGAACTTCTGGATGAGCGACTGAATGCTGTTGATCCTCACAGAATTCGGCTGAGCCGTGGCCGCCAGAGTATCTATCGTCGCGCCCAGATACTGCCGCACATGGGCTGGCTGAAGGTGCGATTTGGGATAATTTAGCGAGAATCTTAGACTGTGAAGAAGGTGAATGGTGTGGGACATGTTGGCGGCGCACAGCTGGGCCGACTTTGCTTGGACAAGCCAGTCGTCCAGATAAGGGTAAACGTGAACGTTTTGCCTCCTGAGGTGCGCAGCCACTGTCGCTAGGCATTTAGTGAACACCCTGGGCGCCGTGGTCACTCCGAAAGGGAGGACCTTGAACTGATAATGCCGACCCTGAATGGTGAATCTGAGGTATTTTCTATGTGATGGATGTAGAGGAATGTGAAAGTATGCATCCTTGAGATCCAAGGTTGCAAGGAAGTCTCCCTTGTTGAGCAACGGAAGAACCTGCTGCAGCGTCAGCATGTGAAAGTGTTCTGAGAGAATATATTGGTTTAGGGGTCTGAGGTCCAGAATGGGTCTGAGGGACCCGTCCTTTTTCGGGATTAAGAAGTACAGGGAGTACACTCCTGTGCCTTCTTCTTCCACCGGCACGAGCTCGATTGCCCCTTTTTGCAGCATGACAAGTACCTCCTGCTGCAATAAGTGCAAATGCTCTGTGGACATAGGACGGTGCTTTGGTGGCATGTTGGGTGGAGTGGATGTTAACTCCAGACAATAACCGAACTGTATAAGTTTTCTGACCCACCTGTCTGTGGTGATGGATTTCCAGACTGGCAGGAACTGCTGGAGTCTCCCCCAACAGGTGTTGTGTGGTCGGGGGGCAGTGGCAGGGCGTCACTGTTTGGCAGTGGCAGAGGAACGGGAGTTGTTATTTACACGGCCTCTGCCCTTGGCACTGTTGCCCCGATAGCCGCCTCTACTCTGCTTGGTGTAAGAGGACTGCGCTCCACCTTTATTGTATTGCGTTTGCTGGGACATCTGGCCTCTGGAAACACCTCTATTGCCTGAGCGACGAAAAGTATTGGCCCAAAACTGTTGGGACTGGAGAGCTCCCATGGACTTTGCAGTCTCGGTATCCTTCTTTATTTTTTCCAGTGTGGAATCCACCTCAGGACCAAACAACCTATCAGGGTTGACCGGCTGATTGAGGATGGTGGTTTGTATCTCCGGCTTGAAACCGGAGATTCTGAGCCATGCCTGACGTCTCAACATCACACTGGTGTTAATGGCCCAGGCCGCGGTGTCCGCCACGTCCAGCGCACATTTAATAGAAGCGTTGGAGATGAGCTTCCCTTCCTGAATGAGCATTTCCGCCGCCTCTTTATACTGATCGGGTAGATGTTGTAACAAGGTCTCTAGTGTGCCATAGTGCGCCCTGTCATATCTGGCCAAGAGTGCCTGAGTGTTTGAGATACGCCAGATATTGGCTGCTTGAGCCGCCACCCTCTTTCCTGATGCCTCCAGCACTTTAGATTCCTTGTCTGGGGGAGGAGCATCACCAGTTGTTTGAGAATTCGCCCTCTTCCGGGCATTAGAAACGACCAGAGAGTCCAACGGCAACTGGCCCTTGATGTAGGTAGGGTCTCCTGGTGCCGGCTTATATTTTTTTTCAATTCTAGGGTTGACCACCCTGGCACGTGTGGGTTCCTTAAAGATGTCTGCAGCATGTTTGAGAACCCCTTTCAACATTGGGCGAGTTTTGACAGTCTTTTCTGCCGTGGAAAAGGTATCAAAAAGGAAGTCCACGTCAATAGGGTCAGCGTGCAGCTCGACGTCGTGGTTTTTAGCCGCCCTTTCAATGAGAGCATTAAATGCCGCAGAATCCTCAGTAGGAGATGTTTTAACAGTGTACACTTGAGTGTCAGGGGCAGTTTGCGGATCCCCTGGGTCCCCTGCATCTGCCCAAGAGTCCTGGTGATCCTCAGGATCAGTGTTGGCAGGAAAGTTATACTCTTCGTCATCACCTTCCCCAGCCTCCACATCAGAATAAGTGGGTGAGGGTGTGGCAACTCTAGGAGTCTGTGGAGCAAGGGGCTCAACCAGAACCGGGGAATCCGTAGAAGGCTTCTTGCGCTTCAAAGGAATAGTGTAGGACTCCAAAGGCTGCGTGCCCGTGATTTTTCTCTTGTAGAGGGTAAGTTTACCGGTGTCGGCGTCGATAAAGTGTTCCGACTGCTCCTCCATCAAGGGTTGTCGATGCTTCAAGTTCTCAAGCTGTGGAGAAGGCTTCGACCCTGCAGACCCTTGTAAATGTACAGGAATTTATATAGCGCAAATCACCAAGCGGTTTCTAAGCGCTTGCTTAGGGAACCCGTCCTGGTATTCCCCTGTGAGATAACCCCGGCAGGGTATCTGCAAGGTGAAAGCCAGGCATCCCGCCGCGAGGGGCCGTTGTGGAGATTAAGCAAGCTATTGCCCAGAGTCGCAGAGTGTGAACCCATGAATCGAGTAGGCACCGGAGCGAGAATTGTCGAATCCATGGACATTTTAGGACTCAAGACCCCGCCGAGCCGGGAATTGAACCCTGGTCCCGGGCTGACCTCTGCTTCCAGGTCTGCCTCCTCTAACCAGTGAGCCACACTTCTCCTTGCACGGGCGCGTTGGCGACCGACCTTGGTGCGAAGGCCTTCGGTGCCACCTTCGGCGGCAACGTAAACAGGAGTGGCGTCGAAGACTGTGGTGTTTTTGCAGCCGGCTTCGGGGCGGAAGTATCCTTCGGATCGACCGCGGAAGCCTTGTTCCTGATGCGTTGCAGTGAGTCCAACACCTGATTCGTAAAGGAAGTGGACGGTTTCGTCGACCCGACAGACGTCCTCGGTCGAGCGTTGATGTCTTGGTTTTCTCCGGCCGACGCACAGGAGCAGCTGTCTTAGGTGCGCCGTGTCCTCCTTCCGCGCCGACGGCCTTTGGCGCTGACGACTTCGGGTCGGCGGCCTTGACTCCCGGGGTTGGGGCCCCAGTCTTTGGCTCGACGCCCTTGTTCGATCTTGGATCGACGCCCTTGACCGACTTTGGCTCGACGCCTTTGGTCAACTTCACGGGTCGACAGGCTTCTTCGGCTGCGGCCGCCCCGACATATCGGAAGACGAGGAGGCGGCCAGAGGGACAGACGTCTTCAGTTTCGTTGGCGTTTCCATCACTTTCGGTTTCGTCGACATAGAGGGTTTTACTTTCGGTTTCGTTTTGACGACCGGCGGCTCCGCAGAAGTGTCCGTACGCGGGCCCGCAGGCGAGGACGTGTGGCGATCCCGCGACCTGAGCCTTAGTGATTGTTCAAACGGGGCATAGCTCTTCGCCTGAGCTATCTTCCATGGCCCCATAGGCCTCATTGTCGTCTCCTACCTCGTCGACGACTTCTTCTGCATCGAGCGCCTCGACATCCGCGTCGTAGTCGATCTCCTACGCAGGAGGTGAAATTTGCAGATGAACTTCTTGTTCGTCGGCGTCTTCTCTCTCGAAGATGTCCACCGGTGCCGGGGCCGACTGCTGGGCCTCCAGTCGCGCCACGCGCCGAAGCCGAATCGTCTTCTTCGATCGAAACCGGGAACAAGCCATACAGTTGGCTTCATCGTGGTCCGGCGACAGGCACTTGTTGCACACTGGGTGGACGTCGATGTGGGGATACTTCGATCCACACACAGGACATTTCTTGAACGGGCTCCGTTCCATGACGTGTCGTTGAAAGTCTTGCTGCGTCGACTGGGCCTCAAGCCCCAAAGAGTCACGCGACTCCTCGGGACGTCCGACTCGGGGTCTGAGCCGGAACAGAGTTGGGCACCGAGCGCAAAAACAATACCGACGGATAGGAAAAGGCCTTCAGGCCTTAAGAAAGTCTATATCGATTCCGAACTGGAGAGAACGAATACACATCCGAACCCAATGGCGGAAAAAACAATCTAGGGATGGAGTCGATGCCCATGCGCACTGTAGTCCAGGGGAGGAGCCACCTATCTCGTGATACTTCGAAGACTCTTCCAGGACAACAATGTGCAATCATCCGGACCCAACACTAGGCGGCGATCTATGCTATAGATATGAATTCAGCAGCCCACATGCCTCGAACAAATAAACATTTAAAAAAGAATCTGGTCTCCCCAACCTGTTTGCTGGGCCCATTGGTCTTCCAGGAATTCCAGCAGGGGTCTCATGTGGAGAAGTGCATTCGGTGAAAGGAATATACAGGATGCCATAGAGCCCAGGAGCGAGGAGACCTTGCCACAGTTGGGTTAGACATTGCCATGATAACATGAGCCTTCGGAAGGGACGATAAGCGCCTCTCCTCCGAAGGACAAGCTTGCCGTGCGAGTATCAATGGATGCTCCCAGATATTGAAGGCACTGTACTGGAATCGAGGTTTACTAAGTCCCAACTGAAGGAGAAGATCGGAGGCCCAAATGAAGTGCATTTGGGCCTCCAGAAACATGGATGCCTTGATTAGCCAATCATCTAGATAGGGACAGTGAACACTGTTTCCTCAGATGGGCCGCTACCACTTCCATGCATTTGGAAAAAGTCCTGAGAGCCGACTTCAGGCCAAACGGAAGTACACAGTACTGATAGTGGTTGTTCCCCAGTGAAAACCTCAAGAACTTGCGATGCTTCCTTATGATGGGAAGGTGGAAGTATGCGTCTTGAAGGTAGATTGTGCAGAACCAATCCCATCGATTAAGCGGAGAGTAAATTTGGTGCAATGCTAGCACTCTGAATCTTTCTCTCCGAATCTACTTGTTGGCCGCCCTTAGGTCAAGAATGGGTCTGAACCCATTCTGGTCTTTCTTCTTGACAAGAAAGAATCTGGAGTATAGCCTGTGCCTTATTGTAAAGGAGGAATGGGTTCCGCCGCCTGTTTCTGTAAGAGAATGCTCATTTCCAGTTGTAATTGGTGCAGTTGGATCTGGATTGTTTCGGAGGTATTGACTGTGGAGGGCTGATGAATCTGAGAGAATATCCATTGCAAACAATATTCAGCACCCAATTGTCTTGCATGATTTTTTGCCACTCTGACATGTAATGTAGGATGCTTCCCCCTACCAGAGCTGGTAACGGAAGAGGGGGAAGACAGGATTCAGGGTTTTGGCCATGCTGGCATCTTGCCTCCTTCAGCAGGTTGTTGTCCTGATCTTCCTCTTGCTTGTCTTTTCTGATAAGGCTGGTAGAAGCATTGGTACCGTTGGTGCATGCCTGGGGGTGGTTTGAACCCTCTGTGTAGAATACAGACGTTGAAAAGGTCTGAAAGATTTATGCTGCTCCTTAGGTCTTTCCAAGCCAACAGCTTTTAGCGTTTCCATTTCTACCTTCATCCTGGCCATCTCCTTATCTGCGTGAGTGCAAAAAAAGAGTTGTATCTGAAAACAGGAGATTCAGGATGCACTGCTGTGATTCAGGTTTAAGCGACGTAAGGCAATGCGCAAGAAGAGATGCGCTTATGAATTGATTTGAGACCATAAGACCTTCTGTCAAGATCTCATTATAGTCCTCTTTTGTCTCTAGGGAGGTAGTCCGCAAACTGTTGGAGCGATTCCCACAGTACCCGGTCATATCTGCCCAGCAAGGCTGTGGCACTAGCAGCTTTCATGGTAGTCGCTGCTGTTTTGCAAACCTTCTTACCCACTGAGTCTATTTGTCTGCTCGCTTTATTTGGTGGCACTGTCAAGGTTGGAGCCATGGCAGGTTGCATTTTCAACACCACCACAATAACAGAATTGGGAGCTGGGTCCATCCGTAGGAAAGTAGGGTCCTGCTCTTTAGGCCGGAACTTCTTCTGCGGCCTGGATGGAGCTGACTTAATTGAAGAGGGTGTAAAAAAAAGTTCCATCGCTGGTTCCAAGAGGCCCGGCACCAGAGGAAGCAAGAGACGTGAAGCTTGTTTTTGTTGTTGAAGAGTCTCAAATATGATGGACGGTGTTGGTGTAGGAGAGTACACTGCAATGTTTAATTTGGAAGCACCCTGCACCTCTTGAAAGGTCTCAATATTATCAACTGGTGAAATCCGAAGGGGAGGAGAGTCGGACATTGTAGGAGAATAGCTCCCAGTGCTTGAAGAGGAGGTGTCCCTGGAATGTCTGGAATGAGACCTTCCTCCGTGACGCAGACGATGTGAATGAGTAGAGGAGCCACTATAACTGTGAGACCAATGCCTCGTGTGAGGCCTTGGTCTTTGTGGTGGTGGTGGGGAGGGAGGAGGGGGAGCAGAAGGCAGCAGTGTTGGGAGTCTTGGTTCCACATTTGGAAGAAGAGGTGGAGACTGCTGCGGAGGAAGCGTTGGAGAGGGAACGTTCCTAGATGGAGAATATGTTCTGGAGTACTCCGAATCCAATGTGTAAATAAGAATTCTCTTTTTCCGTGCCTCCTGAAGCCTTGAAGAAGCTGCCAAAGTTCCTGAGGAAGATTTTTCTGTCCCTCTCGATGTCGATCTACTCAGACGGTGACCTTGGACGTCGCATCGAATGAGGATCTCGTCTAGACGTTGCATGATGGTGTCTCGACATCTAGTGCCAGACTCTTGGTGTCGACCGACAGTGGGAGTGCACTGCCGATAAACGATGGTGAGCAGACGTCGGGCGACTGTGGCGGTGCGATAAGGTCCTCGACGGTGACCTGAGAGATATCAATGTCTGCGGTGGGCTTCCTGACGCAGACTGATGTGTTCTCGTCGTCTGCTTTGCAGTTGATGTCCAAATTATTTTTGACAACGTGGAACGTCGGCGTCATTAGTGCTAGCTGGTAACAGGTCAGCGATGTACCCCCTCGACGTAATCGTCCTCGACCGGGACAGACACCGTTTTTCAGCTCTTCTTCTGCTGGGTGGCCACCCAAATGCTGATGACAGATGCCTGGTAGAGGACAGGCGCTCTCCTCGCTCTGAAGTCTCACCTGAAGACCGGGGCTACTGTTTTTGTTGTACTTCTGCTCCTTGAAGTCAAAGCTTCTGTCACACAGGGGGCTTAGAGAAAGTTTCACAGATGGAACAGGAGTCAGAAACATGAGTAGCAGGTAGACACTGTGAAGATCAGTCTCGGCCTTGTTCCTACCAAAGTCTGGGCACTTATCAAAAAGTGGCATTTTTGATTGAAAACTGCAAAATTGCCTGCCTGAAAAAGACAGAAAAATGTAGGGAAAGACAAAAGACGTGGAGGGAAGTAGCTAAATGTTTAATTCAGAAGTGAATTTTTACGAAAAAACCAAATTTAGTAGAGCTCAATGCTCCAGGGTCCTGATAGCAGGAGTCGGAAAAAAGAACTGAAGTAACTGCTACTAGCTGTGCATGATGGGATACTGGTGGTCTCTGGATTTTTAAAGGCACAGCTGCTATTTTTAAGACATATAATGGCAGCCTATGGGGCTACTCTGTCCTCTCCTTTAATCTCGTTCATGAAAAATTAAAAAATTATTCAAAATATAGTATACTGGCTCCCTTTTACACTTCAAGACGAAGATGCGGCCAGTGCAGCCTATTTATTTAGGCTGCATTATGGTCTCTCTCAAGTGTCTTTTGCAGATCTTCCTTAAGGAAGGTGAAAAATTCCCGCTTAAGAAATCCTCCATAATCCCTGCACGTGGGCGGGACTACTCAAGTGCTTATGACTATACATGGAAATCCCCTACAAGAGAACTATCGGATTCTTCATCACCAGTGATGCACATTATCCCCTACTCCCCACCATTACTGTAGCTACTCACATTGAGGCCAACTGAAAGTGGATAGTAGTGCTTGACAAAATCCCTAAATATATTATGTATCATAATTACTGCTCCTGGTTTTATGTTTTTTTTTTATTTCCGTCTGTATTTATCTATATTTATTTTTTGCTCATCTTATTGGTATTTATCCATATTTATTTTGTGAATATATGGAGTCATAAAATTGTATATTTACACATTTATTTAACTGATAAACATGCACTCATACTTTGCTGCTTGTCGTTTTTTAGCAAAATATAGCAAAACACTACACCTTCAGGTAAATTTGAGCATTATACATATTACCATAAACCTGCATTTAGGGAAATCTGAACCTATTCTTAACTTCTCATGCTCCCTATCTGCTCAGCTGTTGTCCTAGAAATCACAAAAAACAGCATGGAGAGTCACCCACAAAAAGCACACTTTTCTGGATTTTTCGACTTTTAAAAATAAATTCAGACAGGAAATACTTTGCTTTCTGTCTGTAATTATCTGTAAGCATCCGTAAAAATGGAAAGCCGGGAGCCTTAAAGATAATTACTTTAAACACCTGTTAGTACATACCATTATGCATTTATCTAATGGTTACATTGGAAGATTAGTGTGCGGTCATCATATCCTGGCAGCTACTGAGCAAGGGAAATCACAGCAGCACATCTAATGTGCAGTTAAAAAGATTGCACACTGACTGACGTCTTTTGAGTAACAGTGCTACAATGGCAAGGCAAGAGGGCATGAACATCCGCAATGAGGAGCTGGGGCACATGTACCCTCATTCGGACATTAAGGTTCCTCCTCATGTCACAGATGTGGAATGATGGTGGGGTTACAGCTGATGGGAAAGTACACACAATTTTAGCATAAGTTATGCAGCCATGGCTATGTCTTTGGCCAGTCATTTTTAAAGTGATGCTTCCTCAAAGGTCTTACATGGACCTGTAGGACGCTGGCTTAGTCAATATTCACTAAACACAAAAGTTTCTTCCTACTCCATTCAAAGCCCTTTTCGGTACCAAAACTAGATGAGCTCATTGACTCTGACCTCGCTTCCAAACAGAAGTTTGCCCCTTTCCACATCCCTGTTATTATTGGCACAAACAGAATCCCTAATACTGTCCACTCGCCTAGACCCCCTGCTCAATACACCTCTATCCTCCTAACTCCCCCAATCACCGAGACTCCCCGCCCTCTCTCTTGTATGCTCCTAAACTGCAGATCCGCAGTACAACATGCCACTGACATTGCTGAAGCTCTTCTCGCTGAAGAAACTGACATCGCTTTCCTCACTGAATCCTGGCTCAATGTCCACTCTACGCCCATCCTTGACATTCTCACCCACCCAGGGTACAACGTAATCAGACAAGACAGGCCGATCAAAACAAAGGGGGGGGGGAACTAGCCATCATCCTCAAAGCTGAAATACAGATTACCAATCTCAAACCTGCAGAATACCTTTCGTTTGAATATCTGGGTGTCGAACTCACCACTAAGGGCACCTCATCCATCAAATTCCACACCATCTACCATCCGCCTGGAGAACTAACAGACCTAATAACACGGTTCTCCTTGACAGACACCAAAGACGTGTTCCTGGGTGACCTCAATATCCACTGGAACGACCCTAGACTCCACTATACTGAACCCATCCAACCTTCTGGAAATTCATAACCTCAAACAACTATGCAATAAGCCAACTCACATCAAAGGTGCAACACTAGATGCAATCATTACTAACAACGAACAGGTCTCTCAGAGCGATTTCTCCCATTGACTGGTCCGACCACCACCTCATCCTGTTCAGGATTGACACACCGGTCATCCACCAACCTATTTGTGACGTCAAACCTAAACTCTTGACCAGAAACATCAAAAAAGTCCCATTATCCGAACATGAATCCATAATTCATCCACTTCTTCAACTTCATCCCTCATCATGGACGGCTGATGACCTCACTACACACTTTAATTAAACAAGCATTTGCAATGCAATAGGTCTCGCATTAGGAAAGTTTGAGCTATTGGTATTGTAAATGACATTTATTTTTACGTGTTGGTTTTGAAAATAGCGAAATTAATAGCTTTGTCATTTACAATGCCTATAGTTATAACTTTTGCAAATGTGACACCTATAGCATTTGTAATGCAATATGTGTTGTACTTACTTGACTTAGATGTATTAATATTACAAATAACAATGGCTTTTCATTTTTTAATGAATACTTAAATATTATTGTTATTGTTATTTATAATGGCAATAGCTTGAACTTTTGTAAATAACTTTTGAGAAGATTATGTTCAGTGTATTTTATTGTGACAAAAATCCAAGAACAGAAGTGAAATATTAACATCTTTTTGTGACATTTGTAATAAAGCTTGAAACATTGAGAGAATATATTTGAACCAGTTGTTGTTGAATGGTTGCACAGATTGATGCTGTGGTGGCGCTGAGTGATGCTGTGGCGTTCAGTGATACTGTGGTGATGCGATAGACAGAGTGAGGGCGATAGGCAGAGAGGTAGAGGTAGAGTGAGGGCGATAGGCAGAGAGGTAGAGGTAGAGTGAGGGCGATAGGCAGAGAGGTAGAGGTAGAGTGAGGGCGATAGGCAGAGAGGTAGAGGTAGAGTGAGGGCGATAGGCAGAGAGGTAGAGTGAGGGCGATAGGCAGAGAGGTAGAGTGAGGGCGATAGGCAGAGAGGTAGAGTGAGGGCGATAGGCAGAGAGGTAGAGTGAGGGCGATAGGCAGAGAGGTAGAGTGAGGGCGATAGGCAGAGAGGTAGAGTGAGGGCGATAGGCAGAGAGGTAGAGTGAGGGCGATAGGCAGAGAGGTAGAGTGAGGGCGATAGGCAGAGAGGTAGAGTGAGGGCGATAGGCAGAGAGGTAGAGTGAGGGCGATAGGCAGAGAGGTAGAGTGAGGGCGATAGGCAGAGAGGTAGAGTGAGGGCGATAGGCAGAGAGGTAGAGTGAGGGCGATAGGCAGAGAGGTAGAGTGAGGGCGATAGGCAGAGAGGTAGAGTGAGGGCGATAGGCAGAGAGGTAGAGTGAGGGCGATAGGCAGAGAGGTAGAGTGAGGGCGATAGGCAGAGAGGTAGAGTGAGGGCGATAGGCAGAGAGGTAGAGTGAGGGCGATAGGCAGAGAGGTAGAGTGAGGGCGATAGGCAGAGAGGTAGAGTGAGGGCGATAGGCAGAGAGGTAGAGTGAGGGCGATAGGCAGAGAGGTAGAGTGAGGGCGATAGGCAGAGAGGTAGAGTGAGGGCGATAGGCAGAGAGGTAGAGTGAGGGCGATAGGCAGAGAGGTAGAGTGAGGGCGATAGGCAGAGAGGTAGAGTGAGGGCGATAGGCAGAGAGGTAGAGTGAGGGCGATAGGCAGAGAGGTAGAGTGAGGGCGATAGGCAGAGAGGTAGAGTGAGGGCGATAGGCAGAGAGGTAGAGTGAGGGCGATAGGCAGAGAGGTAGAGTGAGGGCGATAGGCAGAGAGGTAGAGTGAGGGCGATAGGCAGAGAGGTAGAGTGAGGGCGATAGGCAGAGAGGTAGAGTGAGGGCGATAGGCAGAGAGGTAGAGTGAGGGCGATAGGCAGAGAGGTAGAGTGAGGGCGATAGGCAGAGAGGTAGAGTGAGGGCGATAGGCAGAGAGGTAGAGTGAGGGCGATAGGCAGAGAGGTAGAGTGAGGGCGATAGGCAGAGAGGTAGAGTGAGGGCGATAGGCAGAGAGGTAGAGTGAGGGCGATAGGCAGAGGTAGGGTGAGGGCGATAGGCAGAGGTAGGGTGAGGGCGATAGACAGAGGTAGGGTGAGGGCGATAGACAGAGGTAGGGTGAGGGCGATAGACAGAGGTAGGGTGAGGGCGATAGACAGAGGTAGGGTGAGGGCGATAGACAGAGGTAGGGTGAGGGCGATAGACAGAGGTAGGGTGAGGGCGATAGACAGAGGTAGGGTGAGGGCGATAGACAGAGGTAGGGTGAGGGCGATAGACAGAGGTAGGGTGAGGGCGATAGACAGAGGTAGGGTGAGGGCGATAGACAGAGGTAGGGTGAGGGCGATAGACAGAGGTAGGGTGAGGGCGATAGACAGAGGTAGAGTGAGGGCGATAGACAGAGGTAGAGTGAGGGCGATAGACAGAGGTAGAGTGAGGGCGATAGACAGAGGTAGAGTGAGGGCGATAGACAGAGGTAGAGTGAGGGCGATAGACAGAGGTAGAGTGAGGGCGATAGACAGAGGTAGAGTGAGGGCGATAGAGAGGTAGAGTGAGGGCGATAGAGAGGTAGAGTGAGGGCGATAGAGAGGTAGAGTGAGGGCGATAGAGAGGTAGAGTGAGGGCGATAGAGAGGTAGAGTGAGGGCGATAGAGAGGTAGAGTGAGGGCGATAGAGAGGTAGAGTGAGGGCGATAGAGAGGTAGAGTGAGGGCGATAGAGAGGTAGAGTGAGGGCGATAGAGAGGTAGAGTGAGGGCGATAGAGAGGTAGAGTGAGGGCGATAGAGAGGTAGAGTGAGGGCGATAGAGAGGTAGAGTGAGGGCGATAGAGAGGTAGAGTGAGGGCGATAGAGAGGTAGAGTGAGGGCGATAGAGAGGTAGAGTGAGGGCGATAGAGAGGTAGAGTGAGGGCGATAGAGAGGTAGAGTGAGGGCGATAGAGAGGTAGAGTGAGGGCGATAGAGAGGTAGAGTGAGGGCGATAGAGAGGTAGAGTGAGGGCGATAGAGAGGTAGAGTGAGGGCGATAGAGAGGTAGAGTGAGGGCGATAGAGAGGTAGAGTGAGGGCGATAGAGAGGTAGAGTGAGGGCGATAGAGAGGTAGAGTGAGGGCGATAGAGAGGTAGAGTGAGGGCGATAGAGAGGTAGAGTGAGGGCGATAGAGAGGTAGAGTGAGGGCGATAGAGAGGTAGAGTGAGGGCGATAGAGAGGTAGAGTGAGGGCGATAGAGAGGTAGAGTGAGGGCGATAGAGAGGTAGAGTGAGGGCGATAGAGAGGTAGAGTGAGGGCGATAGAGAGGTAGAGTGAGGGCGATAGAGAGGTAGAGTGAGGGCGATAGAGAGGTAGAGTGAGGGCGATAGAGAGGTAGAGTGAGGGCGATAGAGAGGTAGAGTGAGGGCGATAGAGAGGTAGAGTGAGGGCGATAGAGAGGTAGAGTGAGGGCGATAGAGAGGTAGAGTGAGGGCGATAGAGAGGTAGAGTGAGGGCGATAGAGAGGTAGAGTGAGGGCGATAGAGAGGTAGAGTGAGGGCGATAGAGAGGTAGAGTGAGGGCGATAGAGAGGTAGAGTGAGGGCGATAGAGAGGTAGAGTGAGGGCGATAGAGAGGTAGAGTGAGGGCGATAGAGAGGTAGAGTGAGGGCGATAGAGAGGTAGAGTGAGGGCGATAGAGAGGTAGAGTGAGGGCGATAGAGAGGTAGAGTGAGGGCGATAGAGAGGTAGAGTGAGGGCGATAGAGAGGTAGAGTGAGGGCGATAGAGAGGTAGAGTGAGGGCGATAGAGAGGTAGAGTGAGGGCGATAGAGAGGTAGAGTGAGGGCGATAGAGAGGTAGAGTGAGGGCGATAGAGAGGTAGAGTGAGGGCGATAGAGAGGTAGAGTGAGGGCGATAGAGAGGTAGAGTGAGGGCGATAGAGAGGTAGAGTGAGGGCGATAGAGAGGTAGAGTGAGGGCGATAGAGAGGTAGAGTGAGGGCGATAGAGAGGTAGAGTGAGGGCGATAGAGAGGTAGAGTGAGGGCGATAGAGAGGTAGAGTGAGGGCGATAGAGAGGTAGAGTGAGGGCGATAGAGAGGTAGAGTGAGGGCGATAGAGAGGTAGAGTGAGGGCGATAGAGAGGTAGAGTGAGGGCGATAGAGAGGTAGAGTGAGGGCGATAGAGAGGTAGAGTGAGGGCGATAGAGAGGTAGAGTGAGGGCGATAGAGAGGTAGAGTGAGGGCGATAGAGAGGTAGAGTGAGGGCGATAGAGAGGTAGAGTGAGGGCGATAGAGAGGTAGAGTGAGGGCGATAGAGAGGTAGAGTGAGGGCGATAGAGAGGTAGAGTGAGGGCGATAGAGAGGTAGAGTGAGGGCGATAGACAGAGGGAGTGAGGGCGATAGACAGAGGTAGGGTGAGGGCGATAGACAGAGGTAGGGTGAGGGCGATAGACAGAGGTAGGGTGAGGGCGATAGACAGAGGTAGGGTGAGGGCGATAGACAGAGGTAGGGTGAGGGCGATAGACAGAGGTAGGGTGAGGGCGATAGACAGAGGTAGGGTGAGGGCGATAGACAGAGGTAGGGTGAGGGCGATAGACAGAGGTAGGGTGAGGGCGATAGACAGAGGTAGGGTGAGGGCGATAGACAGAGGTAGGGTGAGGGCGATAGACAGAGGTAGGGTGAGGGCGATAGACAGAGGTAGGGTGAGGGCGATAGACAGAGGTAGGGTGAGGGCGATAGACAGAGGTAGGGTGAGGGCGATAGACAGAGGTAGGGCGATAGATAGAGTGAGAGCACCCATATAGATAGATAGACAGACAGACTGAGGGCGACAGATAGATAGAGTGAGGGCGATAGATAGAGTGAGGGCGATAGATAGAGTGAGGGCGATAGATAGAGGGCAATAGATAGAGTGAGGGCACCCAGAAAAAACTGGGCAAAAAAGTCCCTCTGTTCACCAGACACAATATCTTTGTATTCTCAATGTCGGCCATTTATTGACAATCATTTATGGTGGCTGGAAACCTTTGATATAGAGTGTAGAAGTGAGTTTTTAATCACACTTATTTTAAAGCACCATGACGGAAAATTACGTTTTTGATTACTATAAGTGCAAAGTCTGCTGAAATGGAATATTTCTATCTAGTGCACTGGCCAAAATAAAAGTTTGTAGAAAATGGCCAGAAAATGTGGGCTTACGGCCAGTGGTGCTGATTTTAGAAGTGGTGAGATAGGCTCAATTCTCCACAGCTCAACATCCTGTGATTCTGGGCAAATCACTTAAAGTCCCGATACTTAACAAAAAAACACATGAATGTGTGCCCTTGTGTAATGTAACTGGTGTTCCTGTACACTGCTCCAGTGCATTCGGGTCAAGTTCACGCTGAACAAAATGTGTAAAAAATAATAAACACTCTGTTGAAAGAGTTAGTTTGAAAGCGGTCTGCATGCAAATCGCTCTATATGTTTTGGTAATTTCGGTTAAATTTTGACAATGTGTAAACCGAAAAAAATATATATGCCACTATGTTGGCGGAATGCGCTGTTGTACACATTAATCCATTGCCGTTTGACATTTCTGTTTCAGTCATTAAACACAAAATAACGAAATCACAATATTGCACCCATTTTAAAGTAGATACCGAGAAGAAGGCGAGGCGCTACAGTCATCAAAGCTCTGCTTCATATGTGAAAGAACATACGCACGTGCATTTCCATATAACTTCCTGTTGAGCATAGTGACATGAGTGGACAGGTACTGTCCGGTACTCAGTGCCTGCGACTCTAGAACTCATAAGGGAGAGTACCTTAATTTCTCAGTAGAGGTGTAATAATACTTTGAATGGGAGCGTACCAGCACTTTCAAAAAGCAGGAAGGTACTGGTGGGGGGTGAGTGCCAGCACTTCCCAATAGCAGGCATGTACTGAGTACATGCTCTTCTTTCATTTGAAAGGGACAGTACCCGTATTCTCCAGTACTGCTGCAATGCATTTAATGGGAGAGTACCGGCACTTCCCAGAAGCAAGCAGCACTCTGGAAAATGAGTCCCTGCACTTCTGTATCTCCACGTAACATACTGCATTGCATGCACTGGTCAGGCAGGAATGTTTTCGTCTGAGTGATGCTACCCGTTCATGCATGCCATTCTGTGACTGGTTTTCAGGTGAGAGTGTTCGTGAGGCAGTGTGCGTATTTTTGTTTACGGGTACTTACCTGGCGCGCATGATATGATCGTATTTTAATTGCATGTATGTAGCGCTTACTACCCCTGTCTAGGCGTCAATGCGCTTTTCAGCGAGTAGCGCGCTACTCCGGAACCCAACAAAAAGGATTAATGATTGGGGATGCTGCTTGAGCAGATGCTAATGCACGTCCTCGCCCCCCCCCCCTGCAGAGAAGGCGGTACGTCTGTCTTGTCCCGACCACTCTTCTTAACACCCGTGTGTTGTCCTTAGATTTTCTTTCTAGTTTGTGAAAATGAGTCACCGAGCGCTGCCCTGGGACAGACAGATGCTTCCCTGTTGCTATTATCCCAGGCTGGACATGCCTGCCACGGCCTGTAATTAGCTCCAGGCATGTGCAAACAGCCCCCCACAACGCGCACACACCATGCTCCCCCAAAGGAGCATTCCGCAATCCAAGGAACCCGTTTTACAGCTCACTGAAGCCATATACACAAACCTAGCGGTGCCGACTTTGGAACAGGGGAGTTAGGTTTAAATCCCGGCATTGGCACAACACCCTGTGATTCTGGACAAATCTCGTAATGTCTCATTCCCTATACATCTATGTATCTAGCCTGCGTCTCCGGTAAATTGCTCCAGTGCCCTCGGGCCAAGTTCACACTATAGGAAATTGAAATAAAGATAAGAACGAGCGTTCCCACTTTCTTTAACTTGAACCACACACATCGTGTTTACAAAACTGTCAGTTTCGGGAAGATTGGGGGCACTTCCTATTTCTTTAAAAGAAGTTATGTCTCTTTGAATCCGTTATTGTGCTCAATTTTGACTCATGGTGGAGACTGAAAACCGATCCGACACCCGCCAGCCGAAGGAGGTAATTTGCCGCTCCAAGCACACGTGTCTACTCATTGGAGTTAATGGAATTAATCGTGTGTTGTCTATTCCGGTTGATCAACCGATCAGCGCGTTCGTTTGGAAATATTCCTCTATTTTATAATAAAATAATGGTAAAACAATAAAAAACAATAAACAACCTGTTAAAGTTTGCCACTAAATCTTCGATTGACAATAAAAAAATGAAAATATCTCCTCCCTCCTTGCACGCTTTTTTGGGCATATATGTATATAGCCACAGCTGAAATTAGATTTAGTGTGTACAGCCTGTGCTTTGTTAAATGACAAAATAATTTGTAAAAGGATATCGTAATTCTCCAACTTTCCATTAACAAGCACTGAAGAAAGCTGTGCGCGAAACCAAAACCTGTTGTGGGGCGGGACTTCCGTCTTCTGAAGACCACGCCCACGGAGTGGCTGGCCCAGACAGGAGCAGTGGTGACGCGGGGCTCCCGTGTCCGAGGGAGAGCCCCGCGGAGGCTGCAGAGTCCGGAGTGGCGCCGATGCGGGGAGTGGGGTTAGTTGTACGGAGGGGGGTGCCTCTGTATGTGTGTGTGCGCTCATGTGTGCGCGGGGCTGTCGCTCTGTATGTGTGCGTGTATGCGCTCGTGTGTGCGCGGAGGTGTGGTGTAGTGTGCGTCTCTGTATGTGTGTGCGCGCCTCGGTGTGTGCGTGCGTATAGGTGCGCTCGTGTGTGTGTGTGTGTGTGTGTGTGCGTGCCGGTGTTTGTTGGAGGCTAAAGGAGACAGGAGATGGTGAACCCGCGCGCGACCTGATCCGATTACGGCAGGCGGCGCGTGCACATCTCGTCTCTCTTGCCTCGTTGTAAGCAAGCGGACGGCTATAGGTCTCGCAGCGACTTCGCTTCGCGATGTGTCGCAGGGCGAGACCTAAAAATTACTGAGGTTTTAGACCAAATAGTTCCACTCAAACAACAGAGGCAAAACAAATCGAAACCCTGGTTTAACGTGGAGCTAACCGATTAATGGCGCCAACTCAAGACAATCGGAAAAGGGCATGGAGGCTTAACCCCTTGACCTAACAACTTAGATCTGCTCGGCAGGCATATAAAAAACACATTTTCAGCCAACAGGCGTCCTTTTTCCACAGCCAACTAGATCTGGCAAAAAAACAGAACGAGAGAACTTTTCAGCATTGTCAAAAGCCAAATTAACAGCACCCCCTCTCAAGATATCGAAGCCACAAATGAGCGATGTGAAGAAATTGCCACCTTCTTCACTAATAAAGTCTCTAAAATTGACCAATCCTTCATACAAACCGCAAACACCCCTTCCCTCATAACCTGCCCCCTTCTACTTCCCTTGACCACGCAGAAAGAGCTCTGTATAAGGACAATCAGACCGGCCTCCAGCTAAAAAACAATGCGCACTGGTCCGACTTTCAGCTAATGGCGGAAATCGAGGTTTCAAGATAATTTCTAATCTAAAACTTTCCTCCCACACCATGGACCCCCTCCCTTCCACAATCATAAAAGAACGCAACCACACCATCGCCCCTTTCTGGACAAAAAACATCAGCGCCTCTCTCACCTCAGGCTGTGTCCCAGACTCACTTCAACTAGGACAAATCACACCCACTCTCAAGAAACCAGGGGTCGACCCTAATGATCTGAACAACCTCAGACGCATCTCAAACCTCCCATTCCTTGCAAAAACATTGGAGTCATGTGTTCTCCACCAACTCAAACACATTGAGGAGTTCAACCTCCTCGACACCTTTCAATCGGGATTCCGGAAAGACTGTAGCACTGAAACAGCCACTCAACGCCTCGGACGACATTCCCAAAGTGATGGTGATGCCTGCCTACTCATCCTTATTGATCTATCTGTGGTATTCGACACAGTTAATCATCCAGCTCTTCTTGAGACCTTGTCGAAGAGCTCCGGCATAAATGGCACTGTACTAAAATGGTTCACCTCTTTCCTCAAGGATCGCTCTTAACAAATTAAAATCAACTCGTGTCTCGAAGCCAACAAAAGTCACACTTGGGGTACCACAAGGCTCGATCCTCTCCCCGTCCCTCTTCAAGGAGCCCCTCACAATCATCTTGAAAAAAGCTGGAGTGAGTTACCACCTTTACGCAGAGGACACCCAAATCTATTTCAAAATCAAGTCCCCCGAGGACATCCAACTCTTCAATACCACTCTAACGGAGATCCAAACTTGGTTCAACTTCAATCACTTAAAGCTTAACCCAGATAAAACGGAACTGATGCTATTCTCTCCAAAAAACAACCATCGTCCTAGCCAAAAGTGGCTCAAGAATCTGGTTGCTCTAAACTGCCCCCTCGTTCTATCCAACTCAGTTAAGTCGCTAGCATCACCGTTGACAAGAACCTATCAATGGAGGCCCACATCAAAAACTCTGCAAAAAGTGCTCTTTTCTCTCTCAAACACCTCAAGAAATTGAAACCTTTTCTTCCCCATGATGACCTCAAGACAGTAGTTCAATCCCTGGTTCTCTCTAAAATAGACTACGGGAACGCCATCCTTACAGGGACCCCTAAAGCTCACCTAGCCCCTCTAAGGGCAGTGCTGAACATGGCCGCTCAACTTTTATCTAGAGTAAAAAGATTTGAACACATCACTCCAGCTCTCAACTCCCTGAAATGGCTTCCCATGGAAGGGAGATGCATTTACAAGCTGGCCTGCATCACACACAAAACCCTCCACTCTCCGGCCCCAACTACCTGAACAACAAACTGGTTAGAGCAGGTCAAGCCAGAACACTAAGACAAGCTGGCCTGCATCACACACAAAACCCTCCACTCTCCGGCCCCAACTACCTGAACAACAAACTGGTTAGAGCAGGTCAAGCCAGAACACTAAGAAGCTCCAACTCACTCCTTCTCATTCCGCCAAAAATGAAAAAGAAAACCAGCAAATTCCGATTGTTTTCTGGCAACGCTCCAAGGATATGGAACGCTCTCCCGGGAGACCTCAGATGCAACCCCTCCTTCTCCTTTTTCAAAAGAGACCTCAAACTCCATCTCCTTTACAAATACTTGCCTGAACAACGTCAACTAACCTAGACCTCAATACTCCGAGTTGACTCCCATTCAAGGATTGTTGATGAACGGACTATGCTAATCACCTTGTTTTTCTTTTTGTTCTCTCCCCCTCCGTTGCACAGTTATTTACTGTCCATGCTGTATTCTTTATCCGGGGTTCGCTTACTTACGGTCAGCCTCCTTGGTAACGTAAGGCCCTTCTGTTTTCCACAATATGTATGTGAAGCGCTCTGATACCCACGGGTCCAGCTAGCGCTATACAAAACTTAAAAAATACAAATAAACATGTGCTGGGATTTTCAATTATTTATGCGGGGACATGGATAGAGTCAGGAGAGCATCACTGGGCCACCATGTAGGAATAATGTGAGACAGTAACACTGGATACCCAAAACCTATGTTAAACCTTGCTGACAACCAACCCCCAAAGGGAACACCAACATGTGCCCAAGTACTCATAAGCGCAACAGATACAATCACGGCCATTTATAACCTACTGTAAAAGTTTACACAGGCAGAGCCAGGAGGGGGGATAAAGAAACCTCTACCCACTACAGTAGCCAGCTGTCACCATTTAGTATTGTTAGGCCTTTAGCTACCAATGTTAAAAGAGGTATCATTTAGTTAATGGTACCTATGGCATAGGTACTAAAGAAGGTCCCAAGGGCTGCAGCATGTATTGTGCCACCCTAAGGAACCCACCTCCAAACTTATGCTGACTGTCATTGCAGGCTGCGTGAAATGGTGCAAAGTGAAAACACGACATGGCACACACCCAGAGTTCCCATGCCAACAGTCACTGCATGCAATATGTTATATGTAAGTCACCCCTACAGCAGGCCTTATCGCCCTTAGGGCAGGGTGCATTATATTATATGTGTAAGCATATCTGCATGAGCAGATATGCCACCGTGCTGTCTAGTTCAATTACTAGTCCATCCAAGTGAACAGGGAAGCCAACTTAAGTATATGTACTGGACACTGGTCATTACGAGTTTCCCAGCTACATGATGGCTTCAATGAAACCTAGGGTGTTTTGTATCAAACACCTTGCCTTAATAAATCCATACTGATGCCAGTAGTTGATTCATGAAGGTGGGCACCTCAGAGGTGCCCCCTGAAAACTTACTGGCCTCTAGCGTGCTGGATGACTGGTGTAGCGCAGACTGCCACCACAGACCGATTTCTGGCCCCCTGCAGGCAAGAGCCCACAATATGAGGCCAGAAACAATGCCAGAAACAATGCCTGCTCCTGAGAAAGGTGTTCACACCTCCTGCAGGATGGCTAGTGATTTAGCATATCCTTCTGAATCCGAATAACTGACTAACATATCCCACGCTCAAATTACTTTCATATACTAATTAACCACTAATCATTTATGGGTTCCAGAGTAGCGTGCTACTCACCCCAAAAAATATTTGATACCTCGCATGGGGTAGTAAGCGCTATATAAATACAATTACAAGACAATATCAGGGCCAGGGACTTTAAAGGCCCTGCCACCCTTGATATGCAATCTTGCTTCCCCCAGACCTGGGAGATGCCACCCCCTGTCCCAATACCCACTTGGCACCAGGACAAGCGGGAAATTAGATATGCAGGGAGGCGCTGTGCACTACCAGGCCAGTCACTGTCCCCAACGTGGGCTGCCTGATGTGACCCACGAAAGAAGGATTCCGCCATCTTGATTTTGGTGGAATTAGGAACTCTGGGACATGGTTATGCCTACTACCCACAGGAAGTGGTCATGTAGTGACCCCAAGGGTAAGTACACCATTGGCTACTCCCCTTAACGCCACTAAATTCAGTATTTAGGTGGCCCCATGATACAAGTAACTCAGATTCGACTAACTCCCAAAAAATCAGGACCAAGAACAGCCAGAGAACAAGAAAAGTGGACCAGACTTGGTGCCAAACCCAGTCTGCCTGATGCCCCGACAATTGCGAGAAGACGACCTGCAGCTGTGCACCCTCCAAAACTCTGAGAGCTGCCAGCACTTCATTGGAGTATAGGTACTACTCCCCTACATCCTACAGGCACGAACGGTAAGCTCTGGTTTACCAAACTACTGACCACCGGACTCACCTATTCATCAACTACTTAGGAGGAGGTGTTCAGTGCTCCCTGAGGTCAGCCCAGTCTCCCCAGGGAGTAACGAGAGGCTATATCCTCCAGAAGCTCTCCAGCACCAATATCCTGGGTACTGGATCCCTTGCAACAGAAAAGACTTGGCGGTTGCCCAATCAGGACACCAACCCTACAGTGACTGACCAAACGCCGAAGGACGTCAGCACCACAGAAGCCAGCCCAGAGTAGCCCGGCACCCTGAGACACCCCCCCCCGCCCCCTGAGACACCCCCCCCCCCCCCCCCCCCCAAGATTGTGCTGGGCTGCGAGTTTCACCGGACTGGTTTCCCAGTCTCTACCTGAAGTGTCTTTCTGCAAGCTCTAGGAAACCGAATGCCTCTGACTGTTGCGACCTGCCGGACCAAAGACCACTGCACACGAGCCCAGCAGCCCAAGTTCAGTCCGACAGACGGTGCAGCCCGGCTCCAGAGACCTTAAAGAACCGAGCACTCCCCCAACCCGTGCCCCCCAGGTTCAACCGAACTTGTCCTCCAGGCCCCACTTGCAGCTTCTTTTTATGGGTACCGGTCTCCACTGTCTTCAACGGGGCTCCCAAAACCTAAGAGCACCCGGGCGCCCCAGAGCCAACTGAGGTGCTCTGTTGGACCTTGACACCCTACGTACTTTAAGGACAGAAGAACTGTCCTGTAAGTCATTGACAAGTGGCCTATGCAGTAGGATTTTCTCATAAGGATTACATTACCATGTTACTCTGTAAAAACAGTAAATTGTTCTATTTCTTGTAAAGTCACTATCTCAAAAAGTACTTACCCAAGATTGAAGTTCTTGCGATAAAAAAATAATATTTTAAAAAGTGTTTTTTTCAAAATTGGTCTCTAATTTCTTCGAGTGTGCATTTCATTTATTGACACTCTGTGTTCATCAAATGCATTAACACTAACCTCTGATGAGCCTAAACTGCTAACCCACACTACCACAAAAGAGCGCGCATGGGATTATTAATATAAACCCTGTAAGCCAAGGAGGTCGTCAGGACTTTCTACATAGTGTCTTTTTGGTACACCACATAAAAAGCCAGCTTCCTACATTGGTGGATCAGTGGTGGGGTACAAGACTTTTGCATTTGCTGATCTCACTTTTGCCAATTGGCGATTCCACGAAGAAACCTACAGTTGACTTTAGAAAAAAGTTATTTTAGAATTTTTGTCCATTTTTGGTTCTTTCCAAATGTTCCAAATTTAACTGTTAGGGCCTTGTGTTAAGGGGATTTTGTTCAGGATCTCGGCCTGGCCGCTTATCTGCAACTTAAAAGCTGCCAGTTTAGGATCCTCTGTAAAAACGATAACACGAAACAGGCTCAAACCCGATAAAATAAAAAGGTCCAGGAGCTTCTTGCAGAGTTTGATGCCACTCATCTTACAGAGGACTCTGGCAGCCCTCTAAATGAGGAGGTAGTCGGTGAAAATGAGCCTGGAGACACTACTCCGGCGAGGGGTGGGCCTCCAACCTAACTAGAAAAGATGGTGAGGAAATCATGCACATCTATCTTTGAACTGTACCTGTAGTATCTGCCCCTACTGGGGGTAGGTCAGTCCACTCAGGACAGCATGAAGAGCTGGAGAAAGAGGACTTTGTGCTTGTGAGATTAGCCAAAAGAGCAGCCCTCGACGTGAAAATCCTGGCCAAAGAAAGGGAAAGCGCTTAGTTGGTTTTAGAACCCATGAGTGGTGGCAGTAAAATAAATTGGGAGAAAGAAGAAACTTTTGATCCCAAAATCCCCAAAGGGATTATCCCCTAAATAGGTTGAAAGTGATGACATCACCAAATGGTTTACTGTCTTTGAGAGGGCATGTAATATGAGGTTACGCCAGAGATACTGGGGCTCTCTACTTTGGGAGTTGTTCTCCATAAAGTGAGTGATAGATAGACTCCGGAAACTGAATGAAGCTAATCCTACAGACCTCATGGAGGATACCCTGATTGAGAGCTTACCACATAGTATAGAATTACATTCAGAGAGGCTCACAAAACCTTGAGTCAGTCCTGGGCTGATAGTTTTTCCAGTCATAACACTAGGTGGTTGGTAAAAAGGGAGTACAGTGCAAAACTATGATCTGCTTTATAATTTAATTTTAAAAGAGCATTCGTTAAGTAACTGTAGTTCTGAAAAATTGCATCAATACTTGGTGGACCTGGGTTTAGTCTCTCCTCAGGAGTTGAGAGAAGAAGGCTGACCACTGGGTCAAGACAAGGGTGCCCAATAAGTCTTATGGAGAGGGTGACCAAAAGAAAGGTGCTGCTAATCCACACCACCCGCCCGCCCCCCGCCTCCCAGGAAAGACGTGGGTCAATCTAAGGAAAAAGATAAAGAGCCTTCTAAAGGCCCATCAGGAAGGTGGGCCCAGAGACACTTCACAGTCCAAGAGTAGGTACCAGGGTAAGAACTGGGATCCCAAAAAGTCTAGGTGTTTCAATTGCAAAGCCAATGGACACCAAACTGGGGACACATGCTGCCTCAAAAAAGCTCCCTCTAGTGCATCCCCATTTACGGCTGAGGTGGTGAGTTCCCAGGTGGAATCCTTAGTGTGCCCTGACCAGGTCAAAGAGCACCCTGAATCTACCTTAATCTCAGGGGTTAGGGTGGATGTAGCTGCCTTGTATGGTCGCCCAGTCCCCGCTTGCAGCCTCCTTCTGAAACGTCACCGGAACGGGCACCTCCGACCGCCACAACCCACCGGACCATTGCACAAGAGCCAGAGACCAGTTTGACAGGCAGTGCATCCCAGCTCCAGAGACCCTAAAGAACTGTGCTTCACTTTGGATTCAACCGGACTGGTACCCCAGTTTCCACTTGCAGCTTCTTTTTACAGGTACCCTTCCCCATTGACTTCAACAGGATTACCAACACCTAAAGGACCCCTGCACCCAGAGCATACTGCGGTGACCTGTTGGTGTTGCCCTGGACCTTGGCCCCTACTTACCTTAAGTCCAGACGCACAGTTCTATAAGTCACTGGCAAGTGACTGTTTGCAATATGTTTTTCTCCATAGAATTACATGAACACATACTCTGCAAATACAGTGCATTTCCTTCTTCTTGTAAATCACTCTCTCAAAAAGTACTTACACAAGATTTAAGCTCTTGGTGTTAAAAAAATACGTGTTTTTTTTCTAAATTACTCCCACATTTCTTTTTGTGTGGGTTTAATTTTTTGACTGTTTAATCAACAAATGCTTTAACACAACCCTCTGATAAGCCTAAACTGTGCGCCCACACTACCACAAGAGAGCATTTGAGATTATACATGTAAACCCTGCAAGCCAATATGGGTCGTCTGGACTTTCTACATAGCGTACCTCTTTTTGGTACACAACATAAAAAGACAGCTTCCTACAATGAAGATAATATAAAAGCAAAGCAAACTTTTTGGCCCAGGCTAGGTCAGATACATTGAGGTGTTTCCTTTAAAAAGAACTTCATGAATAGAAAGACTGACACCATTACATATTTTACACCAAATTCTTCTGTGACTGACAATGTAGCACACCAACAATATCGGGAGTGGAGGTAATCAGTCGACCAGCCAAATAAAACACTGAAAGGCACTGAAAACCATCATGGATCAATATTTGTTGAACCTACGAGTAAAGGTTAAAAATCAGATTAAGTAACCAGATGTCACTGACCTCTGAGCGCCATTCCTCCTCTGGGCAGTCCTCGCACTCCTCGAACGCCACGCACACCTCCCCTGGCCAAGCCACGAGGTCCTAGAACGGCCCCTCTTCCTCCAATTACTCCACGTGGAAGAGCTCCTACTGGCCGTCCTAATCGTGCCTGAATGTTACTTTTACCCAGCCGCTGCTTTAAACTCTACCGGAAGAAAAACATTGGATTAACAAAAAAAAAAAAAAGGAAGGTAATTACTGCTCCAGTTCAAAACTTAATTTATATGGGTGTAAACTCAAACTGAAGACAAAAGTGGTAAACATTTCCCACTTGCCACATGATTTAATCCTTGGGTTCAAATATACAGGGATCAGAAAAAAAATTCAATCATGATCCATTAATAAAATGTGGAATTAGATAGAGGGGTCAACGCTGTCAAATAGGATTATAACCCATTAATTTCATAAGACCAACTCATGTACCAACTCTAGCTGGGATAATTTGGAAAGACCATGGACGCGGTTATTGAAATGCAGATATTCCAAAGAAACCTTTGGAATATCTGCATTTCAATAACAGCATCAATAGATGTATGAAAATGTTTTCAGTGGAATAAAAATACATACATGTGAATTAAGTTGTCTGAACACAGGTGCAGCTGATTAACTACCACCTCCTCCATACTGTGTACTTCTGCTGAATTGTGTGGCCTATGTGGGATAGTTTTGCTTATACTAGATGGCACGCAAGTTGTTGGATCCACTCCCGGCAGTGTGCTTGTTCTTTTACTGCTCTCCCTACAACTTTGCCTCACTGAGGAAAGCCAATCATCTGCTGCCATTTCCACTCAGACACACTCTCACTCACCTGTTTCAGTTTGAGAGCAGCCTGCACAGAAGGCCTGTTCTCCATCTGCTGGGCCAGTCTTCTGTTTCTGGCACTGGCTATCTGCTGCTGCTGCATGGTAGCACGAATATTCACCGGCATCGGCTGTTTGTTCTTCAGCATATTAGTAAAGCTTCAAGGTCGAACAAAATGTGGATTTAAATCAAGCTGCATTAAACACATTCAATGGCATTGAATGGCTCGAGACTGAAGTGCCACATGCCATGTCATTTATGTAAAACACCGTGGTACACTTCGATCATGCCAGACGAGCGTACGCACGCTTCGGCTACCACCAATGTGCAGGAAGAGAAACCTTTGGAATGACGTTATATGCAACAAAGCAATTTGAGGGTGAGAGAGAGAAATAAAGTACCTTTGCCAGGCTATTTTAGGTAAAATGAAGACGAACAAGCAGATATGGCAGAGCAGAAAGGGGGTTAAAAGGTTACACACAGCAAGACAACTAAGACAAACTGAATTTCAAAAACTTCCCAACTCCTCACAAGAAAACGGCGTGGTAAAACTCATAATTTAGAATTGGTGATTACAGATGTTTCCTGGGGTTTGCCAGTCTAACAATAACTGGAAATGTAGTATGTTCTGGTAGTCCTTGTGCAAAAACAGCCTTTTTGGAAAGCGTCTGCAGCAAGACTTTTACTGCAGCAGCATTTAAGAGAATTATGATCAGTACCCAATTCTTCAACAATGTTCCGATTCTGGCTTCTCTGCCATATATGAACATCCCCAGTTGTTGTGTTCCTCTCTCCTATACTAAACATCAGGGATTGGGCACAATGAATGTCAAATGAGGATTCAACAACTCATCGGAATGCCCCCATAAAATGAAAGGATTAATAAACTACTGAGTATTGCAGCCACCAGGGAAAAATAATGCATTATATATGAAAACCTCAAAAATATGTCAAAGTACAAAACGTTTAAAGTACGTTTTCAGGTTGCCAATTTAGAAACAAAGTCAAAACCTTTAAACAGAGCGAGTCGCCATTCCATGCGACATACCTTGCCAGGAGTATGGAGTTCAATTCCTAAAAGATGTATGAAAATCATATTTGGATACTACTAATAGATGCAAACCCCATGACTCTCTGAACTACCAACACTGGCCAACGATAACCTACAATGAAGTGAGTCACCACTCAGCAAGCATTCAATACAATATGCACATTCATGACAAATTATTAGTCAACCAAAATTATATTAACACAAGCAAAAACATAAGGAAATCATAGAAAGGAAACACTTGATTGGGTGGGGTAAATCAGATTGGCAGAGAATACAAAAGGGATGGGTATAAGCAATGGAAATGAGGAGGATACAAGAAAGCAAAGCATTTGCCTCTTACAAAGCCCCAGAACTGAGTTAAAGGGCCTTCGGGCTGGTTTGGGCTCTACATCATGCCTCTTACAGACGAGACCACACAAGAGTGTGTCAGCCTTGGACAGAGCAGGAAGCCCTAAACAGCACAGGGTAACATGCTACCCAGGCTGCAGCTGTAAATCTATCAATATAAAACATGTGGAAGAAAAAAAAAAAAAAAAGGAGGGTGTGAGGCTTTCCTTTCAAGACACATCCCACCACATTAATTTTTCAAATACCGTATTAAAGGTTACTGATAACATCCATCCATATAAATGCCCCTTTAATGCTCCTGTGTCCCACGCCTGCTGTGACGGACAGGGATATGCCATCTGCTTGCATTTAGTTAGATTAATGCAGGGCATAGTTGTTCAGACACCAAGAATGCAAATGTGAATTTGGTATTTATGAGCTGAAGTTGCTTTTGGCTTCCTCACCGCTCGTTGAGTGACATCTTGGTGGTGCTTTTTAGCACTACTTTGGAAGCAGAAGGGGCTGCCATCTCAGGAACTGGAAACCCTAAAAGAAGAAATTACATTTAGTCAACTGAATCAGACTACCGTAGTAAACTATCACATTCAATTACCAACTGCTGACAAGAAACTCTGCACTTAGATAGTGGGTTAGTTATAACAGCCTGCCAGTCGATATACTACGAAAAAGTCACAAGACTGGAGGGACGAAATATATTAAGTCTAAACCTTAAACAGCACTTTCAGTACTAACATTTGCGATCGGTAAGCAGTTTATAGTATATAAAGTTAAGTCGGCAGCTTACTTTACTAGCAACTAAACATTAAAACAAAGGTACACATAACTTCGATGATATGGGTCAGGTTTTGATAGTGCTGGTTTTATTAGACATAACTGGATATTTTACGTGCTGCATGACATAATACAGGTAGACAGGCAAATAATATCCAAAAGATTACTGATGTTAAAAAGAATGGTAGTGAAAGTGTTGCGGCGGAGCATACTGCATGCTATCACATTGAGGAAGATACATAGAATGTGAGCAGAGCCTAGTCTCACCAACAGTTTTTACTCGGGTATAGTTTATTGAATTTTCAAAAACATTACAGTATGATTGCAGTTAGAAAAAAATAAATAAAGTACTTCATTAGATAGTTACATAGCGGTAGCAGTACACTTAAGATCAAATACAAGTATTACAATACAATAGTCCAAGACTCCTGGAAGGGAGAGGGTTTAAGATATACATGTGTAGTCTTATTAAGAAGCTTAGGAGAGCCTAAGGAGGGGCCCTTGCTCTGCAGTCTTTTGATGATGTGTGTCTATTTGAAGAGGGAGACTACTGAATATACAAAAAAAAATAGGGTGAAGGAAAAGGTGGAAGAAGAAGATTATAGTGTCCCCAGTCAGTGTCTCATGTCCGTGAAAGTGTAAGAAATAAAAAGGGGAAAGCATTGCTTGCTGCGAGAGCGTGTGCCAGCAGACCCCTAAGGGGGCAGGGAGGAAGGCTTTTCATTACCCCGATGTATCAAACAGGAGAAGTGCACGCAGTCTGGGATTCTGGAAGCACAAACATTCTAAGCGGGACATATATTCAATAAGAGATTCCTACGCCTCTGGACACCTCTTATCAGTGAGGGACAGTTTGTGTGTCATCTGCTCCAATGTAATGGTGCGCCAGAGTTGTGTGAACCACTATGCTGCTGAGGGGGGCGGCCAGGCTCAGGCTATGAGCAGTGTTGCCGCACTGGTCATGTGGCGAAGAAGTGTGACCTTATAGGATGCTTTGTGCTGGGAGACGCTTCTATGCGTCCATGTGATTTCTTGCCTGGAGCACATTTCAATCTTTAAGAATGACAGGGAGGAGGTGCGACTGTTGCAGGACATCATATGTCTTAGAGACCAATTATTGAATGCCTTCAAAATTGCGGACAAGTTGTTCAAAGAGGGTAAGGGGGCAGGTGGTGGCTTCTGCGTTAGAGGGCTGGAGGGCCCAGTGTCGGAGCTGGAAATATAGATAACCAGCAGGTTCAGGGAAACTGAATTCTTTTCTACACTGGTTTGTCTGGCCCTGGAAGAGATCCTGCAAAAGTCTACACTCACCCATAACCCAATCCGGAAAGGATATCCGGGGTAGAGCAGGAGAGAAGTTGGGGTTACCTGCAATTGGAGCGTTTGGGGACAGGATTGTGGTCAGCCCCCTTCTGATAGCAAGTCTATCCATAGCAAGTCTATCCCATATCTCCAGCAGTGTGCGTGTCGGTATGACATTGCAGACACTGCAAGGGTAGGATTGCCTGGACAACCAAGCAAAGTCCTCGAGCAGCTGACATTTGACCGCCGTATCCATGTGCACCCAGTCTCTCGCACCACCCACTCAGAAGTGTAGCGTAGATTAACAGTCCAGTAATACTCCTGGAGTATGGGACAGGCAAGTCCACCTCAGCTACTTAGGAGCATAAGAAGTGCAGCGGAGATGCATGGGCACTTCCCTTTCCATATGAAGGAGCAATGGTCTGCCTGTACTAGTTTAATGTCTTCAGAGGGTAGGAAGTTGGGCAAGGACTGAAATAGCTAAAGAAGCCGGGGAAGAACATTTGTTTTTACCACACTGATGCAGCCTAAACAGATGTGAAGTGTTCTCCAAAGCCAAAGGTCCTCCAGGATTGCCTTCCGGTAGTGTGGCCAATCCACCAGCGTCCCGATGGCTAAAGAGTTTGTGGCCGTGAGGCCTAGGTACTGTACAAAGTTGTGTAGTGTGTTTATCTAGGCCGAGTATTTGGCATCTTTATCTAACTTGTGACGGACGGCTGCTCGTTATCCAGTGTTTTAAAAAATGTCCTTCCTGACTCGTTATCAGACGTCTGGGATACACTTCTGACCCCGTGGATTTTATCTTTTGGGAGGCTTTCCCCAGCCCGGTGGTCACTTCTCTTGGGGACCGATTCTCGCTCGACCAACTAAATATTCAGGCAGCACGTTTCCTTACTACTGTGAGCCATTAACTGCTCTAACGTCTGAATTTACTAGACCTGGTTTCCATTACTCGTGCCATTCTTCATTATATTGGATATGAATTCAGATTACTCCTCTGAAGTAGGACTGTACCCCCGCATGACCATTATTTTGGAGTATTAACCCAGTATATATATATTCAGAACAAGAAATACATACATGGAATCAATTATGTATTTGCGCCCTGACGAAGGAGTCTAGGACAAAAATTCCTTTCCGAAACGCGCTTCGGCGCCTCTTTGTGTTCTTTCTATGTTTCTGTACTGTATACTGATATGAATTGTTATTTGGAGTTTTTTTATGGTTTTGTATTATAAATTGATATGAATCTCTATTTTTTGTTTATATTTTGAACATTGTCAGTTGTGAGCTGGTGATTGTGGTGAAACTGGTTGTTCGGATGAAATGTATGAGTGGTTTTGACTGACTGGGTATGTCTGCCTGTATATTTGGATTTGTGTGGGGTTTCCTTCTGTGTGTATATATAATATAAATATGTATATATAGAACAATTGCAGTATTGTGTGGTCACGAGTATGAGCTTCAGTTGCTATTATGTTCTAAAAAATATCAGAAAATGTGTAAATAAAATTTGACAATATTTTTTGAATAAGTTCTGTGTGTGGGACAATGTTGTTTTTCATGTGAATATTGGATGCACTTCCAAGTTTAAAGTATTCCTAAGTGAGGGGCCTGTTTTTGCTGGTGTGTTTATCTAGGTACCTGAATCGATATTCCTATTCTTTGCCCTTGTCCGGTTATAAATCAATAATATCCCTACAACGGCTTAGAAACCCTTTTCATAATTCAGTCATAGCGCATGCTGTCACATTAAGCAAGCCTATTCCTCCAGCCCCCTAGAAAGCACACCGAGTTCTTAAACAAATCCAAGCCTCCAGCAACCTGGGAAATCCCCGCTGCTTTGTTTTGATTTCGTCCAAGAACTCCTGTAAAGCACTGTAAGAACGACCAGTTCTTAGTGACATCTTTATTGACGTCTTATGTCCAGCCTTACGTCAAACCCGGCACCTTTCAGGTATAAATATACCAACGTTGCCTCAAGCAAACACACGGTGGTAATCCTGGAGCAGTGCAGCTATCTACTTCCGAAGAGCCCAGCTGATGCGAGAGCCCACGGACGCTGCCCCTCCCTTTTGACGCGCTGAGAAAGACGCTGTCTTTTCTCCTGCCGAGAAATCCAGCCTCCGGCGTTTCCAGCTTACCCTTGCGGGTGACTGGGATACCGAGTCCTGAGAGAGAGATACCAGCCCTCCTGCCTTCTAATACCCAGGTACTGAACTGACTAAACCCTTACAGAGAATTCTTGAGTCAGATTCTTGGCAAAACAAACTTAACTTAAACTGCTACTTACATACTCCCTCCCACGTATTAGGCGTAGGCGTAGTTAGAAGCACCAGTTGAGTACGATTAGTCAATGTATATATGTATGTATCTATTTTATCCATTTTTAAAGTATCATATGGCTAAGAAACCATATCAATGCTTTTACAGTATTATTTCATAATCCTGCTTTTACTGTATGCACTTTACTTAACTATAAGTATTGCAATTGTAGCAATTCATTTCTCTTGTATGAGGAAAGAGACTGCTCAATAAATAACAGCTTTTATTGAAAACGCCAGTCTCTCTTTTTCTCTGCAATCTGGTGAAACTAAGTACGCACCTTTGACTGAGTGAAATAGCTGTCTTTTGTTTTCACACGACTCTAGAGATATACTCTTATTCAGGGAGAGCAAAGTTGTCATGTTTTATGGTTGTCAGAAACTAAATCCCTTCTTGTCTATCCAGGGAGGTTAAACTCCTCCTCGCTTATTCGAGAAAGTTTCTAGTGAACTCTGAGCTAGCTGGCAAAAACTTAAGTCTAATATCGTCAGTAGAGACCTAGTTAACCTCAGTCCTACGTCTACACTGCTGAAGATATTATTCCAATGCGCAGAGCCTATTGGGACTATAGGAACTACACTACAGTTGCAGGTCCTCTGAAAGGTGGAGCACGCTACAGCAAGGAGAATGTTGCAAGCATATAATAGAACTTAATGATTCTGTCCCCCAAAGGTAACAGCCTAGATATCAGCTAAGTGTTGCAGGTGGATGGCAAGCAGATCTACCACAAGGGCAAATAGAAGTGGGGGGATCGGGGGCAACATTGTCAGGTCCTACAGGACAGAGGGAAAGTGTTAGTCTGGCCACTGATGTTGATGGAAGTGGCAGGTATCAAGTATGAGGCCATGATCTTGCAAACCATGACAGGGCCTCATCCTACTTTCTGGAGGACCACTTTTAAGAAAACCCAGCTCACCCTGGCAAAAGCCTTTTCGGCATCAAGGGAAAAGGAAAAGTGCGGGGATGGTGTTGTTGGACCTTTTTGACTAGTGGTGTAAGGTGTCGAATGTGGTCAGATCCCTGTCAATGTTGTGTAAAGCCCACCTAATCTGGGTCTATTATCTCTGGAAGAAGGTTTACGAGAAATCAGGTGGAGAGTTAATTGCAAAGTATTCTGTGATAGAATCTTGTATCGCTGCCTTGTCAACAGGGTCCCTCAAGAGTTGAGTGGGAGGCACCAGCGCGCGGTGTCCATGTAAGAATAACATGCGAGCGATCCGGGATGGAAATATAAGATATCTGCGCAGAGGTGAGGGTATTCAGTGAAGGGGGCGGGGGTGACAACCCAGTTGTCAATGTAGGAGTAAGATAAGAGCACATGTGAACAGAAAGAATAACCTTGTGCGTCTGGGAGTAGATAATCGCCAGACGTCGACTAGGCCTGCATCTTTGAGCCAAGTATCCCGGACATTGCTCCTGTGCCCTGTATATGTGTTGTATTACTATCAAGAGCGGGCCTCAAACCAAGTTAAAATCTCCCTCCCCCCCAATAATATCACCCTTAGTTGTTCCGAGTGTGTGTGACGTATGAATGCATTTTGCACCTAGTTTGAATTGTAGAGGTTGAAAAGCTTTAGGGTGTCTTTACCCCTCTCCATAGTCAAAAGTGAGGAATCTCCCACCTGGATCTCTGGTCAATTTAATAACTTTTGTGTAGTAGCCCCTCTAACAGAGTATGGCAACTCCCAGGGTTTTGAAGTCAGTGTACGCCCAGTGATGGTACGGATACTTAGGGTGAGCCATACAGTGGCAATCAGAGTGAAACAAGTGGGTCTCCTGCAAGAGGATAATGTCGGGTTTGCGCTGCATGAGTTAACGCCAGACCTGGTGCGGTTTGCTAGGAAAGTTAAGCGCACGTAAGTAAAAGGAGAGCAGTTGCAAGTCATGTGTGGTGGTCATGTAAGAGATTAAACGCACTGCACGCCTGTCGATAACCGGAGAGCCATCTGCGGTGCAGGGTTGGTGGAGAGAAGTTCCCCTGTGCCTCCTAAATATCGTAATGGTCACAGCAGAAGTGAAGAGCCCTAGTGGGAAAGGGGAGAGTGTAGGGATATGCAGGGAGAAACTAAGGGGGCCAACAGGGTGAATGTAGGGATAGGCAGGGAGAAACTAAGGGGGCCAACAGGGCACAACCTTGTGAACCACTACATAAAGGGTGAGGGGAGAATTACCAGACCCTATCGAGGTGTCACCCTCGACGGAGGAGAGCTTGTGAAGGGGGGGGGGGCGAGAGGCCAGGAGCAAAGCTGGTAAGCTGATCCTATGGTAGACAAAAAGATAAATGTAATAGTCAATAAACAACCAGAGTTCGAACTCCAAGCCCTGAGCCATGCTAGGTGAGCCGTTGTTAGGTGGGTCAGAGAATAGCACAAACAGTTCAAGAGAGGGTCCTAGATGTGTTCACCGTAGATGGTCTTCGTCTGAGGAATGAGCATGTTCTGTCTTCCTCTTTTGGAGGTGCACAATAATGTTCAATTTCGTCATGTCTGGGTCTTGTGCAGCCTTGTTGTTGTGGCCACGGTTGTGTCACTGAACTGTGTGCCACATGGGTCGCCAGGAGTTTGGGCACATAGAATGAGGAGGCAATTTGTCCCTGCTAGAGGAGTCGCCTGGAAGGCGGCGGACCGGTCTGGCCTCCGCAAGTGAACCAAATATATGCTGTTTGCCATTCCAGGCGAACAGCAGGCCAAAGGGATGGGCCCATTGATATTAGATTCCCTGGGCAAGTAGATGTTCAGTCACCGGCCTGTACAGCAGTTACAAATAGTTTGCACTACCTGCCAAGATGGAGGACCCTGATGGCCAGAAGACAAGTCAGTCCCGCTGGTTGCCTTCTTGGAAGATGACCGGGCCCCAGTCCACAGCACTTCACACACAGAGAGCAAGGACCGGGTGAAGCCCCAGGTAGAGACAGCTCGTTACCGCACCCTGGAGCACAGGCAGCTCTCTGCAGTGGTATGTTAAATAGGAGGAGAGAGAGGGCGGAAAGAAGGCGCGCAACCCTGTAGATGGTCCCCAGTCGCTCTAGGCCCTTACCCTACAGACACACCAGTCTGCAATACATCGGGGTAAGGTGGCGCAGTCGCTTTCTTTAGTGGCCACCTCTTCAGTGGCAGGAGCAGCCGCAGCTCAGCGATCTAGCGTGACAAGGGAATCCAAATGTGTCCGTAGGCAATGTGTAGTAGCTGCCTCACTGTGGCGCTCGACGTGGTCCTGATCGCCTCTCACCTAGCACTGCATCCAGGAGCAGGCTAGACCAAAATGGTGCTGATGGTCTGTGCAATCGCAGGCATGTCTGCTACTTCGCTGTTCAGGAGACTCAAGGGACACAACCTATGTCCCAGAAGCTGGTTTGCCCAGGAGTCGTTCCGGCACATCTGAGCAGAAATTCAGGGCAAATACGAGGCTTTAAGATGTTTTAGGGCCAGTGGGCTGTAGGAGCTCTGAACCTCCACGTCCTGTACCAATCCCGGTCAAGCCACACACCCTCACTGACCTTTTTAAACATCAACCATGAAAAGATGTACATGTAAATGTTGAGGAATGCAAATTTATAATGGAGGTGTTTTCAACTGAGCAAATTGTGCTTTTTATGGGACTCTACAAGAAGAACGGAAAGAGAAATCAGTTTGTTATCAAACATTTCCGTAACCTATTAAAATCGATGGTGGGGAGTCAAATCAATAATGTGGTATGTCATTGCGTACCAGGTGTAGATTGGACTTGATGGGAAAACAACATGGTTAAGCACTTTACAATAATGTATTTGTTTAGGAAACCATGCAGTGAACTATTACATTGACTTCCTTCCTCCATCATTAGTACCAAATTTTTTAATTCAAATTTATTGCTATATTGTGCAACAAAGTACCTTTGAGTACAATAATGAAAAACCTTTGCAGATGTAATGAAGTTGGGTTAGTAGGGGGGAGGTGGCGGATGTAGTCAAAGGAGGGAAATATTCTATGTGTTTCAAAGAGTTGTTCTTGGCGGTAGCAGAGCTGAGTTCAAAGTACATTCCAGGCTTTTATGGGGCTAGTGTGCTTGGTCCTCAGCAAAATCCAGCAGGCTTTGTAGCTGGTTTTACGGTCATTTTACATGTGAAATCCATTTGCCACAACTTTGGGGATTTCTTTGGTTATTATTTTTAGCGATCATTTATCTGCTTTCAGTTTCACCCATTTCTTTTTGTGGGGAAGAACAACAACACTTGGGGGTGGTTGTTTGTCTATTTAGCACACTTCAAGTGCTACTCGTTGTCTGTCCCTTAATTCTTTATTCTTCGATGGTGGCCATCTAGTGTTGTCTTATTTATCATAGGTTTAAGACCGAGACTGACAGCAGCTGGTGTTTTGGTCGATACTTTCCCTAGTGGGAACAGCATAATCTCTTATTTTGAATGCCAGAGTCCTTGCACAATTTCCATGCATTCCTCTTCTGCGCGGTCTTTGCGGTGTCCTTTGTACCAGCAAATAGTAAGAGTCATGGTTTGCCTACTAATGTACCCATGTTGAATTCAGTCTCTTCAGTTCCAGCCACATCTGCATTTTTGTAATTCAATTTATATAGTGCTTACTACCCCCAACAAGAGGCTGAAGCATTTTTTGGGAGATTAACATGCTACTCCGGAACACAAAAAAGTATTATTGGTGAATTAGTATAGGTAAATATTAAGGGGTCGATTAGGATCGCGGACGGACTTGAGTCCGTCCGCGACCCCTGAGGAGGAGGGAACGTCCGCATGGGCTGCGGCGTTCCCTCCGATCAAATTAGGATGTGACCGCCAGTGTGGCGGTCACATCCTCCATCTCTAACATTGCGGCGGGTGCAGCTTCAAGCTGCATCCGCCGCAATGTAAAAAATCCATGCACAGCATTTGCGTGCACAAAGCGGCAGGCACCGCGCGGTGCCTGCTGCATTGTGCACGCAAATGCAGGGGGGTACCATAGGTACCCCCCATGTGCACCCCCCACCCCACCTTCACCCAGGGGGCCCGCAACGGGCCCCCGAAGTGAAGGTCCGTATGCTTTTCCACGGCGGTAAAGTCGCCGCGGAAAAGCATATATTTTCAGACATCCTAATATGCCTGGCGGTGTCTGATAGACACCGCCAGACATGTTAGTGCTTTTCCGCCGCGGTCGCCTTCCGACCGCGGCGGAAAAGCGGCGGACAGATTATCAGACCCACCAGCCATCCTAATTTGGCGGTGGGTCTTTGGAGTCTCCGCCGCGGTTTTTCCGCATCCTCCAGGCCGGCGGACACTTCCGCCGGCCCGGAGGATGCGGAAAAACCGCCATCCTAATCGACCCCTAAATGAATTTGAGCGGGCACATATGAGTTGGTTAGTTGTATTGAAAAGGAAAGTGGAGGGAATAGAAGAGGGAAGGGTCTAGAGAGTGTTTATTTGGAGATCAAAGCAATAGGAGGAGGTATGGGAAGAGTAAAGGAGAGATGGAGAAGTAAAATCTCTAGAAGCAGATTATGGAGAGAGGAAGTATCAGATGAGTCTAGGAAAGGTTTAGAAAGCTGTGTTGGGAGATCTGAATAGTAAAAGAGGTTTGAGATGATGCAAGGAGGGAAGTGTCTAGAAAGTTATTTTGGTGATCATAGTAGGAGAATGGGATTTGGAACAACACAGAGTGGAGGTATAGGATATATTGAGAGAGATATAGTGCAAGATATATGGTAGTGCATTGGAGATGCTGAATTAGAAGTAAAGTAATAAATATAAAGATGGACAAAACTCCAACTTCCACAGAGACCTCCATGGTAAAAGGCACGGACTCGAGGTAGTCAAGGTTTGCCAAACTTTTTTTTTCTCAGGTCCTCCCTCAACCCCCGAGATAAGAGACGCACGTTTCGGCTTGCTGGAAGCCTTTATCAATATAAAGATAAATAAGTACATGGAAGGTAAATATGTATGACGAAGGTATTAGATCTAGATTTAAGTTATATTTAATAAACTCAGACTTTCATGTGTTGCTGTACTTTAAGTGAAATTTGTGGGGGGGTTTTAAATTGTCTTTTTGTCCCTTAACTATCTACAGTTGCTTCACTATTGAATTATTTAAGATAAGTGTACTTATTTATGCAGTGACCTATATACATATTAAACAAAATATTAAGTAGCATGTACATTTGTTAAGCAGTCCTAGCGAATATCTACATTTATAAACAATTATTTCACCCATTTATTCATAAGTATAGACATATCGATACATATAATCCAAATAAATGCTTATATACACTAGGATTTGCTATACATTTATGTTTCAGTATGTTGGTTATGTGGGGGAAGAGCCAACTCGAGTAGTCTTTGAAGACAAGATAACTATTTGTGGATCTTATGTTTGGGAGTAAAGAGTTACACATTTTGGCTGCTTGAACCGAGAAGCATGTGCCACCAATGTTTTTTTTTTCTTGTATGGCGGGATCTTGAGGAGAGGTGCCAATCTAGAGCAGAGGTTCCTTGGCTGAATGTAATGGGTGATTTCCCAATGAAGAGAGGCCCTGTTCATTGTATCGTTTTGTGGGTGATCAAAAGCTGCATGAATGTGGCTCTTCTGGCAACCAATAACCAATGTAGGGCCTTCAAGGAAGGGGATATGCTGGCTTGTGGATTTAAGTTTAGGAGTAGTCTGGCACCAGAGTTCTAAATCCATTGTAGTCTTTTCATAGTGGTTAAAGATGATCCGTGTTAGAGGCTATTGGTGTAATCAAGTTTAGACAGTACAAGAGAGATGGTAGCCTGGACCTTGTGTGGAATTCCCAGGTGGGGGTGGAGATGTGTTGCAGGCTTTTTACAGTAATGAAACTTGACCCTGCTAATTTGTCCACTTTGGCATTAACTGATAGTTTGGAGTCCATGGCAATTCCAAGGTTTCTTACGCCCATAGATACTTAAGGCGGTGTTTCCCAATTCGTCAGGCCAGGTGGCGAGTGGGTTATACTTTTTCTAACCACCACATGTGAGCATTTCAGTTTTGGAAGCATTCAATTTGAGATGGCTCCATCTGAGGCAACTGAACACTTGAGATTCTAATGTCTTTGGGGCTTTCCAGTTTAGTGAGTAATTGTGTGTAGGGAGTAATTGTGTCTCATCTGCTGAGTTATAACACACGAGGTGAAAATCATTGATCGGTGCCAGCAATGACTTCATGTAGATGCTGTAAAGCACGGGTGAGATGATAGAGCCTTGAGGGACGCCTGCTTTTCTGAAGTAAGGTTTGGATGAGAAAGATGGGGGGGGGGGGGGGGGGAGTGGATGACATTTGTTATAGTTTGAAGGCAGGGTGTGATCCACTTGAGAACAGTCCTCTCTTATGCCAGCTTCGTAGTCTTTGCATTAGAGGGTCATGGTCAACTGTACCAGGGGCAGCTGAGATGTTCCAAGAGAAGTAGTGCAGCAACCCAGTTACCGTCAACTGTGTACTTAAGGTCATCTCAGATGTCAATGAGGACCAATTCTGCGGCTCTGCTTAGACGGAACCCTGTTTGGAAGTCTGAAAATATGGAATTATCTTCAAAGAACCGAGACATGGGTGAATGCTGCTTTATCAATTTGCCCAGGAAAGGCCCATTTGTAATTGGTCTGTAGTTGTCTGGGTCAAGTGGGTTCAGATTTGTTTTCTTTGGTAATGAGCGTCTGTGGCAGCAGAGGCAGTTAGAAGAAATTTCTTGAAGGTTTGTTGTGGACATGGGCCAGAAGGGCTGCTGGCAGGTCTACTTGCTTTGACCATATCCATGAATTCACTGTGTGATACTTGTTGGAAGGAATGCAGAGGCTGGGTTAGACTACTCTTGGAGGTTTGTTTAGAAAAGGGTCAGTTCTGGTGATTTTCCTTTGTTTTAAATAGGAGTCAAATGTGTCTGCTTTGATTGTGTAATGATTTGCCAGTTTGCCCGTGAATACTTGAGTAATGGGATGAATTCCTTCTAGATAATTTGGTTTTCAAAATTCAGTGAGAATTTTATAGAATTCTTTATTTGCACATTTAGCATTTTGAATCCTGTCTGAATAATACCTGTATTTAATTTCGGACTTGTGTAATCTGTTAAGTTTCTGTAGGTCAAGTTTGTCTTGATTGGGAATTGTTTTGAGCCAGGTGTACTGCAGCTTTCCAATTTGCTGTTTTATCTATTTTAGCTCTGTAATTCTCCATGGTGCCTGATTTCTTTTGTGATGTTTTGTTGTCCTTAGTGATATTAAGAGATCAAAATCTTTCTGCAGTCACTCAGTTTTTTAATGGAAATTATTGTGCCTAGATCTGTACTGGATGTTAGTTGTGTTTTTAAGTGTTCAAAATTAAGTTTATTCAAACAGTCGATAGGTGGATGCATAAAAGGTGGTTTTAGGTGGGCTGCTTTGTGTGGTTTTATGTTGGAAAGCAAGAAAATGGTGGTCCGACCATTTGAGACTGGAGTTATCGTTTGAAGGGTAACTAGTTCTGTATTAACAAACAGGATATCTAGGATGTATCCAGAGATGTGTGTGGATTTGCGGATTAGCTGATGTAGGTTCAGTGTGTCTAGGGCAGACAGTGATGATTGTTTTCGGACAGGGCATATTGGGTTTGTTGAACCATATGTTTAGGTCACCAAGAATGCATAGGTTGGAGTGTATCGTCATTAGGGTTGAAACGGTCTGGGAAAGTTGCACTGCTAGGCAGAGGTCTGAAAAGGAGTAGGAAGTTAGAGGGAAGACGGTGAAGGGATGCATCTGGTAAGGAGAGCCTCACAGCCTTATATGGCGAATTTGTTAGCTTTAGTGATATTTTTGTGTTTGCTTTTATACAAGAGCTAGGCCAGCTCCTCTTTTGCCTATACGATTTTGTGCAATAGTTTGATAGCTTAGAGGAGCAGCTTTATCCAACACTAGCAGCCCGTCCCGATGTTGTCCGGGAGCAATTAGGCTTCAGAACCCCCGCCTGCACGTAGAAAAAGGGATCGGTTAGGCTCTGGGTGTATTTAAACCTTTTCTTTCAGACCATGATTTGGGTTTGCATAAGAGCCCACTTTTCCGCCTCCTGGTCACCTTTTTAGATGCTAGGGCAGCATTCTTTCGACTTCTGTAGACACATCTGCATCATATCCACTCTTGTTAGTTTGCTCACTGACTTTCTGACTGTGCTGAAGGATGATCGTACTGCAAAAGCCGCTATTTGGTTCTCTCTATGCATACCAGCCCTCTCAAGCCTTCTGCCATATCCCTTGCCCTCCAGCTGGCTGTATACATCATACCTGTTCCCTTCCCACGCGGCATCTACTACACCTTGTCACAGTACCCCTTCCCACGCGGCATCTACTACACCTTGTCACCTGTTCCCTTCCCACGCAGCATCTACACCACCTTGTCACAGCACCCCTTCCCGTGCGCTCGGTCGTTGTACCTCAATACCTGATCCCTGGCCGCCTCAGCATCACGTCACTCCGCCCCTTTCCTAGCGCTGTTGCCTTGTGACTATCACACAAGTGAGTGACCCCTTTCCTGACCCTCTCTGCTTCTCGCCACACGTTTCTCGTTTATCGGGTCCCCCTTTCTTCGCCTCTCGGTTGCTCCAATCACGTCTCACCAGTCCTCCAGTCTCCGCTCTTTGCAATCAATGCTCGGACGTCAGCGTCGGTTGCTCCAATCACGTCTCACCAGTCTTCCAGTCTCCGCTCTTTGCAATCAATGCTCGGACGTCAGCGTACGCCGCTCCTCCCCTCGCTCCTGATGTCATGACGCACCTCGCGGCCGGCGCTACTTTCAAGGGACTACTTTTTTTATGGTAATTTTTTTTAATTACGTTTCTTTTTATATAGCCTATGTCCATCTCCTGGACCTCCCCTTTCCAACGCTGTATTGGGTGTTGCGATTGGTGGTGTACTTTTTGAGTTTACCTGGCTCAAAGGACACAGTTCTCTCTTTATAATAGTAGTATAGATTGGAGCCATGTCATCTTCCAACCATGATTCAGTTATGAAGAGTAAATCAGGTTGTGCGTCAGTGAGGTCATAGATGTGATGCTTGTTTTAGAGAGTGATCGAGCATTAATTAGTTGGCTGTTTGAGTATTTTGGTGATGATGGAACTTTGTATTGTAGAAGAGTGAGCAGTATTTTGTAGACATGTAGCAGGTGTGTCCTTAGTGCTGGTATTAGCTGTATGAGGATAGCAACAGTGTAAATTTCATGTATCGTATTCCTCGTTCAGCAGGCTCAGAAGGCAGTTTGACAGTTCCACGTGTGTAGATGGTGGTTAAGAGTGAGTTGGTGAGAAGAAAAAATAAAATCGCTATATGTGGACGACGTCCTTTTTTATATCACTCATCCTGTCACCACAATTCCGGCGTTGTTCACTGCACTGGGACGTTATGGCGCCCATGCAGGCTTTATCAGATAAATTGGCATAAGTCAATTTTATATGATCCCCAAGGGGGGGGGGGGGGGCGAGGAGGACAGGTCCTATTTGCCTGGGGCGCCGAGAACTACGGACGAGAGTTTTGTGTACCTGGGGGCGTACATGACCCTGGATAGAAGTCTCTCATATAAAAATGAATGCTTCCCGCTTCCTCATCAGGTTTTCACCGATATAAACGCAGAGTTGAGATCCCTGCTGTGGCTGGGGAAACATTCTAGGATTGCACTGGGAACTCTTCAAAGGAACCAGTATAATGGTGGGATCGCCCTGCCAAACATCGAAGCCTATTACTGGGCGGAACACCTCACCCCCATAAATGAATGGTTGCATGCCCTGGCAGTGCATCCCACGTACTGCCTAGAGAGGAGAACTATGGTGCGGCGCACCTGATATATATATATATATATATACACACAAGGAGAAGGAACAACTGCACCCAGCTACTAGGGTTACTCTAGGGATATTGGAGAGGGCGACTAGGGCAATAGGCTGGACGCATACACAGACGAAACAGACCCCAATATGGCATTGCACTTGGCTGAAGGAGCTGCACAAGCTGCGTGGGTTCAAGAGATGGGATGACATCGGTATCGCCGAACTGGGAGACCTGATGAAGAGGGGGGAACTAAAGTACTTCCAGGTCCTGAGGGCGGAATTTGGGCTGCACCACACACAGTATTTTAGATATGCGCAGCTGCGACATGTGTTGCGGAGGTGGTGCTGGTGGGGCCCTTACCAGAGTATGCACCGCTGGAGGGGCGACTGTTGCAGGAACACATCCCGTGTAAGGCAGTTTCCCTGACCTACAAAACATTGATCAATAATATACCGGATGGGCTGGTAAAGCTCAGAGAATCGTGGGAGCAAGATGTGGGGGAGATGGATACGATGGATTGGGAGACTGCCCTGATGCACCCGAGGGAAGTAGCCATCAAGTCCCGCCTGCGGCTTATCCAGTATAAAATCTTGCACAGGGTGTATTATGATAGGGTACGTTTACACCACATGGGGAGGGCTAGCGACACACAGTGCCTCAGATATGGTCAGGAGAGGGGGTATTTTTACCACACTGTCTGGTTGTGCCCAGTCATACAGACGTATTGGGCGGAGGTCATGAGGGAGTTGGGGGAGATCCTGGAAGTCACCCTACTGCCAGATCCTAAATTGGTGCTGCTAGGCATAACAAATGATATTGTCCTGAGCCGCCCCCTCATGATCTGCATAGTTCTGGCTCTGGTGGTAGCTAAGAGAATGTGGCGTGGGGGGCCTCTACCCCGCCAAGGTTGGATGAGAGGAGGAGGGGCATGGACCTATACATGGAGAGAGAGGGTACGTACAAGGCAAGGGGGTGCCCTAAGAAGTTCAATAGAGTATGGGGGAAATGGCGCCGATACCACGGCTTGGACGGAGGATTGTGAACCAGGGAGGGAGGGGTACTCGGCTGCTCATGTTGGGAGGCGGGTCTAACTGGGAATGTGTTTTAGTATTTTGGGGCTCTTGGAGAAACAATGTAAAGCCCGGTCGAGAGAAAGACAGGAGTATGGTTTCGCGGGGGGGGGAGGAGGAGGAGGGCAGGGGGATGAAGGGTGGTGGCTGAGGGTCTTCTGTGACATGCTTGTTGTGTCTATGTACTGTAAAAAGCAAATAAAAATATTTAAAAAATTAAAAAAAGAGTTAGTGAGTGGTGTTTTTTTGTTGTTGCATTGTTGTGCAGTAGATATGGAAATGCAAAGTTGTGAAGAGTGGCATGTTTGATTGGTTTGCATCTGTTTAGGGTGGAAGGTGTACGAGCTACGGGTGGTGGTGCAGCATGTGGGTCATGTTGCAAGGTTCTAAATTGTCAAAAGGGTGAGAGGCGGTTGAAAGAGTTGCTATATACGAGTTCGGTGTGGGGGCAAGAGAGAATGTTTGGCTGTAGAGTTGGTTTAGGGTGTGTATTATTTGAACAGCCAAAAGGGTGAGAGTGGGTGTGTTTCAAGTTTGTGATGGAAAGTAATATGAGGTAGTGTGTGCGTTAGATTTTGTTGTGCTGGGTGTTATGTTTTGATTTTACACATATTGAGCCTCGTGCCGGACGATCATTATGGTACCATCCATCTCTGGCTATTCTATATAACTAATTGAACACCGATATTGCCCTTGCTTACTCAATTACACGGATCTCACAAGCTGAGACGCTGTACACTCTACTTCCATTGTTGACTAACGTACCATAAGACTAAATTTCGATTCCTTGCTGTGGTATACAAGACAAATTCAGTTCCGTTTTCTCCAATGAATAGAGGAACATAGCATGCAATTACCCTGGAAGACATTGGCAATTAAGACTTGGCAATATTCCGATTATATGTGGATTTAAATGACTCTCTCATTCCTACAAAATACAACAACGAGACACCCATAATTAACTGACAATATACACCTAAAAATGTGAAAAGAAACTAAAGCAAACAATTATTTCACCTGACCCAACCCACAGCACACAAAATGAATGCACTGCGGGTGGATTAAATGACGGATGTTTTAATTATCAAGCTCAAGGTGGGCATTGAGGGGTTACACACGTCTGCAACACATGCTCAGCCTCCTCAGCTAATGTTGTGTCAAGAATAACCTCTTACAAACGACTCGCTCTGTGTGGACGATTAGAAAGAGACCTAAACAGATATTTACAGATTGCTACCCGTGGAGCTGCCCCCGTGTTCCAACTCTATACTTACGAGATATTGTTGCGGTAATGGAGTCTGGACAGAAGGAAGGGGCACGGTGTTGTAGGATGCCGTTGGTGATAGCTGAGGAACTAAAGTAATTCAGTTTACTGCAACTGTCAATTGGTGAAGGAGCTGCTCGCTTGGGTGGGGTGCCTTGCAAGAAGACGGAACTGTCGATGCTCGACTGCTCCGGCCGAACGACCTACCTACACCTGTTGGCAAACAAAACACTGTTAGACCAAAACATTACCCGTATAATTTGTTTAGATACTTTTTTAGCCGGCTTTGTAAACTGAACACGTCTGATAGATATCTTGCTTAAACTACATGCACACGTTTAGGAGCTAAAACTAACACGTCTGATCTCAATCTAGCAAATATAAAATATGGCCCGTTATACTGTTCACTTTATGGTGAATGACGAGTGGTTAACAATTTCACACGTCTCAGGACTTTTTATTCCCTTTTATGAATGTTTAGTTACGTGCCTTTGAGGCCTAAGAAGAGTTCCCCCTGGGTAGCAAATGCCTTCCACCACAGGCGATGCGTTCCAAAACTACAAGAGCGTGATGAGTTGAGACAGTCCACCGCACGTGCGAACAGCTGATTCACCCTGTTCGATCACTTACTCGAAATATACTTCAAATGTATGTCGTAGATACTAACATACAGGCTACACGAACAAAAAAGTCCCCTCTGTTACCAGGACACGGAACCTTCAGCTTCGAATACATCCCAAGGTTAAATGCAAGAGGCCGTACACCCGAAAATACCAACAGCATTTGTGTATTTTACGCCTCTATTGAATGAGAAGTAGGTTTATATTAACATCTGTTCAAATGTAAACACATCAAATAAGAGTACGCCCCAGATATCTAAACATTTTTCTGCATGGCATTTCAATTACAGTTAAAGCAAATGCCTAGATAAAGTGACAAGCTGCTCTAATAAACTCGAATGCGTTTTCACAGATGAAAGCGCCTAGCTCGCTAACGATGGCTTAAAGGCCTGGCTCTATCTCACCAGTGCAGTTCTATTGACTTTCCCAGGGCATTGGTCTGTACCCCCTACAGCCTCTGCGGCCCAACGCGAGCGGATGGATCCCTATGAACATTCAACGCCGCCACTCACCGAGCAATGGAGGGGGATGGGCGAGCCCTGTGCTCGGGCGGGCGTCTCACTCACCGCGCTCTCAGTGCAGGCCGGAGGCGGCGGTTGGAGTGGGGAGCTGGAGCCGCGTAGGCAGGCGAGGGCGGGAGATCTCGGGCCGTACCCGCACACCGAAGACACACGGCGCTCAGAGCCACCGACCGAGGCTGGGAAGGCTCTCGGGCAGAGGAGAGAGGAAAGAACCGCAGGAAGTGACGCGCTCGTAACCCAAGTACAGGCCGGGTGGCTCTCGGACGGATGCGGAGCTCGAGACGGACTGTGCTAAACAGTGGCTGACAGCCTCCATCAAGGACTCAGTTACCTACCAGTACTCTGGGTCGTCCGCTGTCCTGAGGCTCGCCGCTGGCCAGCCAATAAATCGTCAGCGGCCTGTACTTACGTCACCAGAGCAGTACCGGGACGAGTCGAGAAGGGCCAAAGCTCAGAGGATAAATATTTTTTATTTATTTATTTTATGCATTTTTATAAGTGCGGATTTTATAAAGTGCGAACTTTACCCGAAGGTGTCGGAGCACTGTACAATAGAACCAGTTACCTTACATGAGAGAAATGTTACAAAAATAGAAACAAAAAAATAGCAGGCCATAGAATCAAAACAACGCAGACAAAAGGAACACAATATTAAACACAAGCACAGAATGTACAAACAAAAAATATTAATATATATGACAAATTTACAATGACTAAAGAACTTCCTGGCGGGGTCTGAGAAGGAAGTAATTAGTTCTGAAAGTGTCTTTGGAACAGAAGAGATTTGAGGTCCGCTTTGAAGATCTGGATGGAGGTGATGGCATGGAGCAAAGGAGGAAGCGAGTTCCAGATTCTCACCGTATTACCTGAGAACGATTGTGCCATCAATTTTTCCCTTTTGAAGGAGGGGGGCTCAAGCAGGAACTTTTCAGCATTCCGAGAAGTTCTTGAGCCTCCAGACAATTTCAGTTTATTCGCCAGATAGCGAGGGGAGGAAGAGTACAAAGCTTTGTGGGTGATGCACGCCGTTTTATAAATAGCTCTAGCCTCGATGGGAAGCCATCGGAGAGAAGACAGGATAGGAGTGATGTGGTCACTTCGTTTGGACCCTGAAATGAAGCGAGTTGCTGAATGGAGGACGGATTTGAGGGGGGAGAGGGGAGATTTGGAAAGGCCAGTCAGAAGAGAATTACAATAATCTAGTATAGAGAGAACTAGCGATTGGACCAAGGTTTTTAGGTCATTCTCTGGGAAGAACCGACAAATCCCCCATAAAAGGCGCAGCTGATAACGCGCGCTCTTGGCAATGGAGTTGATGTGTGAGATTAGGTTGAGTCTTTTGTCAAGTATGACACCTAGGGATTTAGCGCAGTCAACAATGACGGGTTTACTGTTGAGTAAATTCAACTGATCCATCCAGGATTGAACAAGAGGCGGGGAGAGAGAGCTAGATATGAGGAGGAATTCTGTTTTAGAGGGATTGAGAATGAGTTGGTGAACTAACATCGAGGGTTTGCTCAGACGTGAGTCCCTTGCTCACTTTGCCACTGGATTCAAGCAAGCCTGGCTGAAGACGGCTGTAATGCCAGAAACCGGTCCTAGGAAGCTTGACTCCAGTCCAGGGAAGGCATGGCTTGGCAGTTTGGGCTGGACTGTTCCCATGAGGCACAGGGTCAGACTGATTTGCATATGGCCATGTCTGAACTGGGGTGGCAGAGTGGGCTAAAGAACGGTGATGGATTAAACCCAGATCTGTTGACTGGGTGTGAGTGTTTGATTGGTTCAGATGCTCCGTCCATCACCACCCCCTTTTGTACCGCTTTGTTCGCCATAAGTTGGCAGGGTATGCTCAGACGTGAATCCCTTGCCCACTTTGCCACTGGATTCAAGCAAGCCTGGCTCAAGACGGCTGTAATGCCAGAAACCGGTCCTAGGAAGCTTGAATCCGGTCCAGGGAAGGCATGGCTTGGCAGTTCGGACTGGACTGTTCCCATGAGGAACAGGGTCAGACTGATTTGCATATGGCCATGTCTGAACTGGGGTGGCGGAGTGGGCTGAAGAACGGTGGTGGATTAAACCCAGATCTGTTGACAGGGTGTGAGTGTTTGATTGGTTCAGATGCTCCGTCCATCACCACCCCCTTTTGTACCGCTTTGTTCGCCATAAGTTGGCAGGGTATGCTCAGACGTGAGTCCCTTGCTCACTTTGCCACTGGATTCAAGCAAGCCTGGCTGAAGACGGCTGTAATGCCAGAAACCGGTCCTAGGAAGCTTGAATCCGGTCCAGGGAAGGCATGGCTTGGCAGTTCGGGCTGGACTGTTCCCATGAGGCACAGGGTCAGACTGATTTGCATATGGCCATGTCTTAACTGGGGTGGCAGAGTGGGCTAAAGAACGGTGATGGATTAAACCCAGATCTGTTGACTGGGTGTGAGTGTTTGATTGGTTCAGATGCTCCGTGCATCACCACCCCCTTTTGTACCGCAATTTTGAATAAAGCCAGACTGGAACATGTCAAGGAGATTATTGTCCATAATGTGTTGGGAAAGTTGTTTTGCATTTTTCTATGATCTTTGAAAGAAAAGGGAGATTGGTGATGGGGCGGAAGTTATTGAGGTCGTTCGCATCTGCAGAGGGTTTTTTAGAAGGGGGGTAACCTGTCCTATAAGGAGGGATCCTTGACTGAGGAAGAGATTTAACTAGCCTGGTCCAATAGGAGAGAGTGTTGGTATAGAAATCAATGGCAAGACACTGGGTATGGGGACAGAAGAATGGTTGGAGGGTTTGGTTTCGAGGATGCATTTGAGAAGATCATCTTCCGGGATGACGGCAAAGTTCTGCCAAGGGACTAAGGATTTTCACTCCTCAATGAGGGTGGGTGACCTGTTCCACCAGTGATTTTACCTTTTGATCAAAGAATATAGCAAACTCAGATGCTTTCTTCACAGCATCCTCAGGTTTGATGGTTTGGGGAGAACAATTTGGGTTTTTGATGAGGTCGAAAAGTTTTTTGGGTCTCTTTTTAGCTGAATCGAGGAGGGATCTGAAATGTGATGTTTTTTCCTGGAAGATATGCTTGTGGTATTTGGATCTTGCTGAACGTAAAAGAGAGAGGTTGGAGGTGGATGGAGATTGTCTCCAATGTTTCTCCAAGATTCTAAGATTTTTCCTTTCGTCATAGAGAGCTTTATTGAACCAAGGAGCTGAAGGGGTGGGTCTTTTCCTTTTGCTTTGGAGTGGAGCAACCTTGTCGATTTCGACTGCAAGGATTGATAGGCAATGGGGAGTGAGATCGTTGACATCCGTATTGGGGTCTAGACTAGGAAGCATAGCATAGCAGAATCACATAGAGTCCCAAGATAAATGTTTTTTGTGTTGCGGAACCAAGTAGAGGCTCTTTTAGGTTGGACGAGAGTTAATGGGCATGTGCTCTCCCCTGCACCATATGGTCAAGAAGGAGCAAGCGGTCCAGGGCTTTAAGTGGGCTGAAAAAACAGGGGGGGGGGGAGGTTCTCTCAAAGGGGCTCGGCCAGTGTAATTAAGGGTGTGACTTAAAAACACCTAAGCTAAAAATCTGTGCTTAGCCTAGTGTTGTATTTTGTGTATCCATGATATATGATACAAGTATCATACCTACAAGTCAGGACTATTAGCTTTGTCAATGGTTGTTAGTTGAATAAGATAAATAAGCAGCAACTATGGCTGGTATATAATATTGAAAAAGCTTCCACTTAAAGCCCTGGTGACACCAGGACAATGTTGCTGCTTCTGAGGTTCAAAAAGAGAAGGGAAATCCAGAGAGAAAATTACTCTCTTAAGGGTATTTCCATTCCCCTACAACACTCACCTGGCATGAAGTCATGCTGTAACTTCTCCACTAGTGTGAGCGCGCGCACATCGATGTGCCTGCTGTCACTGCGGTCCGGAAACAAGCATTTGCAATGCAATAGGCCTCGCATTTGCAAGAGTTTGAGCTGTTGGCATGGTAGGTGACAATGCCTTTTATTTATGTGTTCTACAAACAAACCTGCAAGCAGTACGTAAACATGCACTTAAAAACACATGAATGAAAGGTTTTGTCATTTATAGTGCCGGTGGCTTAAATTCTTGCAAAGCGATACCAAAGGGGATGATGGACGGAGCGTTTGAGCAAATCAAACACTCACCCCCAGTCAACTGATCTGGGTTTAATCCATCACCATTCTTTAGCTCACTCCACCACCCCAGTTCAGACATGGCCATATGCAAACCAGTCTGACCCTGTGCCTCATGGGAACAGTCCAGCCCGAACTGCCAAGCCATGTCTTCCCTCAATCGGAAATAAGCATCCTGGGACCGGTTTCGGATTCATAATCCTCACCAGCCGGCGTCAGTGAGACCAAGGCTTACGGTGCAGGGTGAGGCAGTGCTCGAAACGGTGCTGGCAGGTTGCGGTGCAAGCAACACAGCTGGTTAGCGGGAGCTGCCGTAGGTTGGCCCAGACTGCTGTGGAGACGGTGCGTCATGAAACTAACTAACGGTGACCCCAGCCATGATATGGTCACAGGTGTCGAAGTCAGCAGCAGCGATGGCTTTGGTGAGACCAGGATGGCGAAGCGAAGCGGTGCAGAGTGCGGTGCCCACAGGTCACGCACAGTGCAAGCCGCGGTTCGGCACCGACGGTCGTCAATGAGAAAAGTGTTGCAGTGCGAGATGGGGATGGTGCCTTCTGCGGTGCCATCAGGACACAGAGCCAGCGACGGAGTCGGTTGCTTTTCACTTCTCTGTGGCAACTGAAACAGCTGTTCCAGAATCTGTGCCCAGGGGTTGGAGAAGGCTCAGCAGTCCCTGAGGCTTCAGAACAGGAGGCAAGCTCTACTTCAAGCCCTTGGAGATACTCAGCACAAGTAAAAGAAAGTTCAGTCCAGTGCTTTCCTTGCCCAAGGCAGAAGCAGCAACTGCAGGCCAACCCAACAAAGCAACAACACAGCAAAGGGGCAGTACTCCTCCTGGAAGCTCCTCCAGCTCTTCTTCTTGGCAGGTTCCTTGATTCCAGCGAGTTCTAAAGTGTTGGGGTCTGGGCCCCAATATTTATACTCAAAATTCCTTTGTTCTATCAGGCAGCGTGTGTCTGTGCTTAGTCCAAACAAGTTCTGTCCTCTCTGGCCCAGCTTCCTGGCAGGAAGTGGAGATAGCATTGTTCAAGGTCAGCCAGGCCCATTCAGGTGCAAGGAAATCTCCTCCCATAACTTAAATATAGCCCAGGTCTATTTAGCCCAGCCCTGAGTCATCCAGGAAAGGCAGGACACACCTCGACCCCCCCCCCAGTGGCTGTCTGAAGAGAATGCACATCCCCAGCCCCATCACTCCAAAGCCAGACAGTCAGTACAGAAACCCAGCAGAAGCACACAGGATGGCCAAGCAAGAAAATACCTACTTTCTAAAAGTGGTATTTTCATACACAGAACATAAAAACCATCCTTACTAAAAGATGCATTTTTGCATTCTGAGTCCTGGCATACTAAACTCCATTTCCCTATCTTGTCCCAATGGGCAGTTATGCTTATAAGATGTTGGGCTATAAAAGGCCAGGCTTAGGGCGTCTCAGCCCGGGCGTCGAGGCTAAGGGCAGAGAGGACAAGGGCAGTTGCCTGTTTGAGCCTGTTAAGGGCGGAGAGCACAAGGGCAGTTGCCTGTTTGAGCCTGTTTGAGACTGACCAGGGCCAGGAATGCTGCCCAATATACATACCCCCATTATGCATCTATATACTTTCAATGTACTTACGGATCTATATATTTATCACTTTCTTCTAATTTAATATTTCCAATGAACTTCCCTATTTCTCAGCCTATACTTCGCTCAATATATCCGCTACATCCACTCTCTCATTTAACCCCAAACCCCATACCACTACTATGATCCCCAAAATAACCCTTTCTAGACTCTCTCCTACTCTACCCCTCCTTGCATTATCTTACACCTCTTTTACTATACCGATCCCCCAAAACAAACCTTTCTAAACTCTTCCCTCTTTTCTACCCCTCCCCAACCCTTCTCAATCCAAATAACTGACTAACATATCCACCACTAAAATTACTTTCATGTTTCACCATACTAATTCAACACTAATCCTGATGGGTTCCAGAGTAGCGTGCTACCTGCGCTTCAAACCCCCTTCAGGGGTAGCAAGCGCTATATAAATACAAACCTCTTTCCCTTCACTATCCCGCCACCTACCCTTCTCTACCCAAATAACTGAATAACCTATCCACTACTCAAATTTACTTCATATTTTACTATACTAATTTTCAACACTAATCCTTTATGAGTACCGGAATGGCGTGCTACTCGCCAGAAAAGCGCTTCAACATCCATCAGGGGTAACAAGTGCTATATGAATGCAAACCTTTCTTCCCCTTTTTATCCCTCCGCTATCCTTCTCACTCCAAATAACTGACTAATATCCACCACTGAAATTACTTTCATATTTCACCATATTATTTATTTATTTATTTATTTATTTATTTATTTTTTGCAGAGTTTCAGGTATCAGAGCTCTTTACATATTTTTCCAGTATATTAATTCACCACAAATCCTTTATGGGCTTCCTGAATACCATGTTTCAACACCCCATCAGGGGTAACAAGCGCTATATAAATACAAACCTTTTTTTTCCTCCTCTATCCTTCTGCTATCATTCCAAATCCAAATAACTGACTAATCTATCCACCACTTAAAATGTACATGCATGTTTCCCTATACTAATTCAATACTAATCCTCTATGGGTCCCGGAGTAGCATGCTACCCGCCGAAAAAGCAATTTGAATCTGCAACCGATGTATAAGGTAAGCTGGAGCTCCCACGTATAAGCTATTCGAATAGTCCAGATGGGAGGTAATGAGGGCATGCACGATAGTCCTCTTTGAATCCATGGGTAGGTAGGGGAAGATCTTTTTAATCATACGCAATTTGCCAAAGCAGGCAGAGGTGACTTTATGGATTTGGGCCTTACATGACAATTCGTTGTCAATTACAAAGCCCAAATACCAAGCAGATTTAACGGGGGATGGAGGGGTTAAGCTCAGACGGCCACACAGATGGTAGCAGTGGGGCTTTTTGGTTGAAAAACAGCACCTCAGTTTACTCGGTGTTCAGCTTCAGGGTATTAGAAGTCATCCACGATTCAATGTTAGAGAGGCAACATTTGAGGTTGGATAGGCCATTGTCAGAGTGATCTCTACATGAAAACATTAGCTGTGTATCATCAGCATAGGAGACCACTCTGACCCCACAGGCCTCTATTACCCTCGCCAATGGTGAAAGATAAACATTGAAAAAAAGGAGGCTAAGTGCCGACCCCTGAGGGACTCCACAGCTAAGGGTTTTTTTATCTTGTGAAAGATAGGGCCGACACCAGACCTGTTGCGTTGTACCCGTTAGGAATGATCTTATCCAGGCCAGGGGAGTATCTCGTATCCCTACATTATGGAGTCTATCTAGCAAGATGGAATGTGAGACGGTATCGAAAGCCGCGGACAGATCGAGGAGCACAAGCATGGCTACCTCGCCTCTGTCCACGCTCTCCCTAATAGTCTCGGTTACCTCCAGCAGAGCCGTCTCCGTACTACGCCCGGATCTGAATCTAGATTGCGAGTCATGGAGGAGTTTTCTAGACTCCAAATAGTCGGTCAGCTGTTCTTGCACGACTTTTTCCAATACCTTGGCTGGTTTGGGGAGGAGTGATATAGGCCGATAGTTGCTGAATACTGCCGGATCAGTCTCGGCCTTTTTTAGAATGGGGATCAGCATGGCCTGCTTCCATAATGTAGGAAATCGGCCTGATGTTAGGGAGGAATTCCAAATTGAGATTAAAGGAGCGACAATGACAGGTGCCAGGGTAGTGAACACCTGGGCAGGGAACCGGGTCTAGAGGCGAACCTGATTTGCACCGCTGTATTTTCAGCAGGGCAGTATCCAGTGATATTTCTTTGAAGGCAGAAAACATCTTTTCGCAGGGGTTGGTAGCGTCCTGTAAAGGACTCCCCTCTCGAGTAACCTCAGTCTGTTTAAAAGAGGAGAAAATATCAATAATTTTATTATGAAAAAAATCAGAAAGGCCATCACAGAGTTCTTGGATAGATTTCATTGCGCTAGTAAGAGCTGTAGGTTTAGTGAAGTCCTTCACAATTTGATATAGAGTTTTGCTGAATTGTCCGCAGTGTTAATTTTATTAGAAAAATATTCTTTCATAGTGGCCTGCTTGAGTTTGTGAATTTTTTTTATGGAAGCTCTATATATGACTTTAGCAAGAGAGTCATAGGTGAGTCGTCAACGACGCTCGAGCTTCTTACACCTGCTTCTTTCTTCGCGCAGAGCCGGAGAAAACCAGGGAGCTGAGGGTTTTTAAAGAGAGGGGTTGTATGGGGGCAATAGCATCTATTGCCGAGGAGAGGTGGATATTAAAATTAGCAACATCGGCGTTTAGTTCGCCCGAAGGTTGCCAATTCAGAACGGTGATGGATTAAACCCAGATCAGTTGACTGGGGGTGAGTGTTTGTATTGTCAACGCTCCGTCCATCACCACCTTTGGTTTTTCTTTGTTCGCCCTAAGTTGGCAGGGTATGCTCAGACGTGAGTCCCTTGCTCACTTTGCCACTGGAGTCAAGCAAGCTCGGCTGAAGACGGCTGTGATGCCAGAAACCGGTCCTGGGAAGCTTGATTCCGGTCCAGGGAAGACATGGCTTGGCAGTTCGGGCTGGACTGTTCCCATGAGGCACAGGGTTCAGACATATTTCCGGAGTGAGCTAAAGAACGGTGATGGATTTAACCCAGATCAGTTGACTGGGGGTGAATGTTTGTATTGTCAACGCTCCGTCCATCACCACCTTTGGTTTTTCTTTGTTCGCCCTAAGTTGGCAGGGTATGCTCAGACGTGAGTCCCTTGCTCACTTTGCCACTGGAGTCAAGCAAGCCCGACTGAAGACGGCTGTAATGCCAGAAACCGGTCCTGGGAAGCTTGATTCCGGTCCAGGGAAGACATGGCTTGGCAGTTCGGGCTTGACTGTTCCCATGAGGCACAGGGTCAGACTGATTTGCATATGGCCATGTCTGAACTGGGGTGGCGGAGTGAGCTAAAGAACGGTGATGGATTAAACCCAGATCAGTTGACTGGGGGTGAGTGTTTGTATTGTCAACGCTCCGTCCATCACCACCTTTGGTTTTTCTTTGTTCGCCCTAAGTTGGCAGGGTATGCTCAGACGTGAGTCCCTTGCTCACTTTGCCACTGGAGTCAAGCAAGCCCGGCTGAAGACGGCTGTAATGCCAGAAACCGGTCCTGGGAAGCTTGATTCCGGTCCAGGGAAGACATGGCTTGGCAGTTCGGGCTGGACTGTTCCCATGAGGCACAGGGTCAGACTGATTTGCATATGGCCCTGTCTGAACTGGGATGGCGGAGTGAGCTAAAGAACAGTGATGGATTAAACCCAGATCAGTTGACTGGGGGTGAGTGTTTGTATTGTCAACGCTCCGTCCATCACCACCTTTGGTTTTTCTTTGCCAATTCAGATTAGCCAAAGTGGGTTCGAGGGCATCACAGGTAACTTTATACCACTTTCTACTAAGGTTCTTAGCTTCAATACAAGTGGCCGACAAAGAAGGGATAGTCAGATTAAAGGGGATTAAATAATGGCCCGACCAGGTGAGGGGGGGCGAGGTGGTAAGGTCGGCCAAATTAGTGAATAGAAGGTCCAGGGTGTGGCCCGCACAATGAGTGGGACCATGTACTCTCTGATCAAGGTTCATGCCAGCCAGAGTTTCCACAAGAGAACTAGCCTTCGTGCAAGTGATGTCGTCAACATGCAGATTGAAGTCACCCAGAATGTAAAATGTGGGTGTCTCAAGGATAGATCTGCCAAGGTCACTAACAACTCCGTAAGATAAGAAGGCTGTGTACCTGGGGATGGTATATCAGTGCCCCCGCAAGAATCAGGTGAGTTGTGCCTGAAATGCTAAAGTACATTGCTTCAATGGGGCCAATGTTTACTAGTTTCCTAGAAGTTATCTTCCAGTGAGGCCGCAATATTATAGCGATTACTCCTCCCACTTTTGTGCCTGGGCGACTAATCCCGACATAGTGGTAATCTAGGGGAATCGCCAGGGTGATATCCGGATTGGATGCATCTTTAACCCAGGTCTCTGTCAAAAACATCAGGTCCCAAGAATGTGAAGTTAGGGAGAGCCAAATATCGCCTGAGTGTCGTGGGAGAGACCGGCAATTGAGGAGACAGGCTTTAATCTCTCTCGAAAGATCTCTAAGTGGCTCATCTCTGCCACCTTCTCGAGGGCTTTCCGATAGAGGGGCGAGAGAAAAAGAGCAATCTTTGCAATCAAAGTGATCGAAGAGCAGCCGGGAAGGGTTGCACTGAGTGCTACTACAACAGATCTCAGGCCTCAAAGCTAATAATTGGGACATCGACCAGCAGGTTCGCCACGTCAAGGGGCCACCGGCAGCATGCCTGGCGCTGGTCGCGGCACAGGCAGGCGCAGACGTGCTTGCCTTTGGCGCGCCCGCTGCGCGCGTATGAAAATGCATCCCCTTAAATGTCTGACGCGCTGACCCCTGGCTCCACCCTCCCAGCGCCGGAAGTGTAGATTGGCCGCCCTGCCTACCCTCCATAGCAATCAGGCAAGCCTGTGGTGGACCGGGATAGGGGCGGAAGTAGCTGGAGTTACGAGGGAGCACAGAGGAAAATCAGGCACAAGTAAGGCACAACAGAAAAATAAAATTCAAAGCGAAGCAATTTTAAAAAGGTGCGATCAGGGCAGCATTAAAAAGACAACCTGTAGCAGCTAGCGCGAAATAGACACTACAACGCGCGTCCACAGCAAACAGGTAGGAGCCTCTCCTTAAATGTCTGGCGCGCTGACCCCTGACTCCACCCTCCCAGCGCCGGAAGTGTAGATTGGCCACCCTGCCTACCCTCCACAGCAATCGGGCAAGCCCGTGGTGGACCAGGGTAGGGGCGGAAGTAGCTGGAGTTACGAGGGAGCACAGAGGAAAATCAGGCACAAGTAAGGCACAACAGAAAAATAAAATTCAAAGCGAAGCAATTTTAAAAAGGTGCGATCAGGGCAGCATTAAAAAGACAACCTGTAGCAGCTAGCGCGAAATAGACACTACAACGCGTGTCCCAATACAATGTTACAAGATTTGTAAAGCGCATGGCTGCCCCAGCGACGGGGTGTCCCAGCGTTAAAAACCCAGATACAACATAGCAGGGTGGAAAAGACAGAAGACAAGGACTAGACCAGTGGTTCGCAAACTGTGCACCGTGGCTCCCTGGGGAGCCGTGAAACTTAGCCAGGGGAGCCGGGCACCAAGCACTTTAATGCATTTAATGTAGAAGGGTCTGTTGCCTTCAGTTAAACTAATTAGACTCAAACGCATGATGTCAATGATTTGTAAGTGATATGCCTAAAGCTGTAAACGTATCACTTAGTTGATGGCATTTCGAGGGAGAGGACCTCCATATTTCACTGGATCCCCACGTTCCAACACTCCCAAAGTAAGCAGGAGATGTCTAATTTGTTGTGTTAGACCCATTCATAGTTTTTGTTTTTTCCAAATGCATTTTACACCAATGCAAGTTATCAGGAAAGTACAGTTGTACTAAAACACACCAAGTATTGACATTTGTACTTGAATCATAGGTACTTCCAGTACACATTTCTTTCAGTACACACAAATTTCCAGACAGGTTTTTTTTTTTTTAAGAGTTTTATATAGCGCTGGCTAGACCCGTAGGTATCAGAGGGCTTTACATGAGGTTCCACAAAATTACAAGATTACATCAATTCCAGACAGTTGCTAGACAAACAATTACAAGAGCTTAGAAAACAAGATAAGTGAAGTGTAGAGGGGCAGGGGGTAAGGATAAAGGGGTGGGAGGGAGATATGGCAGAAAGACAAAGGAAAGTCTGCCCAAAGTACGGCTGGGTAGGTGACGGCCGATGGGGAAGTCCCAAAACCCATCTCCTCTATAGCTATCAGGTAGCTCCACCGGGCCTTGTCCAAATAGCTAGGTCTCAATGGGAAAACATTTAAAGAGCATGGAGGGCAAAATAGGTGGAGCGTAGAGGGGAGGGGACAGGGATGGTGAGAAAGGGAGGATAGGGGAAGAGACAACAAGGAGAGACGAAATGTAGTCTGTCTAAAGGCCTACTGGGTAGGTGACGATCTAAACCAGGTAGCTCCATCGGGCATCAGACAAAATAGTTCAGTCTCAATACATTGAGAGAGGAGAGAAGGAGAGACATAAATAGTGGGAGGATGCGGGAAGAGACGACAGGAGAGACAAAAGGAAGTCTGGCTAAAGACTGACTGGGTAGGTGACATCCAAGGAGGGAATCCCCGACCTGTCTCCCCTATAGCTAAACCAGGTAGCTCCATCGTCATCAGACAAAATAGCTAGATCTCAAATGACGAGGGAAAATTCACAGGTAAACAGGGTGGGAACTAAGGGCCAGGACAGGTGAGGGCAGAGGTCTGTAGCAGGAAAATGGAGAGGAGTAGAGCGGGGAGGGGTAGGGGGTAGGTAGTTTGGTAAAAGTTCCCATGGATCTGCTTTGAGTCATTCAAAAAGCAGGTCCGTTCCTTCTCAGGCGCCATCTTGAGGTTAAAACGCCGGTCAGAGCGGGGTATTTGTGTAGCTGAATCAGGCCCCCGTCCCTCCCACCTCCTTTGTTGCGGCTTGTGAGTCCTATGGTGGAGATCTGACTAATGGGCTGAGCGTTTCATCTCCTCTGTGCCATTTTGAGGTCAGGCAAGTGTGGCGCAAAGTAGCAGCCTCCTCGGGATGTGCCGGAGGGGGGGGGGTTGGCACCAGCGATGCGCCCGTGTACTCCTTGAGCACAGGCAAGTAAAACACCGTATATGGCATAATTTCAACATTTGGAAATGAGGGATGGAGACAGCAAAAATAAAAATATATGTGGTTTAAAAAAACGTGACACCCTGCTGAGGCAGGTTTGTTGGCACGACATGGCTTGGCAGTTCGGGCTGGACTGTTCCCATGAGGCACAGGGTGAGACTGATTTGCATATGGCCATGTCTGAACTGGGGTGGCGGAGTGAGCTAAAGAACGGTGATGGATTAAACCCAGATCAGTTGACTGGGGGTGAGTGTTTGTATTGTCAACGCTCCGTCCATCACCACCTTTGGTCTTTCTTTGTTCGCCCGAAGTTGGCAGGGTATGCTCAGACGTGAGTCCCTTGCTCACTTTGCCACAGGAGTCAAGCAAGCCCGGCTGAAGACGGCTGTAGTGCCAGAAACCGGTCCTGGGAAGCTTGATTCCGGTCCAGGGAAAACATGGCTAGGCAGTTCGGGCTAGACTGTTCCCATGAGGCACAGGGTCAGACTGATTTGCATACGGCCATGTCTGAACTGGGGTGGCGGAGTGAGCTAAAGAACGGTGATGGATTAAACCCAGATCAGTTGACTGGGGGTGAGTGTTTGTATTGTCAACGCTCCGTCCATCATCACCTTTGGTTTGTCTGTGTTGGCACATATGACATGGGTAGAAATGGATGTGCATGCAAATATCCACCCACCCTCCAAAAACAGTAACATTGGAGAGCCATGGGCAATGGCCAATGGGTCAAGGGAGCCATTGGTCGAAAAAGTTTGGAACCACTGGACTAGAACATGAAGAGTCAGGTTTTTATGGCCTTTCTAAAAGCCAGATGATTCTGAATACTTCGGATAGTCACAGGTAGTGCGTTCCAGAGTGCTGATGCCAATGCCCTAAAGCAGCGACCCCCAGTTTTTGCTTTTTTTACTCGGGGGACGCATTCCAAGTGCAGGTCCGCTGAGCGCAACTTGCGTTGCGGTGAGTACGGCACAAGGAGATAGGATAGAATAGGAGGCGCTTGCTGGCTGAGAATTTTGTGGGCAAAGCATAAAGTCTTGAAATTAACTCTATTGTCAATTGGCAACCGGTGTAACTTAGGCAGAGGTTTGATAGCGAGGAAAATTTAGGGAGTGCAAAGAGAGTGCATGCTGCCGCATTTTGTACCCTCTGCAAGCGCTGAATCCTAGATTTATTTGCACTTATATACAATGAGTTGCAATAATCTAATCTAGACTGGATCAGAGATTGAATAATGATCTGCCGTGTTTGTGGGTCAAAGAACACTAACAGGGGCTTAAGTCCATGTAGAAGCCCAAAACATACCCCTGCAACCGCTTTCGTTTGGGCTTCGAAGGACAAGGCACTGTCCACCTAAACACCAAGATTTTCACACCTCCTTGGGCGAGGGCACGGACCCCAACGCGTCTGGCCACCATTGTTCTGTCCATAAATGGGTATCTTACCCCAATAGCAAGATTCCGGATTTACTGGCATTAAGCTGCAGGCAGTTTGCTGTCATCCAGTCTGCTACTGCCACCATATCCTCCTGGAATTTAGTAAGATTATGCTTACAGTTGTTGGGGAAGGAGATAACCAGTTGGGTATAATCAGCATAAGATACTATTGACAATCCTCCGTTTTTTGCCACAGCAGCAAGAGATTGTAAATAGATATTAAAAACCGTGGGCGCCAGCTTCAAGCTCTGCAGAACTCCATGATGGACAACATATTCCTGAGAGCAGTAAGGGGGTGCTGTAACCTGAAAAGATCTGCCATCCAGAAATGATTTAAACCAGGCAAGAGCTGTGCCATCGATACCCATCTCCTGCAGACGACGCAATAGGATCTTGTGGAAAACCATATTGAATGCGGCGCTGAGGTCGAGAAGAATCAAAGCTGCAGAATTACCTTCATCTAGAGAGCTACGCAGTTGCTCCGTCACTTCCAACAGGGCGGATTCAGTGACATGGCGTACTCTAAAACCGTTTTGGGAGGAATCCGATATCTCAATGGACTCTATGAACTTTGTAAGGACGGAGTTCACATAGGATTCAGTGGCTTTAGTGAGAAATGGGAGCCACGATATGGGACGATAGTTTTCAGATTTGGGTGCGTCCAAAGAAGGTTTTTTATAACAACGGCACAACGTTGGCATGTTTCTGTGCAGTAGGTATTTGATCAGCTCACCACAGACCGGTAAAAGATGCTTTAGAAATTTACTAAACTGATCCAGTTTCATAGGGTCAGCTGGGGAGCCTGATTTGATTTTGTTGCAGAGGGACTCAACCTCTGTCAGATGTAACAGAGGAATTGAGAGTAGTGTCCCTTCCTCACCGTTTACATTGCCCCATATCCTTTCTTTCAACTCCCACTGCGAACTTCAGAGACACCGAACGTTTTATACAGTTGTTATTGCAATTGACGTTCCAGGTCATGACTTTGAACTCGCTCTTTGAGATGGGGATTTAGGCCTGTCTGGATGGGGTTTCCAGCAACCTCAGTTTGCTTGTAATGTATGGAGGTTGATATAGCCTGGCACTCTGTAGTGTGGATATCGGTCTGTATAAGACAAAACAGAAACAATAAACAAGCCCAGTCGGGCTATCATGAGTAACGCCTACCCGCATCTTCCCCCACACTTCATACTTGCCCCAGAAGTATCTGTCACCCCTTAATCAGAATTAGATAACATGTCTTAAACTGGTCTCCCAATTTAAACCAGGCGCTGGTTTCTCATTAAAGAATATAGCAATTGTAGGAAGGTAGAACCCTGACTATGGTTGCCCCCAACTTTTTGCCTGGTGTTTTGCTGGTTTTCTGACTTAGTTGACCTGAGGCCCTGCTATTCAGGACCTCAGGCCCACTGCTCTTTCTGTAAAATGGATTCCATGTACCTTAGGTACATATCTAAATTGGATACTGAGTCACCTTATCAGTCCCTGTACAGTGTACCTTAGGTACCCAGGGCATAGGTGTACCCAGGGCCTACCAGGGGCTGCAGCATGTGTTATGCCACCCCTGGCTGGCCATCCAAATCTGACACAACTGGCTGCTTGACAGCTGGGGCAAGGTGGTGTAATCACCCTTTGCTTTAGATATAGTATACCTATATCTAACCCTAAAATGGACACACAGATCTCCTATCAGTCACTCCTATGGCAGGCCTTAACAATCCTGAAGGCAGAGTGCTTGGAATCGTGTGAGATGGTGCTCTGGCATGAGCTGAGCCCGTCTGCGGCTTTCGGGATCCATCCCTTAGCCGTTTCCATGATATCGCATACCATATACTCTTAAGTGCATTATAATCCTCGCGGTTATATGCCAACTCTGGTATCGCTTTATCAAAACATGTCGAGTAAGGTGTCATACGAATTGGAATACTAACCCCTCGCCAATTCTGGCGACGGGGTTAGCATTCCACCCTTCTAGAGGGACACGACATGTATGTAACCCCTAACCCCGGTTAAAGTCAAACAGAGCCTCAGCTCCACAAAATGGATGCTGCCACCGAGACACAAGTCTGCCCTCCTGCTGCTGGGAGTCCTCCCAGAGCAGGAGATAAAGACAAAGGGTTTCCTGCCAGGGGCGGTGCCAGCACCGTCCCAGACAGGGTTTTGTGTATTGTAGGTAGGCAGGGCTTTAGAGGAAGGTGACTGCACGTGGCACCCCGGTGCTCACTGTGCATAGGCTGGCTGGAACCAGTTCCAGGGTCACTCCAGACCCTGTGCTGGGGAAAAGCCCGCCAAGGAAGTGGGTGTAACCACCCCCCTCCTAGTCCCACCCATAGGGCAGGACTTAGTCGCGTGCCAGCCCCTTTTTACAGGATAAAGGTAGAGACTGGCCCCCTTCCAAATCAGATCATCTTTGAATCCTGAAACTACTTTCCACGAAAGGAACTCAAGACTTCTTCCTAAGATTTCTCCCTTGTGACTAAGGAGTAGTCACCCTGCATCCGCAGGCACCATCTACAGAACACTGCGGTCTGCTGCAAGTCCTTCCTCCGGAATCCGACTGCCCAGCTCGACGAGAACCGGCTTCCCTGGCACCTCTGACCTCTACCTGCATCATCAGTCACGCTGAGATTCGTGGGTGTGACGAGACCTCGAGGGACCGGCCATCTTCAAGACTGCACGACTTCTGAACAACAAGCCCGCCGAGTGAATTCCTGGTGAGTGCTTTGGGGTCCGAGAAGCCCCCTGGTCTGGTTGCTCCAGACTGGCCCTTGCTTCCCTCCATCGGAGAAGTACCCTGGACCCTCCTGGTCCACCCAAGACGCCATTTTAGGTCCACCGCGTGGGCCTTGCATTTGCCAAGACTTGTTGCCCAATCCTGGGTCCAGCGACGTCGACAGCAAGAACCTTCGTGGGACAGCTCGCACCTCCATCCTGGTCGCCGACAACGCCTCCTGGTCCGAGAGACTGCAGAGCCCAGCAGCGCCCACTCACCTGACTGCGGTGACTTCGCCCGGTGCCATCCTGGTGCCCACTTAATCACTGGCTAGTGATTCAAGAACTTGGTCCCCTCTGCTTTCAGGTTTTCTTCTTCCTTGATCCAGGCTTGGATCCATCGAACTTTTCTTCACTGGTCGCCTGCCAGCAACTTCCTTCTTCCAGGCTCCTGGTCCGGCAACGAGATCCCCGACGTCTTTTCAGACCTATGCAGCTGCAGCCCCTGGGCTAGGTAACTTCGGCACTTCGGTGTCCCAGCATAGCCTCACTATCCTAGGGTCAGGATCCACTGTCGTTTTCTTCCCACCAGGTCGGGTTCGCCCGTGAACACTAACTTTGCCTTTACTAGCCTCCATAGACTTTGTCCCGCATCCCGCGTGAGAGTGCACACTCTGCACCCGAGTCCCCTGGGTCTCCTAGTAGTAATCTAACGATTCCCTAGTCCAGTCCTAGCGATTCCAAAGCCTATTAGAACTGTTACTTACCTGCTAGTAATTCGCATTCCACTTTTAAAGTATATGGTTTTTCGTGCCCCTCGGGCATTTGTGTATAACGTGCTAACTTAAGTATTTTCGTAAGAGTTTTGTTGTGTGCCTAGCACCCTGTCCTCATAAAGAGTACAGGGTTGTTGTGATTCTAATAAATACACTGTTTATTTTCATAACACTTGTGTGGTGTCCTTTCACTGGGTGTTCAAGGGGTAATGTGATGGTAAAACAGCTGGCTTAACACGCCCTCTAGAGTCTTAGCCTTAGACTGCTCGTATCCATGCTACTAGGATAGCTGGTCTATAAGGTTGACTTACAACCAATCATCAATAAGGGTTGTTTGGACTGATATATAGTGATCACTAGAATAGTGAGCACTGCACATCAGGCCAACTTCTCACATTGGTGGCAGCGGTTGGGATTTGAGCTTGCTGTTGTTTTACCACACATGCCCTAAGAATATCTTGTGAAAGATCACATAAGTACTAAAGGTACATATAACTTAGCTTAGAATACTCTGAGTTCTACTGAACCAGCTGTTGTAGCTCCTAGGGCCTAGCACACCCTAAACTACAACTCTAGCAAGGGATCAGTAGGCAAACATATAGTGTAGGTAAGTGCACCACTTACACCTCACTAGAAAAGCATGTCTACCCAGGGAGATTCTACTGAGACTCCCCTGGTCAGTGTTGACCCTCCACAGGTCACTTCAAGATATGCAGCTCTCAGTTTCCAGGAGATGAGACAGATCTGTGTCTCCAGAAAACTGAAGCAGGGGTCTAACCCCACCATTCCATTTCTGATAGGTCTCTTAGAGACATATGATGCCAGAAAGCTTTCTCAGTTACATGAGAACATGCCAGCCTTAGAGGGAACCTCTGGGGATCCAGACCTCCCCAACATTGCTACTGCAGTTGAGGAGGAGGATCAAGAGGAACTCTCTGGGGATGAGGTAGACAAAGGTCTTGAGGTAGTCAGAAGGCTAACCAGGGCCAACTTAGACTTACTTGGGCTAGGATCTGGGGGACCCCCAGTACTAACCCGAAGTGGGCCTAACCTTGGAGTTAGGAGAGATAGATCTCTTTCTAGGGACTCCAATAGATCTCTGCACTCTAATGCCTCTTCTCAGGGGAGAAGGAATCCTCCACAGAGGAGATTTACTTCCCCTCAGAGAAGGGAGCATGAAGCTAGGATGAGACAAGCTGAACTAAGGATTGAAAGGGAAGAAATTGCCCTGGCCAAAGAGAAGCTTGCCCTGGCAAGAGAGCAGCAGATGAGTGGGTTAGCTCCCACTGGTGGCAGCAATCTCCCAAGAGATAGAGAGAAGGGTTTAGATACTAAACACCTGACTAAAATAGTGCCCCCCTTTAAGCAAGGGGATGATATCCAGAAATGGATGGCTGCTTTGGAGAGGGCCTGCACTGTGCAGTGCATTCCCCAGAGTCAGTGGGCAGCTATACTGTGGCTCTCCTTTGATGGTAAAGGTAGAGATAAGCTCCTCACTACAAGAGTGGAGGATGCTAATGATTACCAGGTCCTGAAAAATGCACTGGTTGATGGGTTTGGCTTAACCACTGAGCAGTACAGGTTGCTGTTCAGAGACACCCAGAAAACTCAGTCTCAGGACTGGTCTGACTTTGTTGATTGTGCCACTAAGGCTTTGGAAGGCTGGCTACTGGGTAGTAAGGTTACTGATTTCAAGGGATTGTATAATCTAATTATGAGAGAGCAAGTCTTAAATAATTGTCAGAACCAGTTATTACACCAGCACCTGGTAGACTCTGATCTGACCTCTCCACAAGAATTGGGTAAGAGGGCAGACAAATGGGTCAGAACCAGGATTAGGCCCAAGAACCAAGGTGGTGACCAGAAAAAGGAATCAACCAAGCCTCAAGAGAAGGGTGGGAATAAATCTACAGATCAAACCACATCAGGACCCCAAAAATCCTCTGAGGGGGGTGGGTCCCAGAATCCTTCCAACAACCAGAAGAAACCTTATTGTTATCCCTGTAAACAGGTGGGTCACTTAAAAACTGACAGCAGTTGCCCAAAGAATAACAATAAGGAAAACATACCCCCAAGTAACATTCCCAAACCTCCTGTTACTACTAGTAGTAATCCCCCAGGTGGTGGGAGTGCCCCCAAGAATTTGGGTGCATTTACTTTGGGAGTTCCTGGGGACTCTGGCCTAACCAGGTCCCCAAACTTAGATACTCTTGTCTGTGAGACTGGCATGGGGTTTGCCAACTTCACAACTTGTCCCAACACTTTGGGCAAGTACAGACAGGAGCCCCTCATCAATGGCATAAAAGTTGAGGCCTATAGAGATACAGGGGCTAGCATCACTATGGTGACTGAGAGTCTAGTCCCCTCAAGGCAACTTTTACCTGGTGCCACATACCAGGTGACCAATATTGATGGAGTACAGAGAGATCATCCCATGGCAGTGGTCAATCTCAGCTGGGGAGGTGTCACTGGCCACAAGAGAGTGGCAGTGTCACCAAACTTGCCTGTAGATTGCCTACTGGGGAATGATTTAGAGCTCTCAGCCTGGGCTGAAGTAGAGCAAGAAACCCATTCTAAAATGGTAAACATCCATGGTAAGGTTAGTGGGGCAGTGGTAGCCACAGCCCCAGTCCAAGATGTCCTCCCTGAACAGGTCAGGAGGGTTGTGCCAGTCACAACCCAATCTCAGACAACTTCCTTCCCAGAACAGGTTGTCAAGGCTGTCATGGTAACAGCCCACACCCAAACTGAGCCCCCTCCTGAAAAGGTTGGGAGAGTTGTGATGGCCACAGCTCAAACTCAGACAGATGATAGTGTTGTGAAGCCTGAAACTATGGATCACTCCACTCAGACAGAGAGTATTGAGGAGGAAGAGAAATCTCCCTCCCACCAGACTTTAGGAAAGGATCAGCCTCCTCAGGGAACTGATCTGACCCCTTGTGAAGAAACTGCCACAGAGGTAGTCAGGCCTAGCCTGGCAGAACCCCTGATGTCAGTGGACCCCTCCAAGGTGGGACCCAGTCTGGAGCAGGTAACCTGCCCCTCTCTACCCTGCCTCAGTCAGCCCAGGGCTGTAGAGGTCAGGGAGGCCAGTGGTGGACCCCAAGGGGCCCCCTGTCCAAAAGAATTTCTCAATCAACAGATTAAGGGCACTGAAGCTAGTAGTCCTAGCCAAGTGAAAATAAAACATACTCCTGAGGGAGCCCCCTTAAAATTAGTTAGGGACCTCCCACAGATGGACACTGTTGGGCACAGCCAAACTTGGGACCTGAGGGCCCCAAACCTGACCTGTCCCTCCAGTAAGCCAAACAGAGGGACCCAACCTCCAGCTGTAGGTAGCCAGAGGTTGACCCTGAGAGCCCAAAACAACTCAGTCTTGGAAAGAAAGGCCTCTATGGTGGATAATGATTGGAGGAAGCTGAGCCCAAAGTTAGTGGAGCCTCACTTCAGTACTCCATTTCAGCACCAGCCTTTTTCTTTGACAAAACACACCACAGGTAGAGATTCCCTATGGTGGAGACCCTCAGACACCCTTAGGGTGAGGGATTGCTTAGTGGACCATGACATAGGGGGTAACCATGCCAGTGCTGGTACTTCCTTAAATGGCCACTTAGGCAATATAGGCTTACCTGGACAAGGATAGCCTTATCTCCTTTCGTTTGGGGGGGGGGTTATGTAGGAAGGTAGAACCCTGACTATGGTTGCCCCCAACTTTTTGCCTGGTGTTTTGCTGGTTTTCTGACTTAGTTGACCTGAGGCCCTGCTATTCAGGACCTCAGGCCCACTGCTCTTTCTGTAAAATGGATTCCATGTACCTTAGGTACATATCTAAATTGGATACTGAGTCACCTTATCAGTCCCTGTACAGTGTACCTTAGGTACCCAGGGCATAGGTGTACCCAGGGCCTACCAGGGGCTGCAGCATGTGTTATGCCACCCCTGGCTGGCCATCCAAATCTGACACAACTGGCTGCTTGACAGCTGGGGCAAGGTGGTGTAATCACCCTTTGCTTTAGATATAGTATACCTATATCTAACCCTAAAATGGACACACAGATCTCCTATCAGTCACTCCTATGGCAGGCCTTAACAATCCTGAAGGCAGAGTGCTTGGAATCGTGTGAGATGGTGCTCTGGCATGAGCTGAGCCCGTCTGCGGCTTTCGGGATCCATCCCTTAGCCGTTTCCATGATATCGCATACCATATACTCTTAAGTGTATTATAATCCTCGCGGTTATATGCCAACTCTGGTATCGCTTTATCAAAACATGTCGAGTAAGGTGTCATACGAATTGGAATACTAACCCCTCGCCAATTCTGGCGACGGGGTTAGCATTCCACCCTTCTAGAGGGACACGACATGTATGTAACCCCTAACCCCGGTTAAAGTCAAACAGAGCCTCAGCTCCACAAAATGGATGCTGCCACCGAGACACAAGTCTGCCCTCCTGCTGCTGGGAGTCCTCCCAGAGCAGGAGATAAGGACAAAGGGTTTCCTGCCAGGGGCGGTGCCAGCACCGTCCCAGACAGGGTTTTGTGTATTGTAGGTAGGCAGGGCTTTAGAGGAAGGTGACTGCACGTGGCACCCCGGTGCTCACTGTGCATAGGCTGGCTGGAACCAGTTCCAGGGTCACTCCAGACCCTGTGCTGGGGAAAAGCCCGCCAAGGAAGTGGGTGTAACCACCCCCCTCCTAGTCCCACCCATAGGGCAGGACTTAGTCGCGTGCCAGCCCCTTTTTACAGGATAAAGGTAGAGACTGGCCCCCTTCCAAATCAGATCATCTTTGAATCCTGAAACTACTTTCCACGAAAGGAACTCAAGACTTCTTCCTAAGATTTCTCCCTTGTGACTAAGGAGTAGTCACCCTGCATCCGCAGGCACCATCTACAGAACACTGCGGTCTGCTGCAAGTCCTTCCTCCGGAATCCGACTGCCCAGCTCGACGAGAACCGGCTTCCCTGGCACCTCTGACCTCTACCTGCATCATCAGTCACGCTGAGATTCGTGGGTGTGACGAGACCTCGAGGGACCGGCCATCTTCAAGACTGCACGACTTCTGAACAACAAGCCCGCCGAGTGAATTCCTGGTGAGTGCTTTGGGGTCCGAGAAGCCCCCACCCTGAGCAGCTCCAGCACCGAAGAGCAGCCCCCCAGCATCTCCACGATCTGCGTGGGGCCCTTCTGCTTTTTACTGCTCACCGCGTTGTTTGGCTACTAGCCCGCTGGCTTGTGGCCTTCCTGACGACGCCCGACGACATTTCTGCTGCTGGTCTGGTTGCTCCAGACTGGCCCTTGCTTCCCTCCATCGGAGAAGTACCCTGGACCCTCCTGGTCCACCCAAGACGCCATTTTAGGTCCACCGCGTGGGCCTTGCATTTGCCAAGACTTGTTGCCCAATCCTGGGTCCAGCGACGTCGACAGCAAGAACCTTCGTGGGACAGCTCGCACCTCCATCCTGGTCGCCGACAACGCCTCCTGGTCCGAGAGACTGCAGAGCCCAGCAGCGCCCACTCACCTGACTGCGGTGACTTCGCCCGGTGCCATCCTGGTGCCCACTTAATCACTGGCTAGTGATTCAAGAACTTGGTCCCCTCTGCTTTCAGGTTTTCTTCTTCCTTGATCCAGGCTTGGATCCATCGAACTTTTCTTCACTGGTCGCCTGCCAGCAACTTCCTTCTTCCAGGCTCCTGGTCCGGCAACGAGATCCCCGACGTCTTTTCAGACCTATGCAGCTGCAGCCCCTGGGCTAGGTAACTTCGGCACTTCGGTGTCCCAGCATAGCCTCACTATCCTAGGGTCAGGATCCACTGTCGTTTTCTTCCCACCAGGTCGGGTTCGCCCGTGAACACTAACTTTGCCTTTACTAGCCTCCATAGACTTTGTCCCGCATCCCGCGTGAGAGTGCACACTCTGCACCCGAGTCCCCTGGGTCTCCTAGTAGTAATCTAACGATTCCCTAGTCCAGTCCTAGCGATTCCAAAGCCTATTAGAACTGTTACTTACCTGCTAGTAATTCGCATTCCACTTTTAAAGTATATGGTTTTTCGTGCCCCTCGGGCATTTGTGTATAACGTGCTAACTTAAGTATTTTCGTAAGAGTTTTGTTGTGTGCCTAGCACCCTGTCCTCATAAAGAGTACAGGGTTGTTGTGATTCTAATAAATACACTGTTTATTTTCATAACACTTGTGTGGTGTCCTTTCACTGGGTGTTCAAGGGGTAATGTGATGGTAAAACAGCTGGCTTAACACACCCTCTAGAGTCTTAGCCTTAGACTGCTCGTATCCATGCTACTAGGATAGCTGGTCTATAAGGTTGACTTACAACCAATCATCAATAAGGGTTGTTTGGACTGATATATAGTGATCACTAGAATAGTGAGCACTGCACATCAGGCCAACTTCTCACAGCAATGCAGGCTTTCAGGCCTATGGAGGTGTCCAAATCGAATAAGCGGAGGGCTGTGAGACTCTCGGAGGCACCCCATTGTTCCCAATCAGGGTTCGGTCTGAGTATCATCCAAATACGATGACTGTTGTCTCCTGGGGGTTGTTGTCTGTCTCCCATCTACGGACATTTTGTGCTGTAGTCAAGTTTGGCGCTGTATTTCCATCTGATGTACCCCAGAGGATGGTCTGTTTGCGCCGGAGGTGCCCATGTTCCGTTGCCCAATCCCACACTGCCTCTAGTGTATCAAAGAAAGGAGTTTCGGATGAGTGGATCACCTTAAGCCTTGCTGGCTATTGAAGCTTGTATTTCAGTTTCAGGGCCCGGAGCTTCTGCTTAACCATGTTGCGTGCCCTTGACATGTGTAGTCTGAGAAAATCATTAAACGTTGAGACTAGAAGGTAAGGTCCCCCACTTGTGCCTTTCGCATGATTGTATCGTGGTCTTTATATTTAAGAATGTTCACTATGAGGGGATGCAGCAGAGCTAGGGACCTGTGGGCCCGTCCGATAACGAAGTAGGAGGACAGTTGATCCGCGAGTATCCAGGATATAATCCATTGCTCCAGAAAGACCTCCAGAGCGGACCCCTCTGGGAACCCCACAAAGCGAAGGTCTCACCCTGCTTTTGGCATCTTCCACTCTGGTCACTAAGGTTTGTGATATGTTAGAGAGGGAAGATATCGAGGTCGTGAGTTCTTTTACCATGTCTTCTAAATCCGAGACCCGGCCTTCTGCTTTGGTGACCTGTTTAGTCACGCCCCAAAGGTTCAGTCGAAACAGAAACACCTCAACTCTGACTCTCCCAATATTTGTGTTAAGGGCTACGTGGAAGACCTGGATTCCTTGCAGAATGGTGGTGATGTCACCTTCTAACAGAAGCTTGAGGTATGTACCCAGTTGGTCTGGCAGCTTAGCTCTTCCCGCCACTGGAGCCCCGAATTTGTCAATTTCACTTTATGTGTTAGGAGCCCCCAAGCTTGTCCCATGCCATCTCGGGTAGCGCAAGGCGCGCAACACCCATTGGGCTCCCGGGGCTTCAGCCCCCCCCCCCGTCGTGTATGTCAGCCCGGGCTGACACGTCTTCGCGGGCTGGCGACGTCTAATTGCAGCCGCACCCGAGTATTTAACAGGTCTTTAAAAGACCATTAATTGTAAATGAGGCTTTTGTTGTGTTCACCCATTTTTGCAGCCACTCTGTCTGTGGTTGGAAGAATTAGCCCCCACCCCCCAAAATATTTTTCAGCCCCCTCCCGAAATTTGGCTCTAGTTGCCCGCCTGGGTAGCGCTATGTGTCTTATTGCGCCAAAAGCGCGTAGCTAATCAGTTGATATTGTGAAAGGTCCCCCTCTGCTGATGCCAGGATTACTGCCAATTTTGTGAGTGGGGTGGGCAGGGTAGCATTTTAAGGGAGGGGCCCCCAAAACCCACTAGCACGAGCAGTCAGGGGGAGATGGTCCCTCACCATGGCAGGAGCAAAAATGAGTCAAGGGGCTTGAGGCTCTCACCATCCATGGTCTAGCTAGTACTAGGCACATGAAGTCAAGGTTTCTGAGTGAGCTCCCAATAAGGAGGTCCTCAGTCCACGTGGGCTCTGATTGACTCGGGGGAGACTGGGAGGAAGCCCCAAGTGTGAGGCGCATCCACAGTCGTGCCCAGCCCTCTATGTGGACAACTTACTGGATATTCACCCCACAGATGCGCCCTAGCTGGGGATCAAGGTTGCCCCCACCAACCCCACTCATCTACTGGGCCATCGCGCAGGCTCCGCCGTCCTTTGCTCTCCAGGCCAGGTACCAACAAGGAGTGTCTTCCTTTGGGCAACCTCGCTGGCGGCTTGCCAGTCACTGAGAGTCGGGCCGCTGCCTCGGGCCCTGTACCGCAACTAGATTATCCTGACGGCATGTTGGACGCCTAAGCTCACCCAGCAGGGCATGTTGGACGCCTAAGCTCACCCAGCAGGGTTCGGCCATGCTCGAGGTCTGGTGCCACCTCCCTCAGACGCACATGTGAGTCACGTATGGACAGGTAAATGTGCCTAAAAGGGATTCTTTTCTCTACTCATGTTCATGTTTTTTGAGCCCTCATCAGTGGTAAGCTCTACACAGTAGCTTACGGAAAGTTATTTCCAAAGCTGAATTTTTATTTCAGCGTGAACAAATCTGTAAGAAAATACTTCAAGCGGGTGTATGCTTTTCAAAACATAAATTTATATTGCAACAATATTTAGGGGTACAAAGATTCTATACATATACACATATATCAACACAAAGTGACTGAGATTTGGGGATCTTTTTGGATACTATATCTCATTGTCACTAATGTGGTCACCTATTCCAAACAATATATACAAGAGGAAGATTGTGACTGATTAAACAGAAAACAAATCCTTTTCGTGAAAAGATTCACAGAGGAAATAGGCTTAAATGTCGACGTTTCGGTCTATATAGTGAAGGCATCTGTTAGACCATCTTCAGGACTGTAAATTCATATGTTGAATGAACTTAGGGAACCTATATTCGTAGTTTATAGTAGGTGTCGCAAATGCGAGGCTCACGGTGGCATTAACTCCTCCAATGGTCCACTGAGACATGGACTAACAAGTGCTGGTGTGACCGATCCCTTCAATTATTAATCAAAGACGGGCACTACTCCCTACGGCGGTCTGCTGCTCCCGCGGCCAGCAGTATTCTTCTCTGCTAAATAGAAATCAGTCTTCAGAACTAGAGTATACACCCAAATCCTATAGAATCAAACCTTTAAAAAACAAAAAGAAAAGGCTTGAGCAATCATTGGTTTGCACCCAGTTTAAGACGTGCCTGCCTGTACAGGAGGAGGGGGGGGTTGTTTATCATTTGACTGACGAGGGCTCATTTGAGCAGCACTTCAATTAACCCAAAAGATAAATGTTTGTGACTTTTCTTGTACGTTGGACTTGCAGTCCTCTGGCCAGCATTAGATTATTGATCCTGGAACTGTGAAGTGCACATGTAGCCTTAACCCCTCCCATGCTCATGACGAGCTGAGCTCGTCATGAGCCACGGTGGCCGTGTGCTCATGACGAGCTGAGCTCGTCATACCGGCCACAACGCTCACACGCATGGCTAATTCCCCCGCTGTGCTGAGTGTTCTAAAGAAACGGGTGTGGCCGTGACGAGCTCAGGTCGTCATGAGCACCGGGGCGCTGTGCGCACCCCCCCTCCCTAGCACACGGGGGAATTAGCCCCGCAGGCAATGGGTTAAACTTTATTGGTGTCAATCAAACTAAAGCAATTGCTAGTTGTTGTCTGGAGGCATACACCATTGGACGACCTGAGTGACATGGTACAGAGTCATCCACTGGGGAAGGAAGGGCATGAATGCAAGCAAGTAAAATACCCCTTCTTTCACTGGTAGGGTAGTAAAAGAGGCACCTCACATAAGCCAACAGGTCTCTATTTACTGCACAAGTTGCATGGAGAAACCAAAGACCTCGCCACAGCGTCACAAGGCCCACGTCATGGTAAAACAAGTCTCGCCATCACCCTGGACAAGCAGTGGTGCAATGGAGTGGAGTGGCCCTTCCACTGATGCCTCTGATTGAGCTGCAGTTTATTCTATAACTACAATGATCTTATCGGACACCTCGGATTGAATAGACTATCCGCAGTGAGGCAATGTTGATTTAAGCATTTACCTCTTCAGTGAAAATATACTTTTGCTATGTAATATGATTTTCAGACAGGCTTTATTGTAAAAGAGTTTGTCTATGCTATGGGGCTTTGCTCCATTCTTCTTCTTGTATAAATTCACAAACTCTTTCTGAGCATATTACTGCACTTACTTGAAGCGACCACTATATGTAAATAGTGTATTTATACTGTTGACTATCAATACAAACTGAATTTCATGCATTTAAGTGTATTTCTCTTTGTGTAATGTAATTTATGTGTACTCCTCCCTTTTCTCATACCTACTCCTGTCCTGTGGATAGGTCGTTCAGATTAATTTGGATTGAATCAGGATACGTTAATTGATTCAGCCTATCCGAGGTGTCTGATAGGACTATTGTTTGCATGTATTGCGCTTTACCTAGGTCCTTTGGCTTTGTAGGTCACCCCATTATTATGTAATGGTTTATCCTATAACAGCACATCTGTGCAGGCATCTCCTGACACAACAGAGAGACACCTGGGAGAGGTCCGGAGCAGGCACTTAGCACATGTACCTCACTCATGGGTGACTTCTGCCATCTTCACTCTACCTTGCTTAGAAGAACTTGTTTTTATGAAGTGCTTCATACCGCACGTCTGTTGTCTCTAAGCACTGAAAGTACCACTAACCTCAGGCCAATGAAAGCTAGAGTCAGCTGGGATTTCATTTTATGAACTGCAGGTCACTGCAGAACCAAGCAGGTGTGGTGTGGTGTGGATGTGGGGGATGGTGGGGTCACTGTAATAATGCAGAAGCAAAGGATCAAATTATGCCACAGAGCGGACTAAATTATATGGCATGAAAATGCCCTTTATGCAGTGTTGTGAGGCAAGATTCTGTGGCAGCGCTATTAACACAAATACAGGATTACATTTTAACATACATTGATTTGTGCAGCGCTATGAGGCAGATTCTGTGGCAGCAGGATTAACACACATTGATTTATGCAGCGCTGTGAGGCAGATTCTGGCTCTAATGGCTGTGGAAGTTAAGTATTATGCCCAGCTTCTGTTAATAGAGAAACTGATTTTTTTTTAAACTACTCTCTCATTTAAAATATGGTTCCAGGAAGCATGCAGCAAACTAGATAACGTCTTGGATTGCTCTTTAATATTCCATCAATATATGCAACGAAAAAGCTGCTTTATGAGTGACTCTTGCATTGATGATCATTGGGTGTTTGACTGGGCAGATAGAAACATCTTGAAGAGAAATCCATCATACTGTGTTATTACTAATTAGCAAAACATTGCCGTAAGCGTGTGAAATGCACAGTGCTAGATGAGCTGAACAGGTACGGCCCTCGTGTTTGTAAATGTAAATGTATTGCGACTTATATAGCGCACGTATCACCCGAAGGTATCAAGGCGCTTGCTTAGGGAACCCGTCCTGGTATTCCCCTGTGAGATACCCCAGCAGGGTATCCACAAGGTGAAAGCCAGGCATCCCGCCGCGAGGGGCCGTAGTGGAGATTAAGCAAGCTATTGCCCAGAGTCGCAGAGTGTGACCCCGTGAGTCGAGTAGGTACCAGAGCGAGAATTGTCGAGTCCGTGGAATTTTTTAGCCCGAGACCCGCCGAGGCGGGGAATCGAACCCTGGTCCACGGCCGATCTCAGCATCCGGGTCTGCCGCCTCTAACCACTGAGCCACGCTTCTCCTCAGACCCTATACTGACAAAGCAAGGCCTTCTGGAAAGGTAAGTTTTCCCCTAACTGGTATTTGGCTTATTAACAGCAGATTCAGGGGATTTACCTTCCTAGGCCAAGTATAGATACATCAAAGTTAGGAACGCAGCCAATTCCATTTCTTTAATGTGCAGATAGATGATAGCGTGTTTCTTGGGATTACTGGTGTAGGCCTTCATAGAGCTATGTATGCATTACAGACTTTTTTTACAGATACCATCCTGAAGTGTGATTCTTATAAAACAAAAAGTATTATATTCGGTGGGAATCATACAGGAAAACGGCTCCGGCACTTGGGAGGTAATAATTCAGAACAGTTATGGTGAACAATTACCTGGGTGCTTCGCTGGAATAAAGAGATGGTTTTAGGCGTCCTCAGTCCAATTTCACGCAACAAGCAAGTAGCCTTACATTTGCCACCAGTAGGCTATTCTATTTCATAATATAGCCAACCCCACCACATTGGCAATTTTTCAAATCATTGAGGCACGTTTTTTCCCTGCGCACACTTGTGCTTCTGAAGCCTTCTCAGTGCTTCTTGGTGCTTGGGTAGACAGAGCCCAACATCAGTTATTTAAATCAATATTTTTTAGGCTCTCACTCTTGAGAAATATGCATATATACTGCTTGAATTTTCAGCCTGACTGCAATCTTTATTGTAAAGACCAGCTTTGTTTATTGCAAAGACTTTATTTTACAGCCACAGGTACCCATCTACAAGGAGGGATATGGAGACAGTCATACTCATCGTGTCGTATCATTTGTGAAATCTGTGGTTAAACGTGGTATGCGAAGGTCTCTTATACAGGAGACTTGGCGCAGCTTTCTGATGGAAAGCACGCTAAGTATGTAATGACCTCATATGAATGGAATTCGGGCAGCACTGGGTAAGCTTAGGAAGTGCCAGCAACTGCAAAGAATACCACGAAGAAACCTTGGCTCACATTTTGCCCCTGTTCCCTCTAGATTAAAGAGCTTTTGCCTCATCCGAAGCCAATGTTTGTTGCCATTGAGCTTTGTGGAGTAAAAGATGCAGTAGAAAATTGTAACAACAATACGTTTCTTATTAGCAGCAAGAAATACTTTGATTGAGAGAAGAGGTACTCCAGCTTTGAGCAGATGGTGCTCACCAATATTTTTGTTATTAAAAGAGTAGCTTTTATGAACTGATTTTAATAAAAATACTATTAATGCCTAAAGAAGGTGCTGCATGCTTTGTGTAATTGGTGTAAACCTATGTTTCTTCTAATTAGAAACATAACTTGATTTAAATAACCGTATTATTTTTTGCGATTACTTTTTAATTTTTTCTTTAAAATTCGGCCACGGCTATTCTGATTTTAAATGGAAAGTAATTGTTATTGTTCTTATTAACCGACAATAAAATGTATTCATTCACACAAATTGGTTAGTTTACTAGTATTTCACTGATAGTAGCATCCTGTGTATGTGCATACAGCATGGGTGAGTTCGCCACCATCTTGAGTATGCCACCAAGGCCATTCAAAGTTATGATTCCCATTGTTTAAAAAATCTGATGTAAGAGTGAAATCAGATTTTTAATAACTTAAAGTACATTTGTACTGCCTGAGAACTGGCTTAAAACCCAGATCTAGCAATGATGGACCGAATGATGCACTCAATACAAATTAATATCAATTTAGTTCAAAGAAACAGACAAACGTGCATGCTGTCTTGGTGTGTTCACTCTCCCAACGAGCACAAGTAATGAGACATTGGATTTCATTTAAATGTATTGACATTGTGTAGAAGATGTTTGTTTAAGCAATGTTTTGTTGGATGCTGTAAGAAAGAAGGGTCTGCTTTTATGGTTACCCCCACTTTTTGCTCGATGTAATGCTGTTTCTGACTAGTCTGACTGGGATCCTGCTAATAAGGACCCGTCTCTCTGCTTTTCCCCCTAAATTACTATGGTAAGTACTTAGGCACATCCCAGATTGGATACTGGGGGTACCCTTATAAGTCCCTAGTATATGGTACTAAGGTACCCATGGAATAGGTACCCCAGAGGTCCCCCATAGGCTGAAGCATGTATTATGCCACCTATGGGAGGCTATCACTACAGGCCTGCCATTGCACCCTGTGTAAGCTGGTGCTAGCCCCACTTACGGAAGATATAGGTTTCCCTATATCTAGGGTCACTGCGCTTAAAACCTATAAGTCACCTCTACAGCAGTCCTTTTCAATCCTGAAGACAGGGTGCTTGGTTCTAAGTGTGAGGGTGTCCCTGCATGAGCAGGACACCCCTACAGACTACGGAGTCCATTCTCCTGGGTTGTAAGTGAGACAGCCATGTAACATATAGAGGGACGCCGCGTCATTACGCGATGACCATCTCAAAACTGGATGTAACAAACCCTGTCATGTTTGGTATCAAACATGTTGGAATCATACCCCACCACCGTAAATGGTGTGGGACGTATGATTCCAAGCACTGTAAAGGCCCTCCGTTAGGCCCTCTATGCTCCCAGTACCAGTGTTCTAGATCTGAACAGCACACCTTGGTTGCTGCCAACCAGAGACACAATTCTGCCTTCCTGGTGCTGAGCCAAGCTCGAGCAGGGGAAGGCAGAACAATAGGTATCCTGTCGCAGGGAGGTGTGCCTACCTCCCAGATAGGGTTTAGTGTATTTGGACAGGATGGGAGCACTTGCCAGCGCCACATAGTGTGCGTGACAGGGGAGTATCCTCCCCCTTGTCCAGCCCTCCTTAGGGAGGGACCCCTGGATCGTCCCAACCCTTTGCTTAGGGTACTTAAGGGCTTACCTGAGGGTGGGTCCCTAGATTCGTCGGGGGACATGCTCCAATTGAGACACCACTTCAACTTCGACAGTCTGGGCACTTTTGACTTCGCTCTGGGCATCAAGGCTGCAACCGGGAAGACTCCTGCTGCTCTTGATCTCCTTAACCTGCTCGTCTGCTGCAACGCCTGTTCCTGTGCTCCATACAGGAAACCTTACAAGGCCTGTGGGCATCCAAGACACCTGAAGCAATCTCCCTTGAAGTGAAGGAGTCACTTCCCTGCATCTGCAGGCACCGCAACTAATCTGACCAGTCAGCTGATCCTGGGCTCCCATGCACTTTGAAAGGCTATGCAACCCAGGCGGTGGTTTCTACACGACCCTCGAGGCCTGCCCTGTCCTCTCAACAAGTTTGAGGCCAGTATCCCTCGTTGGAGCCGCAGGAACCGAACCCCTGTGCACCGTATCGACTTGCTATTGCAAAGGCTTGTTGGCTTCCTTCCATCAAGATCTTAGGGCTCCAAGTAGCCCCAACCTCAAGCATCTCCAGTGACCAGAATGTTCGACCACACCGCATTGCTTGCACTATGACCTGCTTCTTTGGTAGCTGCTCAAGGTCCTCTGGCCTCCAGTCTGCGGGTCCTGTCGAGGGTCACTATTGAATTCCTTTGGGCTCTCCTGATCGCTCGGGGCCTGCCCTGACTCCTCTGCTTGTGGTGAGTCTCCTGGACCTTGCTGGTCCCGACATTGCACTTTCTTCTACTCCTTTGTTTGTTGCAGTTGCCAAGGCTTGTTGGAGCTCCCGCCGGACACCGGCCCCTCAACTCTCGACATCTGACGTGGGACAGCTTGTGTACCGCTGCTGGTGTACCACAGATTCGCCTGGTCCACACAGCTGCAGTTTCAAGGTCACCGTCAGCTCGCCTGCAACACCTGACATCGGTGGGCATTCGTCTTCTGTGCCTTCTGGTCACTCCTGAGTGGCATAGACTCTGTCCTATCTGCTTACAGGTTCTTCACATCTTGAATCCACCTTTGGGTTCCACCGGACACTTTCACCTTCTCCAGCAGCAGCATCTTCCTGAAGTCCTCCATTGGGTTCAACAGCTGTTTTTGACGCCACTTCACACCTAAGCACCCGGCTCCCCTGGTGCAGGTATCCTGGTTCTTAAGGTATCCACGGGTGGCACTCCAACCTTGTCTTCCAAGGGGTTTCTTCGGGGTCCACTGGGAAGGGTCCTTCTTTAAAATTTCAACTGCGACTTACTTATTGACTTGCATTGATCCAGTGGGCGTGTTCCCACTCTGCACACGGCCTCTGTGGGGCTCCTGATTACTTACCTTGGGTGGTTCCTTGGGTCCCCGGCACGTCTTCTGGGTATAGTCTTGACTCGAGTCGTGGTTCGCATACCACTATTTTAGCATATGGTTTGGTCTCCCCCTGGGGACCACTATGTATTCTGTGCTATTTACCCGTTTCTTTTTTTAATTTTTTTTATTTGTTAACATGAGGGGGAAAAAAAGAAAAATAAAGCACCATATTCAAAACATATACACATCAGAAAGAATAATTACCAAAATATTTGATTACATACATAGGGATGAGAGCACAACAAAAACCAACATGAATTTCAAGATTTATTACTTAAACCTTAGAACAACGATACCCAAATTACATTAAATTTGAATAAAGAACGAACTCCCCTCCCTCAGTTTGGCCAGCGCTAGTTCCATATCATATGTCTCTCTAACCAACACCCACCAATCCATGACTGATGGAGGTTTTTGTGAGATCCAAACCCGAGCAATTTTCAGTCTTGCGGAGACCAATAAGATAGTTAATAGATCTTGGCGTTTGGATCTCATGTTCTGTCCACCCATCCTTATATCTATTGTTGAAAGAGATATTCTCATTCATCCCCAGCTTCTGAGACAATACTTGAGCAACCTTCTGCCAGAATGTTGCCAGTTCTGGGCATGTAAAGAACATATGTTTTTTGTCAGCTGCGTATAAATCGTATCTTGGATATTTTGTCCGATCACTAGCCAGATTATTAGATAACCACTTCGCTATTCTTTCCGGCGTGTAATATAATGGACAGATTGTTCGGTACTGTTGTAGTTACAGATTAGAAGAATGTACAGCCTTATTTATACTACTGAGAGCTTGTGAGATAGTGCTAGCCGAGACCAATGTCCCCATAACCTTGCTCTAGCGATCAGCTAGTCTCGCACAATCATCCAATCTGGATGTGCTCAGACTTTTGTATCCTCTACTAATCAATGATTTATCATTAGTAGCATGTAGACAATTCCATATATCAGAGTCAGATACATTTGTCAAATTTAAATACCGTATGAAGTAATCGCAAATCTGATCATATTTAAACTGCATATTATCTGTCAATTTATATTGTGTCTGCAATCTTTCAAAAGAGATAAACCACTGTAGTCATATAGAGCTCCTAAACATACAACCCCGTAGCTAGCCCAGCGTTTACCCACCCATCGTGGAATATTTCTGGCAGACCTGAATTATACCAGAGTGGGAGTTTATCATGGAATAACGATGTATTACACTTCAGCTAAATAGCGCGCTATATAGCTATACTATCCCATGCGGTCTTAAATGTTACCTTTTTGTAGTAATTTGGGTCATTAGTTCTGAAAAGAAACATGCTAGACTCCTCACCCAGCATAAATTTAGGAAAGAAAATGCTCTCGCAGGATTAATTAGACTACGGAGCGGCCAATAAAAGCTGATCACAAGTACATTTTAAAATCAGGAAAATCAAGCCCCCCTAAACCAAAGGGGAGTTTTAGCAAATCTATTGCACAACGTGCTTTCTTGTAGCCCCATATAAAACGACTTAAAATTCAATCCAACCGCTTGAAGAAAGAATTATTCACCCGCAGTGGAATAGACCGAAACAAATAAAGAAATTTGGGCAGGATCTTCATTTTTATAATATTTATTCGCCCAACAATACCTATAGGCAGCTTATGCCACTTCTTGAGTAACTTGATTGTCTCTTTCAGTAATGTTTCATAATTCAGAGAGATTATCCTATCTATCCTTGAAGTCACTTAGACACCCAAGAAAGTAGCAGCCGGGCAGACTCCCTGTATTGAAACCGGGGATTCATGATTTAGAAGAACTTTGGTTTTATTAATATTTAATTTATATCCTGAGATTGCCCCAAACCTCCCTGCTTCTTCAATTATCACCTTCAATGCCTCTTCCGTTTCCGTTGAAAACACTGTAATGTCATCTGCATATGCAATGACTTTAAGAAAGTTTGCCCCTAGTATGAATGGGATAATTAGTGGCTGAATTTGCAGAGCCGAAATAAATGGCTCTATAGAAAGAGCAAATAGCAGCAGTGATAGGGGGCATCCCTGACGAGTAACACGGAAGATTGGAAACATGGGGGATTGTAGTCCAACATATGTTATTTTAGCACAGGGTTGATCGTACAATGCTTGCACCCATTTCATAAATTGGCCTTTAATTCCAAAAGCTAAAAGTGTGGTCCACAGAGAGTCCCACCCCACTCGGTCAAAAGCTTTTTCAGTATCTAACAGGATCATACAGAGTGGGGTTGACCTTACATTTGCCACATCAAAAGCTGTCACAGCCATATTTACGTGAGCAGTGGTATCTCTCCCATGAATAAACCCATGCTGATAAGGGGATACCAGACTAGGCATTATTGAGGCAAGGTAAATTGGATTTACCTGTCGGAGGTCTTGAGGAAATTTAATGTAGGGGAAAAATTCTGTCGTACAGTTCAGTCGATTTATCAGAACCCAACGGCCAGACTTCTTGTTAATGGTAACACTACTGATCCCTTTAAGATTTCTAGGAGGACCAGACAGGGCTGCCCACTCTCCCATCTCCCCTCTCCTCTTTGAGCTATACATTGAGCCATTTGCTCAATGGCTTAGGGACAATCCTAACATCCAGCCATTTAAGTTTGGGGAGTGGGAGAGGAAGGTAGCCATGTATGCTGACGACATTTTAATCCTTTCAGTTAATTTGCAGACAGCATTCCCAGCCGTCGTCAGCCTAGCTCAGGAGTTTGGTCTGGTTTCAGACTATGAAATTAACACCTCGAAGACAGAAATTATAGCCTAGAATCTTGGAGGATCCCAGCATCAGCACCAGACCAGTTCCAAAATGAGATACTTGGCGATTAATGTCCTTCAAGATATCACTAAGATTGCCGAGACTAACCTAGCTATTGTGGCTAGGGAGTGCCAGAGGCTAATGCAATCATGGGCCCTACTCCCTTCATCCATTATAGGCAGAGTTAATCTGGTCAAGATGTCAATACTTCCAAAAATTACTTTCCTCTTTAATTGTATTCCCCTTCACTTTGAAAAATCCACCATTGACAAGCTGCAGAGGGATATTAACTCGTTTGTCTGGGCATATACATCACCTAGGGTTACATGGAAAAAGCTGAGGCGGAGGAGAAAGAAGGTAAGCCTTGCTTTACCAGATCTCCAGCTTTATGCTTGGGCCTTTGAACTTTCATACTGTGATGTATTCCTATAGGTTCTGTATAGATCCCCCTATTCCTGACCCTATACTGGTTAACAAATTAACTAGCAGCCATCCCATGATGCAGAAACCGTTATCTGATTAAGCCAGACCACGGCACAGGAGCGAGTTATCTGATTAGGTCATAACGCTTGCCATCTAATTAGGCAAGCAATATTCCTCCAGCCCCTGATAAGGCATACGGAGTTCTCAAAACAAATCAAACCTATGACAACCTGGGAAAATCCCTGCGGCCATTGTTTTGATTTCTCAAATAACTTCAGTAAAAGAATGTGCTAACGACCAGCTCGTATGACATCCTTATTGACGTATCTATGTCCATCCTTACGTCAATCTCGACACCTTACAGGTACTATGACAACCTGGGAAAATCCCTGCGGCCATTGTTTTGATTTCTCAAAGAACTTCAGTAAAAGAATGTGCTAACGACCAGCTCGTATGACATCCTTATTGACGTATCTATGTCCATCCTTACGTCAATCTCGACACCTTACAGGTATAAATATTACCGACATTGCCTTAAGCAAACACACGCGGTGGTGACGAGATCGGAGCAGCGAGACTTGCCGAAGCCCAGCAGAGAGCGAAGCCCACTGGCGCTGCCCCGCCTTCCTGACGCGCTGAGAACGAGACGCTGTCTTTCTCCTGCCGAGAAATCCAGCTCCGGCGCTTCCGAGCAGCCCTCGCAGGCAGCTTGGAATATCGAGACCACATACGAGAGATACCATCCCTCAACCATCCTAGATCTCAGGTACAGAACTGAATAACCCCTTGCAGAGAATTCTTGAGTCAGTCACTTGGCAAAACAAACTTAACTCAAACTGCTACTTTCTACTCCAGCCCACGTATTAGGCTTAGGTCAGGTACACCGGGGTAGGCGTGGTTAGAAGCACCAGTTGAGTACGATTAGTTAAATGTATATATGTATGTATATATTCTATCCATTTTAAATAGCATATGGCTTAGAAACCATATCAATGCTTTTACAGTATTATTTCATAATTCTGCTTTTATTGTATGCACTTTACTTAACCATAAGTATTGCAATAATATCGATTCATTTCTCTTGTACGAGAAAAGAGACTGATCAATAAATAACATCTTTTATTGAACACGCCCGTCTCTTCCTTTTCTCTACAATCTGGTGAAACTAAGAATGCACGTACTGACTGAGTAAAATAAGTTGTCTTTTGTTTTCACACGACTCTAGAGATATACTCTTGATTAGGGGAGAGCAAAGTTGTCATGTTCTATGGTTGTCAGAAACTAAATCCCTTCTTGTCTATCCAGGGAGGTTCAACTCCTCCTTGCCTATTCTAGAAAGTTTCTAGTGAACTCTGAGCTAGCTGGCAAACCCAAAATTAAGTCTAATATCGACAGTAGAAGACCTAGTTAACGTCTGGTCTAGGTCTATACTATTGGAGGTATTATTCCAATGCGCAGAGCCTATTGGGATAATAGGAACTACACTACATGGCGCCCATCGTGTTTGGAAAGGCGATAAAACTAACGCAAGACTTTAGAGTAACTCAGTCGTGCTCTTTCACTCAGACCCCTTCTTTCCCATAATACTCCAAAGACGTCTGGAGTGGGTGAGAGGTAAAATCCGCCAAACCTCGCAGGAGGGAACTCCTATGTATGGTTCTTGGTTCAATCAACGTTGAAGGATACACTGTTCCAAAATATTGTGCATCTAATCTTTGTTTCCATAAGGAACCTGATCTGCAAACAAACAGAATAACCTTCCTGACAGTAAAATGTCAGAAAGTGATGATGAAAGAGAGAGAGTTAGATTAGCAGCTGAACTAATAGAAGCTGATAATACTATGCAAGAAGCAGACCCGGATATAAAACTCATCCCGGTCAACATAAGAAGATCTATAACGTTAAAACTTATAGACAATGGACTGACACCAAGAGGTGGTACAGTCATATTCGTAATTGAGGCACACGAATATCGGCAGACAGAGGTATTCTATTCATGGATAAACTTTCCAGCAGCAAATGCTGTAACAAAGGAGTTCCACTATTATAAAATAGAGGAACCTCCTAATGAGTACACTCCTTTCGAGGAAGTGGAAGTACCACTCAAATTCCAAGAGCACCTGCTCTTGTTTAATGGCGCCCTAAAACATAATAATCACATCACCAGGCTCGGTCCACTAGGTAGACCAGGAGCAACGTGGCCGGTCCTAGCCGGATACACACCACATCCAGACATCGAAAGAATGTCTGCAGCAGATGTTTTAGTACAACTAAAACAATTAATTAAAATATATAGACAACTAGTCCAATATGTAATGCGGACTTCAACTATCCAACCAGTAATTAAAATTCCACAGCTGACCCCCCATCAGGGGAACACAAATAAAATTACACCACAGAACATAATCAATCAATCAATCAATCAGTGACACTTATAGAGCGCGCTACCTACCCGAAGGGTCTCAAGGCGCTGGGGGGGGGGGGGGGTGCCGCTACTGCTCGAACAGCCAGGTCTTCAGCTTCTTCCTGAAGGAGAGGTGGTCTTGGGTCAGGCGCAGGTCGGTCGGGAGGGAGTTCCAGGTCTTGGCGGCCAGGTAGGAGAAGGACCTTCCTCCTGATGTCGCTCTTCGGATGCGGGGGACGGCGGCGAGGGCGTGGTTGGCTGATCGGAGGTGGCGTTTGGGAGCGTAGAAGTTGACTCGGCTGTTGAGGTAGCTCGGGCCTTGGTCGTGTAGGGCTTTGTGTGCGTGGGTGAGGAGGCGGAACGTGATTCTTTTGTTGACGGGGAGCCAGTGAAGGTCTCTCAGATGTCCGGAGATGTGGCTGGTTCGTGGGAGGTCGAGGATGAGTCTGGCTGAGGCGTTCTGGATCCGCTGGAGTCTCTTCTGGAGCTTGGCGGTGGTCCCGGCGTAGAGGGCGTTGCCGTAGTCCAGCCGGCTGGTGACGAGGGCCTGGGTGACGGTCTTCCTGGTCTCGGTGGGGATCCACCAGAAGATCTTCCGTAGCATGCGCAGGATGTTGAAGCACGCCGAGGAGACGTTGTTGACTTGCCTGGTCATGGAGAGGGAGGAGTCCAGGATGAAGCCCAGGTTGCGTGCGTGGTCCGTCGGTTTGGGTGCGGTGCCCAGGGCGGGGGGCCACCAGGAGTCGTCCCAGGCGGAGGGCGAGGAGCCCAGGATGAGGACCTCCGTCTTGTCCGAGTTCAGTTTCAGGCGGCTGGTCGTCATCCACTCGGCTACCTCTTTCATCCCTTCGTGCAGGTTGGCTCTGGCGGCGGCGGGGTTGTTGGTCAGGGAGAGGATCAGCTGGGTGTCGTCGGCGTAGGAGATAATGCTGAGGTTGTGTTTGCGTACGATGGCCGCGAGGGGGCTCATGTAGACGTTGAAGAGGGTTGGGCTCAGAGAGGATCCTTGGGGGACGCCGCAGATGACTTCGGTGGCCTCTGACTTGTACGGTGGTAGGCGGACTCTCTGTGTTCTTCCGTCGAGGAAGGAGATGATCCATTCCAGTGCCTTCCCCTGGACTCCGGCGTTGTCGAGGCGCTGCACTAGGGTGCGGTGGCAGACCGTGTCGAAGGCCGCGGAGAGGTCAAGGAGGATGAGGGCCGCTGTTTCTCCATTGTCCATCAGGGCTCGGATGTCGTCGGTGGTGGCGATGAGGGCGGTCTCGGTGCTGTGATTGGCTCGGAAGCCGGACTGTGAGGGGTCGAGGGATCCGTTCGTCTCGAGGAAGGCGGCCATCTGCTTGTTGACGTTCTTCTCAATGACTTTGGCTGGAAACGGGAGGAGCGAGATGGGGCGGTAATTCTTGAGGTCGGTGGGGTCCGCTGTTGGTTTCTTGAGTAGAGCGCTGAGTTCGGCGTGCTTCCAGCTCTCCGGGAAGGTGGCGGTGTCGAAGGATGTGTTGATGATGTCTCGCAGGTGGGGTGCGATGACTGCGTCGGCCTTGTTGAAGACGTGGTGAGGGCAGGGGTCGGTTGGTGATCCGGAGTGGATGGAGTTCAACATACAGTCCTGCCTAGGTAAAGTACCAGCTAAACGGGAACCAATACCATTCTGGTTAGCACAAAAAATCACCCAAATAGAGGCGGTGTTTCCAGACACCACCCCTGTGGATAAACACAGGATTCTGACTATCTGTCTTCCAATGGGAATCGCACCACACGTGGAGGACTGTGACACTTGGGGTACAGTCTTTGCTTCCATTTACACAAAAACACATGGAGTTTCATCCATGTCAGTAATACCAGATGTGCTAAAACAAATTCAAGACGAATACGGTCCAGAACCCGCTTTAACTCTCGGTATGAAATTACTAAAAGACTTCAAGCAGGTCTCGGCAATATTACTAGCCAACATAAAAGGAGAAGCAGCGAATGTGGCGATCCGCCAGAGGTTAAAAGAGACAGATATAGCAGACCAACCAGCTGAAATTGCCAGAATTATAGAAAAATCCTATGAAGAACTAGGTAGAGATAGTTTGGGTGGAATACCAGTAAAGCCCCAACTAATTGAAAGTCCTGAAAAAATATTTATTAAAAATAATCTAAACAGTCAAAAGAAGAACTGGGATGGAAACAAACAATCCAATCCAAAAGAAAAGAGATTCCAGTCCAGAGGAAGGTCTCCTCGGCGGAGAGAAAGATCTCCGGACCAAGGACCCAAGTCTCCCCAAAGGGAGCCCTCTGTGAAAAGATACAACCTTAGAAATAGGGATAACATAAAGAAACCTGATAGATATCAAGATTTTGATACACGTCCCTCTCAATCTTTTCAGACTTCCTCGCAGAAATCGGAAAGAAGAGGACGATCGGAACCCAGGGAAGGGCACGTCAAGTCCAAAGACAAGGAACCTGCTCATCCAAATAAAAAATTACAGTTTCCAAAGAAGAAGGTAGCCAGTATTAAAGTATTCAACAATGCCGAGAATACTGAGGACACAGCTGAAAAACGGAGAGTGGGCTCAGACAATGCTAGACAGCGCAGCAGAAGTGAGCATAGCACGCAAAGTCCTTATGAATCATCTGGAGACAGTGGACACGAATGAATACATTCAAGTGGAAACTGCAGACACCAGAGTTAGCAAACCTCACAAAATATATGAAATAACTTTACGTATAGAAGGGGATAAGACTAGAAAAATAAGGGGCCTTTTTTGGGATAATCTCTCCAAGGGCTATGACATCCTTCTAGCTGAAAAAGATTGGCCACCAGAGTTTGTCAGGGAGTGCCCACATGGCGAAGAAATAATTATGCCTGCCTTCTCAAATCATATTCCAATTCATAAAAAATATACACTTGCAAGAAAGTGGGCAGTAGCTCAAGCTCCTGCTTTATATAAAAATCATGTGGGATGGGATGAGGAATCTCCTCCACACAAAATCCAGTTAAAATCACAACCTACTGCACAAAGGCAGTATCCAATCAAGCAAGAAGCTAAAAAACAGGTAAAAGAAATTCTAGATCAACTAGAATACCAGGGGGTGATTGAAACTTGCACCTCACAAATGAACAACCCTTTGTTTCCTGTCTCCAAACCAGACAATTCATATCGTCTAGTTTTGGATTACAGACACCTTAACTCATGTTGCAAAACTTTTGCAGTACAAAACTCGCATAGTGCTGCACTAATGAATAACATAGTGCGCAAAAAATATAAAACAACATTAGACATCTCTAATGGATTCTTTCGTCAAAATATAGCACCAGAGAGCAGATACTTATCAGCGTTCTCAATAAATGGCGCTCAAAAAGAATTCTGTCGGTTACCCCAGGGATACAAGAACAGCCCAGGATTATTCTCAGCGAGAGTAACAGAGTTACTACAAACATATGATGACGAAGCATTATCTTATGTCGATGACATATACCTAACAGATGATGACTTGGATACTCACTTGAAGAGAGTGAACACCATAATACTTGGGTTCGCAGCAGAGGGTTACAAATTCAACTTTAAAAAATCTAGAATTGCCCATCTAACAGTCCTGTTCTTAGGATATGAATTATCAAGTGAAGGCAAAAGCCTGGCTGACAATTTCCTAGAGAAATGTGCCGTACTCCAAGCACCTAGAACACTAAAAAACCTACAGTCAATTCTAGGTTTCCTAAATTTCGGAAGAACATACATTGCAAATTACGCAGAAAGGGTCAAACCCCTTTATGATCTAATAAAACCAGATTTTAAAAAAAACCAATTGGACTCAAAAACACACAGAAATTCGGAGATCCTTACAAACAGATATGTTAATTAAAACAAAATTAGAAACACGTGATAACACACGCAACCTTGTGATTCGAGTCATCCCAGGAAGATGCGGATTCACATACCTGACCTCTAACGAGGGAGAAAAGGTACCAATTGCATTCAAATCACACTTGTACACTAAAGCTGAAATGAAATTTAGCCCAACGGAAAAAATTCTTACTGCAACACAGACAGCTATAGCAAAAGAACGAGCCCTTTCACAAGGTAAACGAATAATAATCGTTACACCGATACCAGCCCTAGAGGCTGTAACAAAAGCAAGCATACCGAATGCTAAAGCGCTCCATCCGAGATGGATACAATGGGCTAATTCTCTTGCTGCAACAGACGTGGCATACGAATTTGATCCTAACTTAAAAACACAAGAGTTTCTTCAATACGAATTCGAATGTCCGCCGCCGACCGAAATTCTGCCTCTAGAACATTACAGCTGTATAATATATACAGACGGATCAGCACAACCCGCAGTAGGAGGTAAACAAGCTTACAGTGCTGCGTGTGCGATTGTAAAAGGTCGCTGGCACGATGGGAAATTCAAACCAGCGGTCACTAAAACACAATCTCTAGGAGATTGTACAGCTCAGCGAGCAGAACTACTGGCATTCAAGATGGCGCTTGAAAATACCGATCGGGAATTCCCCACACTCATAGTGTGTGATTCGCATTATTGCGTTCAGTCTTACAATGAATACTTACAGATTTGGCTTCAGAATGGTTTTAAGGATGCAAAAGGAGGCACAATCAAGCATAAAATGCTTTGGGAACAAGTAGTTCTTTTACAAAAGGAACTACCAAAGACTCACGTGATACATACACTGAGTCATCAACGTGATGGCGTTCACGTTGCAGGGAATTCATTGGCTGATGAGGCCGCAAAGGCAGCTGTGCAAACGGCTTCCGTAGCTGCCATCACCCGGTCAAAAACAAAAATAGACAGCGATATATTACAAGCTGTCAGCGCTACAGTAAAAGATGCGATAGAAACACTCCCGAAAGGCTTTCCAGTAAAGTACTCATACATAACTGATGCGAATAATGTTCCATTTGCTCGAATCCCTGGAGTGGGGGATAGAGTAATTCCAAACATGGAACATAGGTTAGGACTCATCATAGCGGCACACGAAGGACTTGCTTCTGTACATGCTGGCGTCTCAGCCACAGTATCGTTATTAAAACAAAGATACTGGTGGCCACAAATGAGAAGACAAACCAGGAACTATGTTCTAGAATGTGAAATATGTCAAAAATATGAAAGTATCAACAGTGAGACGACCAGCACAGACGCCCCTTCTAATCTCGGATAAACCATTAGCCTGTGTTTACCTGGACCACTGTGGTCCCTTACAAAGGGATGGTAACTATAAATATATCTTGGTCGCAGTGGATTCATGCACGAGATTCATATGGATGTGGCCCCAGCGATCGGCTGACGCCAGAACTGTTATAAAAGATTTGCGAGTCTTTATCGGCACATACGCAATTGGCATGCTGCATTCTGACCAGGGTCCTGCTTTTAGCTCTAGAGCTTATAAGGAGGCCATGACCAGCATGGGCATTGCATTGCGGTATTCTTGTCCATTTCATCCCGAGGGAAACGGAATTGTTGAAAGAAAAAACCGTGACATAAAGCAATCTATAACAGCTAAGGTATTAGGTTCGGGAGCTGGGTGGGTCAAACATCTAATAAGTGTCCAACGTAGTCTAAACAACTTGCCAAGAAATTCTCTGAAGGGATTCAGTCCGTACGAATTATTGTTTGGGACTAGGATGTTAGTCTTAGATCTTGACAGTCAGACTTCAGTGGTGAAAGAAAAAAGCTTTGATATCAAAGATCGTTTGGCTATTTTGCAGGACTTAAACGAAACAAGAAAAGACCTGAGCAACATAAAGTTGAAACAACAGCCAATAACCACTGAAGAAACACCGCCTGTCCCAGCAAGACCTGTCTGGATTCCAAAAATCGGGGATCTAGTCAGAGAAAAGATCGCGGTAAAGAAGGAATTTGGGCCTTCTTACAGAAAAGCAGTTCCTGTCTTGTCCATCAACGGGACAAGATCAGTTGTACTACCGCCGCTTGCTGGTAAAAAGAAGAACCGAGTTGTATCCATCGACCTGGTAAAACCACAATCATGTGGCCGATAACAAACAGTAGGCCAAGTGGACTCCCGATAAGTAGTAGAACACCGAGGTTTGCTACAAGTACAGAGGTGCTAACTAAAAGGCTAATCACATTCGAAACGCCTACAGAACAACAACAAGGACTATGCAACAATGCAATGGAACTCACACCTCTGAAAACCCAAATAAAAACGTTTAGTAGAGACACACCAACGTACAATGAAGTAACAAATGAATATGCAAGAAACAGTAATCCTGAAACAATTGGAACAATTGCTAGAACAGCATCCGGCTACTCCATAAACTTCAATGATTCCTCTGAAGACCTCAGTGAATCAAAGACACAGCCATCAACAAAAACCCTTAAAGACAAAGCTAAGGAGCTTTTGAAACAGCTGAAAGAAACCTATCTGATTTCTCCATGGATTGAATTTTGGGTGTCCTTTGGTGTATTTATCCTCATACTTTGGCTCATCATGGTACTATGTTTGGGACGCTTCATTGAGGGAAAATATGCAAAAATGGACACAGCAAGCCAGAAAATCAACTTGATCCTCAAGCCACACACGTCTTCACACGTCAAGAAAAGAGAACTTTCTTCAGTCAACTTCACATCCAATCCTATACCGGGTGGGGTAGCATGGGACAATACTGACTATGAAATTTATGGTCCGGTTGAAATCCTCAAATATCCACACCAAATCAAGATCTCGTTGAGTGACTTTGTAAAACCAAACTCATTTGCTGATGATTGGGACTTTGAAAGTATTAATGACATGATGTCTGACCTAGTGATGTCTGCTAAATTTACCAAACATGATTATTTGCAGGGTTCGTCTAATTATGATAGTATGTACTGCTACAACCACTATGGTAACCATTTTCTACATAAATCTGCACAACCTAGAAATGTTTTAAATTATAATCAATGGGAACATTGTGCAACCCCTCCAAAAGGAAGCTCAAGAACCGTTTATGACAAATATTCATATTTTTCAGGGTTCAATACAAGTAAAGCTGAAACATTTTATTTTAAATTGTCAAATAAGACAGGAACAAAAACCATGCTTACAAACACAAAATTGATATATTCGGACTCATTTTTTGAACAGATGAATACATTTGGTTTTGATTATTGGGACAAAAATGTGGAAGTTAAAAGTGTTTGGGGTACAAGAGAATGGCAAGTTCAGGGTATAGAATCATTGTTTAGAGCCTGCATGATCCCAGAACAAATTATATTCTTGAATGACACTATTCAACAAACTACCTGTCTTGGATTAGCCAAAATCAAAGACTTAAATAAACCGTCTATTCCAAAACCAACAATGAACAGCAATAACTCTGCAGATGAAGAGATAGACGTAAACTATGTATTAAACCAAAACAGAACAAATCCTGATTGGAAACAATGGTTAATCTGGCCCACAGATACTAATAACTGTCAAGACAGATTCCTGAACAAAACACAGGGGTTCACATTGACCAGGCCAGACCCTAGATATTCCCAAAGACAACACCCAGGGATAATCACCACCTACAGTGTGGGCAAACTCTGCCTTCAATGGCTACAAACTTCCACACTGACAGAAATTAAGCAACACCTAACTTTACTTACTGATGGTGCTGACTTGCGTGATTTCATTATGGGACCGCGCAAACAGCGTCAAAAACGCTTCATAGCAGCCTCTATATATGCAGCTTACAACGAGGCCTGGAAGATAACTCAAATTGAGACAGCAGAAAGTATACGGGAAATTGACCGTATTAATTTGGAAAAATCGCTTTCTGTAGTGGACAATGGGTTAATGACTCTGTCCTCCAGAATTTTTTCATTGGACAGTATTGTGTCTTCAGCAATCGACATAATATCGCAAGACTTACTGTTGTTACAACACGGTCAGTCGCAATTGCGTTCTATTATACAGCTTGGATGGACGTTACAAAATCTGCGTTCAGGCTATGTACCTTGGCGTTTAATCAACACAACGTCACTATTCAATATCTTTAACCTTACTGAGAAACAAATCAGTATGGCACAAAAGGGTGCTGATTATACAATCCTGAGCATTGAGAAACTCGAGAGATTACCATTGACAATGTCAGAACGACCTGTCATTGAATGGATAATACATGGGATAATTAATATTCCGATATCTACTTTCAGGTTTCAATACTGCCAAAAATATATACAGGCTGGCATGTACGAAAAATTGGGAAAAGGGTACATTAAGTCAACATGGAACTTGCCCTATTCACATGCATGTGTCAGTAATAAAGGACAGAAAGTGTTCCTTAGTGGCAATAATTGTGCAATGTCACTAAGCGGTACACTTCTGTGTAATGGAATTAGTTTGCATGGAGCCTGTGAAGGGAACTCAAATAACCTTTCATGTCACCAGCTAGGCACACCTGCAACACAGATAGAACCATTCTTTAAAAGACTCTATAACGGGAGTTACATCCTAATTGTGGATCGCAGATGTTGTAGTCTACTGCCCGGGGTTCCTTATCTCGTAAGTACGACTGCGAAGGTCATGTGCTGTGGACGCTTATTGTTCCCCAGCTCCTTTCCAGACAGAGAGGCAAGGACATGGCCTAACTTGAAAATTACTTCTATTCGAATTGATACTTTAAGCAGAATGAAAACAGTGCTTCTTCAGACGTCGACCAGGCTCACGTCATCAAAAGAAACGTATGATCTCCTAGTCGCAAGGACGACTGCAGAGATTCATTCATTGTTATCAACTAATTCCCCCATACATTTCGCAGAAATCCTGAATGAAATCTTAAATATTTCTGATACCAGTGGAGTCTCAAATGTATTTAAGACATTATTTTCAGGAGCATTAACACCATTGAAAGCCATACTGGGTATTTTTCCAGACCTCGTCCATTCGATTTTTGGAGGAGTTCCCCTCATTTTGGGACTAATTGCAGGAATCCTATTCTTAGTCCTTATATTTCGTTATGGCAAACCATGTCACAGACAAAACACCTGCGACAAGGGAAGAAACAATCCGAGCCATTGGATACCGGGACCGGATATCAAAAATCCTGGGACTAACCCGGCTTAGAGACCTGAACATGACTTGGTTTCTTTCATTTCGGCCGATATGGCAAAGATGTGTTTTACCTGTATTAAGGTGCATGCTGTGCGGAGAAGAATGCGTGTTGGACACCTGTCTGACGCTACAATCGGATGCGCCAATGGATGCAGAAACATTGTTGGGTCCGGTAACGGCTCATGCATTGTGCTGCCCTCAACGGCTGCCAATCCTGATGACGCATTCGTGGAAACTTCACCACTACGATTAAGGGGTAGTGAAGATCAAGATGAAAGCAGCATCGATCAGGTACAACCTTCTGTCAGCAATACTACTCAAAACGTCAATGGAGACAATCATGCACATGAATGCATGGTTACATCTTTTTCCGAGTTAGTGGAACTCTCACAGGAAGCTGTTGACAGCTTTTTCAGCAGTCTCAATGATATGATGTTCTCACCAGAGCAGAAATACCGACTCTTGAACAAGCTAGCACACGGCGTTCCCGACACCTTGAATTTGGCCTTCAACTTTAATAATAAAGTAGCAAGATCAACTTTTCCTCCAGTCCACGGACAGCAATTTTTTTTAGCAGCCCCAAAATATTTTTATAATTTTTCGGGACACTTATCTTCTGCTTAAAGTAAGAACTATTCTTAGAGAACTAATTTCTGTTTTTAGAAACTTCATAGACATTAGCTGCCCGCTGGTATGTTCATAAATATTTTTTGAACTGTGATGAAGTGGTCTCGAACTTTTTCTTCTGTATTAAGAGCCATTTCATGTGTAATTCTCATATTCGATTACTAATAATGTATACATATGCGTGATTAATTTAGCATTATTCTACTGCTTGAGTGCATATAGTACATGTGACTATTTTTTTTCCCCGTATATTACATAATTTCGAAATTCATTATGTGTATTTTGGGGTGGTAAGGTATACACGATACTCTACAGTGTGTTTTACTATGCCTAGATTCGTAAATATGGCCATAGTTAGCGTGGAGTGGGTGTGATGTATTCCTATAGGTTCTGTATAGATCCCCCTATTCCTGACCCTATTCTGGTTAACAAATTAACTAGCACCCATCCCATGATGCAGAAACAGTTATCTGATTAAGCCAGACCACGGCACAGGAGCGCGTTATCTGATTAGGTCATAACGCTTGCCATCTAATTAGGCAAGCAATATTCCTCCAGCCCCTGATAAGGCATACGGAGTTCTCAAAACAAATCAAACCTATGACAACCTGGGAAAATCCCTGCGGCCATTGTTTTGATTTCTCAAAGAACTTCAGTAAAAGAATGTGCTAACGACCAGCTCGTATGACATCCTTATTGACGTATCTATGTCCATCCTTACGTCAATCTCGGCACCTTACAGGTATAAATATTACCGACATTGCCTTAAGCAAACACACGCGGTGGTGACGAGATCGGAGCAGCGAGACTTGCCGAAGCCCAGCAGAGAGCGAAGCCCACTGGCGCTGCCCCGCCTTCCTGACGCGCTGAGAACGAGACGCTGTCTTTCTCCTGCCGAGAAATCCAGCTCCGGCGCTTCCGAGCAGCCCTCGCAGGCAGCTTGGAATATCGAGACCACAGACGAGAGATACCATCCCTCAACCATCCTAGATCTCAGGTACAGAACTGAATAACCCCTTGCAGAGAATTCTTGAGTCAGTCACTTGGCAAAACAAACTTAACTCAAACTGCTACTTTCTACTCCAGCCCACGTATTAAGCTTAGGTCAGGTACACCGGGGTAGGCGTGGTTAGAAGCACCAGTTGAGTACAATTAGTTAAATGTATATATGTATGTATATATTCTATCCATTTTAAATAGCATATGGCTTAGAAACCATATCAATGCTTTTACAGTATTATTTCATAATTCTGCTTTTATTGTATGCACTTTACTTAACCATAAGTATTGCAATAATATCGATTCATTTCTCTTGTACGAGAAAAGAGACTGATCAATAAATAACATCTTTTATTGAACACGCCCGTCTCTTCCTTTTCTCTACAATCTGGTGAAACTAAGAATGCACATACTGACTGAGTAAAATAAGTTGTCTTTTGTTTTCACACGACTCTAGAGATATACTCTTGATTAGGGGAGAGCAAAGTTGTCATGTTCTATGGTTGTCAGAAACTAAATCCCTTCTTGTCTATCCAGGGAGGTTCAACTCCTCCTTGCCTATTCGAGAAAGTTTCTAGTGAACTCTGAGCTAGCTGGCAAACCCAAAATTAAGTCTAATATCGACAGTAGAAGACCTAGTTAACGTCTGGTCTAGGTCTATACTATTGGAGGTATTATTCCAATGCGCAGAGCCTATTGGGATAATAGGAACTACACTACAATACTTGCACATGCTCTTGAAAATGCCTGTCAATACCGGTGTTGGGGGGATGTTTCTAGCTATGCTTAAAGGCTCTAATTTACCGGAGGAGGGATTTCTGTTCAAATTCGGTGATCCAAAGTAAAAAAAAAAAGTTACGCTGAAGGTTCTCCTGGGCTTAGCTAAAACATGGGCAAAATTGAGGGGTTCGGCTGTGCTTGGTTACTTCTCCAGCCTGACTCCCCTCTTGAACCCCCCTGGTGCTCTAGAGTGTTTGAGGGATAGGCTGGCAAAACCTTTGAGGGAAGCTGGGCTAGCAGTCTGGGGGGACCTGATCCCTGACGGTATTCTTGTTTCATGGGAACAACTTGGCAACAAAGTCGGAGCAGGCCTCTCCAGATTTAAATACCTTCAGCTGGAAAGCTGGGCCCATTCACACTCACAAATAAATCGTAAGAACTTAACTGGGTGTGGCAGCTTCCTGGAACATCAGCTTGTGACTAAGTCCCCTGGGAGGAAGGAAGTTTCCTTTTGGTATCAAGCCATATCTGAAGCGGGGGACGGCGAATTCAAACTTGCCGAGAAACTTTTGGGGGGCTCCTTACCTGCACAAGACGGCGATATATTATGGCAGAACTCATGTAAGATTTTACATGAAGTAGTAAAACCGGCATGGCTCAAAAGGAACCACCTGTTTACCATCCATAGGGCCTATTTCTCCCCACAAAAACTTTCCAAAATCACTAAAGGCCCACCGGTCTGCTGCAAGAAATGTGGGCTGGCTTCAGCTTCCGACATCCACATGTTTAAAGAGTGCCCTGCCCTTGCTTCCTTCTGGGATAGCATTGGAAACTTTTTGGCAAGTACCCTGGGGTGTCCTATTAACATCAACTTACCCTTGATCATTTTTGGTCTAGCAGATAGAGTCAGGGCTCTGCCAGATCACTGCTTTTTTATGCTATCCTCCTAGCTAGGAGGCAAATCTGTAAAAGATGGACAGAATCCACTCCCCCCTCCTTTCTAGACTGGCAGACTTCAGAGTTGGCGGTCTCTAAGATAGATCTTATGAGATTAGGCAGTAAGAAGAAAAAACATTTTGGAACCTGCTGCAACTCAGATGGGGCTTAGAGTCGATTGATTGAGGTTTCCCCCCACCCCAGGGCATTATGATTATGCTGCCTTAATACTCTTCTGGCTAAGTCGGTTTCTCCCAGTTTTTCACTGGCAGTTTTTACGACGAGTGTCATCTAGCTCTTGGAGCTTGGCGGAAGAGTTATCTCAGCTGGTTCTTCATTAGCACCCAAGCAAGTCCTGGAACCTGTGGGCGGGGTCTCCACTTCCAATCGCCTACGCCTCACAGCTTGCTGAGTGTGGGTATAGACATCTTGAGTGTGAACTGAAGTGAGGTTGGTGGCGAATGAGGATAAAAAATAAATAAATAAACCCATGCTGATAAGGGGATACCAGACTAGGCATTATTGGGGCAAGGCGGGTCGCCAAAATCTTAGCAAAAATTCTTGCGTCTGTGTTTATAAGTGAAATTGGTCGATACGACCCACACTCGTCCGCTGTTTTTTTCTTTTTTAGAAAAAAGACAATTTGTATGATATTCCACGATTCGGGAACCTTACCTCCTATTCCAATAGATCTTATTACCTGGCTAAATGATAGTAGCAAGTCATCCATAAAGATCTTATAAAATTCCAAAGGTATGGAATCTTCTCCTGACGCTTTGCCTGATGGCAAAGCGCTGACTGCCAGTTTTATTTCTTCCATCGTGATGTCTCTTGCCAATGAGTCAGAAGTTTCATCCCCCATAATTATAAATGAGCTATTCTGTGGATACCTAGATATATCCTCCTATTTGGGTTTAGTCATGGGAGTATATAGCTCTTGATAGTAGTCAGCAAACTGTTCTAATATCTGTTGTGGGCACTCATACAATGTATTATTAGACCCCTTGATGGCCGTTATAAGGTTCTTAGCCCTATCATCTGCTACCTTAATTGCAAGGATCTTACCTATTTTTCCCCACTCTCATATTGAGATAGCCGATATTTACTGAGTTTTGTTACACTTTTTCCCCTGAATGTCTTTTTCAGTGCCGATCTCAGGTCAATAAAGGTATACCCCAATTCCTCTATAATTTTAAGACCTCTCAGAACTGCCTCGCATGTTTACTTTCTGTTATACAAATAGCTGTAATGATCTGTTGCCCTTTTCCGTTCTTTATTTTGCTTCCAGATATATTGCTGGGTGAATCCCCTAATACTTGCCTCATATGTGTCCCATACTACGATAGGAGAAGCTGACCCAATATTTATTTTTAAAAATTCCTTAAAATATTCCCTAGTCTGAGCCACTATCTTTATTTGATAGCAGATACCTAGGGAAATAAAATAATCTGGGACCCTTCCTCTCACTTGAAGTCTTAAATGAGAGGAAGATAGGGTTGTGGTTGGAGGTAACCCTCGGACAAATTTCCATAATGCTTGACAATAAGATTTTGTCTGACGCCCAAGCCATGTCAATTCTAGAGCAAAGCTTATGTGCGGCAGAATAATATGTGTAGCCTGCTACATTTGGGTGTAGTGTCCTCCATACATCCTTGATAACATATAGTCGACCCAACTCCCCAATTGCAGCCCGGGTCTTCTACATCCTTTGAAAAGCCCCTCGCCTTGGCAGAGGAGTCATCATATACTTAAATCTAATTCACGCATCCATATTAAAGCTCCTTTATGGAGTAATTCTGCCGTTCGGGTCGGAGGTCGCACTCTGTCCTCGCCTATTTGGCAGGAAGCCGGTATTCAGACAATAGATCAGTTGTTTCACAATGATACTCTTAAATCTTTTTCTCAACTATGTGAGGAATTCCATCTACCATCCACTCAATCTTACAAATACACCCAGCTCCAACAAGCTCTCACGAAACATTTGGGTCCCCCGCCTGACTTGATATCTGTATCTCCTCTTTTGTCTTATCTACAGTTGTGGGGAAATCTTAAAGGTGTGACTTCTGGTCTTTATAAAACTTTCTTGCATCCTCTATTTTCACAACCTCTCTCACAAGCTCTCCAATTGAAATGGCTCGCCTCTCGGTTACATATTCCAATACTCAATGGGATCAAATATTGGAAGGGTTACATAAGGGAGTTCGTGAAGCCCGTCTTAAATTTTGTGTTTTCAAAATTCTACACGAATGGCACTGGTCTCCAGTCAAGTTACACCATGCTAAGTTAATATCACATACTTTGTGTTGGAGGTGTTCGCCTCTAGTTGTGATATTATGCATATTGTTTGTGAATGCCCTTCTACGACACCTTTTTGGCTTTTTGTGCGGAAGACGTTGGTCACTACTATGTCACTCCCTCCACCCCTTACCTCTCTGAATATTATCTTGCATGATTTTCGTGCCCTTCCGAAGCTTTCTAGACCACAAACTCGTCTTCTCCATACCGCTCTGGCCACAGCAAAAATCTGCATACTAAGGCACTGGAAATCCCCTCTCCCTCCTTCACAGGAAGAGTGGTTGGTGGCGATGATGCAAACAGCTCTACATGAACGTACCATTTATAATTTGCAGGATCAAGCTTCCATTTTTCTCCAGGTGTGGTCTCCTTTCCTGGAAGCCACTGTGCATGAGGATCCTGGCCTTACTCCTCCTTCTCCTTTGATTGTTCCTCCTTCTTAATCCTATTCTTTTGAACTCTTCCTATTGTATTGCCCAGCTTTACATTTTCTTTCCTTCCCTTTTTAGGTCTCGCCTGTCGATGCGCATGCGCATCGAGCTTGCGAGCCTATTGCGGCTTAAACAACTTTTAACTAAGAAGCAAGGAATCGTGGCGATTCCTTGCAGTGCCCGTGACTTTTAAGCTCAATGCGCATGTGCATTGAGCTTAAAAGCGCGTGCACAGCCGCAATCACCGTCAGCCGCATTCCTCCGACACCTTTTGAAGTGAAGCTTAGCTTCACTTCAAAGGCCCGGCTTCTTAACACCCACATGCCGCTCTCCCCGCTCCGCCCCCTCCCCTGCCCGCCTTGTGCATTTCTCCTACACCCCCTCCCCACAGCAATGCCCTCCGTCTGTTGTACAATCCACATGCCGCTCTCCCCGCTCCGCCCCCTCCCCTGAGTCATCCTGCCTGCCCAGACTTCTCCTCCCCCCTAATTACATCCCGCTTTCACTTGAAAGGGACCGCCAATGCTTGTTTCATTAGCTCCCAATCTCTCATTCTGTCATCTTCCCCCTCGTCCCTCCCCCCCCCACCGGGTCTTTTCTTTCCTTTTAAGAAGGCCCGCAGTTCACTAATGGAAATGTGGCATTGCATGGCATTTTTAACATTTTGTGTGTTCGCGCGCACACACCACTGGGATGTGCATCTTTGTATTGCAGAAATAAGCAGCAGATTTAGGGCATTCTTTCTGCAAAATAAGAAATTCCAATGGCAGTCTGACTTCATTATGTTTCTTGCGGGAGCCCCTTCTTTCGTTATGCCGTTCGGATTTCCCCAATATCTTGCACGCACAATCAGCAGGTTGCTTGTCAGAATGGTGTTATAAAGAATAACATTATCCCGGGGCCAATAGAGAAGAACCTTCAGATAGTTTAATATGCTATTTGACGGTATGAAAATTAACAAGGATAATCTTGTACAAAGGTACACCACATATTTGTACGCAAACAGACCTTCAATAATACTCACATGCGTGGGAATGCGCACATCAAGGCACAGGCCCATGCATGAGCACAGGTGCCTAAATAATTACATACATGCAAATAGACACGCACTCACATTTCTATAAACATGCACATTCATACATGCAGTCTCATATGCATACATTGCATTTCCATACCAAACACACATGCAAGCCCACACTGCACAATCACACGTGCACCCTCACAAACAGCCTTCTTCCTTCCTAAAACACAGCTTATTTTTGTTAATGGCTTTTTTTATGCGTGTCTGTGGTGTTAAAAATGTCAGCATAGCATTCCCCATAGCTCCCCGTGACCCCCTCCCTCCCTCTTCTCTCCTCGCTCCATGTGCTCCCTCCTTCCACTCAGCATTGAACATGTGCCCCGGTGCCTTCAGAGGAAACCACGACTCTTCAATCTATTTAGAACAACGTCCGCTCATCTCATTCTACCTCTCCCTTCCCCCCACCCCGTGTTGGTCCGTCACCTCTTGTTTTCGGAGACAGTTATATGGCTGCAATAAAGCACAGCAGCAATGCCCCATTCTCAGCTCTTCACAGCGCACTCTCTAGCTGTGCTGTGACAAAAGGAGAAGGAAGGGCCCTCAGCCCAACCCCAGGGGGCAGCCACTTATCCTGATAGCGGGGCACTTACTGGGCAATAGTATCTCGTCCCAAGGGGATTTACAGAAATGAGGAATTAATGGCAGATAAGCACATGCAGCCTGCCAATTTCCGGTCCAATTGGACATCAAGGCCCCATATAGGCACAAAGCTTTACCGCACAAAGCTAGAAACTACTGCCCATGCAACGCCACTCACACATGCAACGCCACTCACACATGCAACACCACTCACACATGCAACGCCACTCACACATGCAACGCCACTCAACCACGCAACGCCACTCAACCACGCAACGCCACTCAACGCCACTCACACGCAACTCACACACGCAATGCCACTCACACACGCAACGCCACTCACACACGCAACGCCACTCACACATGCAACGCCACTCACACATGCAACGCCACTCACACACGCAGCGCCACTCAACAACGCAACGCCACTCACCCACGCAACGCCACTCACCCACGCAACGCCACTCACCCACGCAGCGCCACTCACCCACGCAGCGCCACTCACACACGCAACGCCACTCACACACGCAACGCCACTCACACACGCAACGCCACTCACACACGCAACGCCACTCACACACGCAACGCCACTCACACACGCAACGCCACTCACACACGCAACGCCACTCATCCATTTGCAACACGAAAAATGTTAAACTCTTCTTTTGCGAGACCTATTGCATTTTCAATGCTTGTTTTTTTATGTACCTTTGTGTTGTGTTGCTCTGGGATTTTTGTCTATTCTTTCTTGTATTTTTTCTCTTATTTCTTCTCTTATTATTTTCTTTTTTCCTTTCCTTCATTCTTCTTCTGTCTTGTACTTATTTTATAATCTTTTCGCTATCATTGCATTTAGGATTATGGAATATACGTTATTTTTATATTCTCATATTTATTATATTTTGTGTAATACTTTTCTTCATCTGTACTATTTTTTACTTACCAAAGATTTTACTTTGTATCATTATTTGCACCTGTACTTTTATTACTTTTATCTTCAAATTTCTAATAAAAATTTTCAACACAAAAAAAAAGAAAAGCCCCTCGCCTTGTAGTGTCTATCCCATAATCCATAATGCAATTAAAATCTCTCATTACCACCCGTTCCCCCGCCCAATTCAGCAATTCCATATTTACATTATTGATTATAGTAGGATCATCTATGTTAGAACCATACAGTGAGCAGAAACCATTTTTTTCCTTCTATCTCCATCTGTGCAATGACCCATCTGCCCCCTTTATCAGACATTATCTTACCCAAACCAGCTCTAAATCGTTTATGCTTCAGGATAGCAACTCCACGTATAGAAGTATTTTGTGCCAAGCTCACTACCACTTCAAATCCTAATTGTTTTAATAGACCTCGGTCTTTATAGGAGATGTGCATTTCCGATAGCAAAACTATCTGAGGATTATACATCTTTAGTTCTTCGGCAACTAATTGTCTCTTATTCCTGCTATTCAGACCTGCTACGTTCCAGGCTAAACATTTAATCCACCCCATTTCAAAATTGATTCCCTGCTACCTTTTCTGTTATTTCATTCAGTTAACTTAACACAACTTATAACCATCCTAATCTTTTTCCCTTCATTTCTCAGTACCCCCATGTTGACTTTTTTCCTCTTCTTGCCACCTCCTGTGGTCCCTCCCACCTACCCCTCTAACCCTTACACCCACCCCGCATCTAGAAGGAGGAATCATCCCCTTCTTACTGCTGCCGCTGGAGTGGCAGCTAACTGGGACCCAGACCCCACAGTAGCTCCCGAGATGAGCCCATCCCCACTTATAGGTTGCAAAAATAAAAATAGAAATATATTTTTTTTAACTATCTATAGACCAAATACATTGAAAACATTAATGAGAAAAAAAGGAGAAAAGAGGAATCAAACAGACGCATCTTTCTGCCATTTGTGCAGTGTTTCTTTCACATCCGATGCAGAAAGGAAAACAAATGTTTGCCCTCCCCTTATGATCTTCAGACGGGCAGGTTCCTGCAGAAATACTTGAGCCCCTGTGACCTTTAATGGATCGATTAACTGTCTTAACTGACATCTCCTGTCCATCGTGGCTTTACAAAAATCTGAGCAAAAAAAAATAGAGAAAGATTCCACAGCTACCGGTGATCTTGGGCGGGTTTTTAAAGAGACTGCTTGTCGCAGCAAAAAGTTCCCAAACTAAAGCAAACACAGTCTAGGGTAGCGAGTGTCTTGCCGACGTTGTACCAGCGGAAGTCTATGGGCCCTTTGTATCTGGCAATCCCAATCTCCGAGATCTGGGAAAGTCTTTTGCAGAACCTGAATTATAAAGGCTCTGGGATCTGATCCCTCTTGACCTTCGGGAATTCCAAACATTTTTAGGTTTTGTCTCCTCGGTCTATTTTCTAAATCTTCCAGTTTAAGTTGCATACTCGTAAGTTGGTCCTCATGCTGCCGAACTGAACTTGCTGCTTTGGTAGTAGCTTCCTCTGTACAAACAACTCTCTGTTGTAGCCCCATTATTTCATATGTCATAGTCCCAACTTTTGCTGTCACATCTCTCAAAGATTGTTGAATGCTGTGATTGTCTGCTCTGACTTGGGCAAAGAGCTCTCTTGTCTCTTCCCTTTGATCTTTCAGCGCTTGTAGAATTGATGACAGTATTGAAGCTTCATTATCCTGAGCCCCTTTGTTCTGAAGATCTTCGACCATGTATGACATATGAGATGGTGGAGAGGGTCCACATACCAGAGACAATCCATTATAGCTTTCATCTCCTGATCTTTCAGGTAGTATTACTGTAGTTAGTTCTGACTCAGGTATCAAGCAACCTGCGGCCTTAACTGCGCCGATAACATCATCTGTTAGACCAACATCCGACAATCTAAATATCACAATTTGATTCCCCCTTTAGATTGTACCCATTTCCGCATGGGACTAATACCTGCTAAATCTTTGGTTTGTATTATTTTCTTTTTCCCCGACCCCGTATTAGAAACATTTTGCACCTTCCTCAAATCTTTCATGACTTTAGATTTAGAGATTTTTTTCTGAGAGTCGCCGAGGGTACCAATAGGTTTTCTCTTGTACCTGTTTGGGGTCGTTGCCTGATTTGTAGGTCAGAGGGGCTCTATCTCTTTTGCTCCTCAGCTTGGATCACCTTAGAGTTAACCGATATACTATTATCACTGATCAATGCAACAGTATTGGTTGCTATACGTTCAGCAGATGAGATAACGGGAGTATGTTCTCCCCCAGACAATATGTCATTATGCTCTAAGTCCAATGGCCCGGAGATATTGGAATTATTAGTGTCCTCTCCTAGATGTGCGAGCTATATTGCACCATTTACCAAAATAGCAGATTGCCCCCCTGACTCCGATAACTCGTTGTTAGATATCTCATTATTCTTGTAATTTCCCAAGATATCCAGAATTTCCGTATCACCAGCCTCAATCTCCGGTACCTCTAGTATCTCAACAATTTTCTCCCCCATATTGCTCACCTTACCAAATTCTGGAGTCTGTGCCTGGTTATGAGACTGGTGTTGTAATTGGTTCACTCTCGTAGAACCAGGGGAGGCGGGCTCAGCGATACTTTGTTGCTCACTTATAGCATTGGTAATAATTTCAGCCAGCTTGTTACCATTAGTAGACACTCACCAAATCGGAGGGGGGAGGCGAGGAGGCCCCCACTGCAGCCGCCACCGCCAGGAGTCAATTTCTGCTGTCCATAGCGCCGCCGCCCCGGGACTCCATCTCACGGCAGCCTCAGCGGCGGCGCTGCTATCACTAGAGCACCAGGAGGCGCCTTAAAACTGCGCTCTGCTCGGCGGAGCGGGGAGACACTCACCAAATCGGAGGGGGGAGGCGAGGAGGCCCCCACTGCAGCCGCCACCGCCAGGAGTCAATTTCTGCTGTCCATAGCGCCGCCGCCCCGGGACTCCATCTCCCGGCAGCCTCAGCGGCGGTGCTGCTATCACGAGAGCGCCAGGAGGCGCCTTAAAACTGCGCTCTGCTCCGCATCGCGGGACGCCGGGCGAAGCCCGGGCAAAGGGGGGGCCCTCTACGGCCCTCAGAGGCCAGAGGAGGACGGGACGGGCCACCCCACTTGACTCTTTCCAAGGAGGAGGTATAGAGACGCTTTAACTCTTTATTCATCTCGCATTGTACTGCCTATTGTCGTTTTTGGACTTCTTTATTCCATTAACCATGTCCATCTGGGAGGAGCTGAATGCCCTGTGTGGCACTAAGTACGTCCCGGACGTATCAACCCCCCCTATAATGGGTAGAGACGTTGACCAACTAAACGGCACTCCACGGGATGTACCTCTATCTCTCAAAGTCCAATCTCAAGTCAACACACTGTCCCGGGGTTTAAACTGTAAAAGGAAGCATGATGAGGAAAAAGATAATGACAATGAGATTCAATCTAACGCTCATAAATCGTGCACCAGCCCTTCATCAACCCCCTCTAATCCAACTATATTTATGTCGGATAAGGCTGTGAATAGAACATAGGACCCTGTATCGCCCCACCAATTGTCCTTACTGGCCCAGTTTGAGCAATTGTTAATATCTGCAATATCACCCCTGGTCACAAAAATTAATGATTTGGGGGACAGGCTGACCAGCATTGAAAAAACACTTAAAAAGAACTCTCTACCAACTGAAAAAACTGCAATACCTATTTGCCCTAATCCTCCCATCAACCACGAAAAGCCTAAGTCCTCTGCATGCAGGAAAGTCCAAACTCTTGAATCCCCTCTTACCATACCTATTCCAACTGGCCCTAACGTTACTTTTAGTCCCGCAGTCGTACCTCATAGAGCTCCAAGGGTCGCTCTAGAAAGAAGGCACCGCATTAATCTACCTCCCAAAGCCACCCCATACGTGACTGTCCTCTCTGGGGTCCCTGCACTTAGCCGGGGCAAACTCGAAACACACCAGGACCTGCTAAATAAAGTCATTTTTTGGCTAAAACAAAACAGACCGTTGCCACCTGACCTAGATGGTGGAATCCTGAGTATCAGGAGGGTGGGGTGGCTAGGTACGTTGCCCAAAGACATCTCGGGGGACTTGATTTTAATCAAATTTAAGAATAGGAACATTGTCCCCTACCTACGATTTTGCCAGCCCAAAGAAGGAGATGGCCCCATTTGCATTTGGGACTTGTATGATTTTTATCCCGGCTCCCAACATATTCCAATACCAAGACAAATGACAATGACAATGAATTATAATTCTTGGAGAAGGGGATCCCGTGTACCCTGTTCTATTAACCCTCTAGCCTCTAATTAGTCCTGAATATACACGAACATTGATTAGTTGACTCGTCATATTTATTTAATCCTGTTTTAATAGTTGATCTTAACTTTGTAATGAAATGTTGAGATATCTATGCATGTATGTATTGTTGTTGCTTTTATGGTTTTTAACTAAAAATCGAATAAAGCTAATCTGACTGACTGAAATTCTGTATTCATTTCAAACAATTCTGCCGACTTTCTTGACTGCAAGTAGCGCAATACTGGTTTACCAAGTCTTGCAGTTTGTTTAGTAGAATCTGCTCTTACAGAGTCAGCTTTTCCTGCCACCTGATCTCCCCCTGAAAGCTCCGCTGAACTTGCTAAGCTCACGCTCGCTGCTGCACTCACCGGCAAGCGGTTTGCTGCCCGAGTCCCTGACAGGGTTCTTCGGTGGTGCCATTCCCCCGAGTAAAACAGCGTTTCGAGGACGAAACGCAGATCCGAGGTAAAAGCAGGACGGATAACACCGAGCCATCAGCCACACAGCCACGTATGTGGACGGCGAGCACCTGAGTCCAATCCTCACGATCGCCTGCATTCAGCGCTGATAGGCGAATTAATCATCGGGCTCTTTTTTTTTCCTTTGCGTAGTACACAGAATGCTCTTTCTTTCCTCTTTTTCTTTTCTTCTACTCACTTCACCATTCAATATCGGCTTTTAGCCATTCTTTGCACCAAATTGAAGAGTATTATATTGGTTAAGCAAGGCGGGGGGGGGGGGTTTAAATCTCGGGAGCCTCTTCGAGTGTTGGTTCACAGAGACGTGTCAATTCGCCATCTTGTCTCCTGCTATTTACCTGTTTCTATTGCAAAGTATTGTGTGCATTGTGTATATCTCTGGCTAGTGCTAGTGAGTGTTTTATAATAAATACATATTTTTTATAAATACACTGTATAGTTCTTTTTCACTTAATCTATACCTATAAGATTATTTTCCGGTAAAACAAGCTGCTTTACACTCCTTCTGGACTAAGCCTGAAGGCTGCTCTCCACAGCTACCACTTTGGCAGCTTTCTAAGGTTGTCAAAGACCACTAAAATCACCATAAGGGTTGTCAGGATCAGTGCAAGGTGTCCACTTACATAAGTGCACAACATATACTGAGCCAGCCTCTCACAGATACCTTAACATAGTTTTGCATGGATATGATTGAAGTATTAAAATTCAACATCAGTAGAAAGTTTGGGTTTAAAGCCAATTTATTTATCAGCAATTTGATTGAGTCCACATGCCTACTTGTAGCAGTGATATCTTTCCGTTTCCTGTGACGTCAGACGCCAGGAACCATCGGTCGCTTTCTTGTTTGCCGTTATGATCCGTTTTAGCCTTACGCTGCATCTCTAATCATAAGAGCCGAAGGCAAAGCAGTCTTTGAAGCCACATAAGGGTGGCGGTGCAGAGTGGCGGTGCAGAGTGGCAGTGCGGTGGTGCAGAGTGGCGGTGCAGAGTGCAGAGTGGCGGTGCAGTGCAGCAGAGTGGCGGTGCAGAGTGGCGGTGCAGAGTGCAGAGTGGTGGTGCAGAGTGGCAGTGCGGCGGTGCAGAGTGGCAGTGCGGCGGTGCAGATTGGCAGTGCAGAGTGGCAATGCGGCGGTGCAGAGTGGCAGTGCAGAGTGGCAGTGCGGCGGTGCAGAGTGGCGGTGCAGAGTGGCGGTGCAGAGTGGCGGTGCAGAGTGGCAGCGCAGAGTGCAGAGTGGCGGTGCAGAGTGGCGGTGCAGAGTGGCAGTGCGGTGGTGCAGAGTGGCGGTGCAGAGTGGCGGTGCGGTGGTGCAGAGTGGCGGTGCAGAGTGGCGGTGCGGAGTGGCGGTGCAGAGTGGCGGTGCAGAGTGGCGGCGCAGAGTGGCGGCGCAGAGTGGCGGCGCAGAGTGGCGGCGCAGAGTGGCGGTGCAGAGTGGCGGTGCAGAGTGGCGGTGCAGAGTGGCAGTGCGGCAGTGCAGAGTGGCGGTGCAGAGTGGCGGTGCAGAGTGGCGGTGCAGAGTGGCGGTGCAGAGTGGCGGTGCAGAGTGGCAGTGCGGCGTGGCAGTGCGGCGGTGCAGAGTGGCAGTGCGGCGGTGCAGAGTGGCGGTGCAGAGTGGCAGTGCGGTGGTGCAGAGTGGCGGTGCAGAGTGGCGGTGCAGAGTGGTGGTGCAGAGTGGCAGTGCAGAGTGGCGGTGCAGAGTGGCGGTGCAGAGTGCAGAGTGGTGGTGCAGAGTGGTGGTGCAGAGTGGCAGTGCAGAGTGGCAGTGCAGAGTGGCAGAGTGGCGGTGCAGAGTGGCGGTGCAGAGTGCAGAGTGGCGGTGCAGAGTGGCAGTGCAGAGTGCAGAGTGGCAGTGCGGCAGTGCAGAGTGGCAGCGCAGAGTGCAAAGTGGCGGTGCAGAGTGGCGGTGCAGAGTGGCGGTGCAGAGTGGCGGCGCAGAGTGACGGTGCAGAGTGGCGGTGCAGAGTGGCAGTGAGTGCAGAGTGGCAGTGAGTGCAGAGTGACAGTGAGTGCAGAGTGACAGTGAGTGCAGAGTGACAGTGAGTGCAGAGTGACAGTGAGTGCAGAGTGACAGTGAGTGCAGAGTGACAGTGAGTGCAGAGTGACAGTGAGTGCAGAGTGACTGTAGAGTGAGTGCAGAGTGAGTGCAGAGTGACAGTGAGTGACAGTGAGTGCAGAGTGACAGCAGAGTGACAGTGAGTGCAGAGTGACAGTGAGTGCAGAGTGACAGTGAGTGCAGAGTGACAGTGAGTGCAGAGTGACAGCAGAGTGACAGTGAGTGCAGAGTGACAGTGAGTGCAGAGTGACTGCAGAGACAGTGTGTAAGGGTGCAGGGTGCACATTGTGTGAGTGTGCAGAATGAGTGTACAGGGTAAACAGTGTGTGACTATGCAGGGTGACATTGGGAGTGTGCGGGTGAGCAGTGTGTGAATGTGTAGGGGCAGTGTGTGAGTGTGCAGAAAACACCACACACACATACACCACACACACATAACGCACACACAAACCATACACCTCAGTCTCTCAACACCACACACTTGTCACCACTCAACACAACACACTCACCACCCCACTCACTCCCCAGGCTCACCCCCACAGACTCACCACCACACACTCACCAGCACACAGAAAACAACACACACAACAACACACCCCCAGCCGTCAATGAATACTTTCACCATGCACAAACACCAACAACCATCATCCATCTGTGCACGCTTTTACCAAGCACACACCCACCAGCCGTCAGTGCACCGTTCCACCAGGCACACACACCTCCAGCCGGCAGTGCACTTTTCCACCAAGCAATCGCAGTATGGTACACTTTACTTTTAAACATATTCATATAAAGCACAGCATGCCACCATTGGTAAAATTACAATTCAACCAACATACTTCCACTACACACCACATGCACACACTCCATAACACATGGCAAAAAGACATTGGCATTTACAATGCCATTAGCTCAAACTCAAATAAATCCGAGCCCGATTGCATTTCTAATGCTTGTTCTTATTGACTTTGACAGTCACTAAAATTCTTGGGTGTGTACTTTTTAATTTTTTCATCTTCTTTTCACTTGAGATCCTTCTTGGGTTGTTGGTGCAGGCATTTTTTGATGAAAATTGACTCCCCATTGTATGGGGTTTTTATAATTGGGTACATATTTATTGTTACAGCCCTGAGGAAGTCATTGGGTGATTGCCCTTGACGAAACACGTGTTGGCGTTTGGCTGTTGTGTACTATATCAAGACTGTACCTTGTATCCACAAGTCTTCGTGATCATCTATGGACTAAAGAAATAAAAACAAGAGCCTTTTTTTACCTTGGATGTGCCGATATGGACAATCATTTGTGAACGGATAATTTCTGTAATATTAACAGACACGTGCATTTGTGCTCAGGGAACCCTCCATGGTTTGTTTAATTCTGTTTTTCTGACAGCGTCAGATGGTAGCTGTCTTTGGTTCCCTTTGAAACGATTCAAGAATATATGTTTTTTTCACTGTTTGCTATATGTGCTATGCGCTGGTAATACCTCACCATCTGTTGAGACACATTTGTTGCCCTGTCACAGAGGATCTGATCCGTCTGTCATTCTGGTGGTTAAGCATCTGCCGTATTTTTGGTTTGGGCTGACGGACCACCACTGAAAGATGGTTTAATGACGGAACCTCATTCCTCATTCGTAGGCACCCCCATCCACGCCAACAAACACCACTCTATCAATGTTGTATGGTAGACATCCATCTGCTATGCTTAGAGTTGTCCACAGTCAGAATGGGCTGGAGGGACCCTCCCGGCGGAGGATAGCAATGGAACAGCAGACTTGTCTGTCAATGTTGACAGATGCAGCTGTCAACACACACCTGATCAAAATCATTCAACAGTACATCTAGATCACACTACAAAAGATTCTACCCAAACCACAAAAACTATTTACCACTCACAACATGAGGCACCAGGAATATAGCATGTTACTATGCATGCTATCACATCGCGTTCCTTTACGACACAGTCGTTACAACTACAGCGTTTTTAAAATGCGATGCCTTTACAACGCAAGTCATTAGATCGACTTGCTGCAGAGGGCCCGCTGGACTTAGGAATAGTATAATTTACTATTCCAACTACAGCCTGCGCAACAGTAGGGAAGGTGTTGGAATAGTAAATCATGCTATTCCTTATGTTAGAGCGCCCCCTACAGCAAGTCGATCTAATGACTTGCTTTGTAAAGGCCTTATGATCTAACAACGCGGTCGATGTTTTGACCATGTTGTAAAGGGACTGCGATGTGATGACTGCGTTGTAAACGCTGTCTCCCAGCACTAACAACACATCTTTTTTTTTGGGACAATGTCCGGAAGGAGACAACCCAGGTTCTGCTGAAAGCTGGACTTGATGGACGTCTCTTGATCCGTGAGAGCATGATCCCGAAGAAGGGGGGATTCCTTTCTGCATCCACAGTACCGACAGTTCAGAAAAAAAAGCAGCTGTCAAAAGTCCTTAAAAAAAAGGGCTGCTAAAGAAGGAAAAAGCCAAGGGTGTAAAAAAAAACAAAAAAATCCTGCTGGAATCAGCATGGAAGGAGTTGAGCATACAAATCACTAGAGCAATTGCTGTGGAAGGAATCCTAATGGAAAAAAGAAAATACAGATAAACCAACAAAGAAGATTCTGTGGGACAAAAATAGCCAATTCCAAACTAGGAAGTAGCTAGAGCACTGCAACACACACTTCCTTGTGACAGTGCTATTATAATCATAAGAAAATTAGCCTAGAAGCGGTGCACAGGAACTACCCATCCGTCATTTTAATATGGGAGCAGGTCCCATTGATTACAGGAAATTGGTGACATCTTGGCTTGAGTAGCATATTAAAAATCCAAGATGGGGCCTGCGTGTCTCAGAATGCCAAACACTGATCCCTATTTAACTCCCTTCTATAGCAGCTTAACTGCAGGACGCTACCCAGCGCTGCCACCCTGAAGAAGTCCCGCCATGAGTCTTGCCATCCAAAACTGCTACACACAAGCTTGGGACCCTTGGCTGGAACACCTTCTAACAGTATACCTCATAGCCCGGGTTTCCTAGGATGCTTTTGGAAGAATATACACATTAAAATAGGGGTGTGAACTGCTAAAGCAGGTTCTTACACTGGGAAGATAGTATCTTTGCCATCTTACCATGAACTGCAGCTTTCCACAGAAGAAACGGGAATCTACCATAGCAGAGGCCTTATATTCTGACTGCTCATCAACCTCTACAGGTGGAGGCGGATTTTTAGAGAATTCATCTGGAGCATATGGCTTTAATTGGAACGCATGAAAGGTGGAATTAATTTTCAACGTAGGTGAAAGTTTCAATTGATTACCCAAGGGGTTAATATTACGAATAAAGGGAAAGGCCCTAAAAATCATGATGTCAATTTGGATGAACCAGCATTGGTAGGTGAACAGCGGGATGGCATCCAAACCTTTTTCTCAACCTTGTAGTCATGTTCCTGTCATCCATGTTTTTCTGCTTGCTCTTTCATCCAAGTCACAGCCGCACACATTCTCAGAAACCAATCTCTTTACCTTAATCTGCTTCTGAAGAAGGTTGGAAACTGCTGGGATGGAATTAGGAATTTCAATTAACTCAGATAGTGATCTAGTGTGAAACCATTGCATGTAAAAAGGGAATTACCATAATTGCACTATGAACACTATTTTGATCTCAAATGTTTTTATTGGATTATTTCAAGGATACAAGACAAAAGGATGCAATGTGAGTACAATCAACGGGCAGGTATACATACATCTGAACAAAGTCAAGATCAGAAATGTTGAGAACATGGAAAAACAATCGATAAAGCAACTTGGCAGCTGAGATAGGTATTAGCACGTTCAGATGAGTCCGAGTATTATACAAGATGAACACTATTTTGTATGAAAATCTAGCACAGGGTAACATAGAAACCCAACTGCACGTGTAGCACCATAAAAACACCTAAGCTATTGTTCCAGAATTTGGTTGTTTTTCTCAGTTATTCCATTAATGGAAGGATGATTTGCAAGAGACAGTAGTTGGAAAATTCCCAGGGCTGAGCAGAAAGACTTACAGAATTGAGATATACTCCAACGATGGGGATTCTTCTTGATTTTCCTGTATATCCGGGTGCGGGAAAGCGATGTGTAACATTGTTATTTGGCACTAATGCACTCATTGTGATGTTGAATTTACATTTAAAACCAATAAAAGTTGTTTATAAAAAAATACTTGAGATAGAACTTGTGGACCTTGATCTAAAATGCTGGTCTTAAGAAAGCCATGCAATCTAAACTTATCTCTAACAAAACACAGAACGTTAGGGAACTTCAGAAATGTTGAAACATTTGTCATTTTCAAGTCTCGCCTAGGTAGTGCATGCTCTGTCTCTTCGAGGCATGCTGTATCTATTCTGTGGGCTGACAGCCTGCCCGTCGCTTTTGGTTGGTAACTTCGAGTGTCCACTGTAAATCCTTGCATTTAAGTGGTTATTTGTTCATATATGTTCCTTCTGTTGGTGTGCACCTGGTCTTTGTCAGTTCCAGAACGGGCCAGTAGGTCCTACAAATAGCTCACCCTGATAAAATCCGGCTCGCCATAGCAAGTGACGAGTAGATTTCTCAAGACCTGGAGGGAAATGACAAACCTCCTCCAGGCCAGAACCAACCAGTGGTGTCCAAAAAGCAAGCCCCTACCTACAGCTGGGTGTAAGACTAACTCCCCCATCCGGCCTCCTCCCACACCCACCATAACAACAGCAGTCAATGGTGAGATTTGTTCAGATACCCAAGCCCTCATGTTCCACTTCCCTATTCTTTAAGGGTATGTTCCTTGGTGCTTAACAGGAGGGCATAAATCAGGTGGAGATGGGATTTAGGCTATCATGCAGGTCTTTGAGCGGGGATTTTCAATGACAGTAGGGGTCAAGGATCTGCATGATACACATTCACGATGGGGAATATCCTGCTTGTTGCCACCTGGACTGTCACCATGCCGTCCGCCTGCCCAATTATTTCCATCTGACTTTCTGTTTTATAACATTACCTGGAGCCCCTCTTTTACTAATACATCACAAGAGACATCCCAGAATCCTGGACCTTTATCACCCAAACAAAAGTGCAGCAATTGTTTAGAATAAGGCAGGGTTGGCTTTGTCTATTCTTACCTTTTATACTCAGCCAAAGTTGGGCCGCTGTAATAAGTGTGACCCAAACGCAGAAGCAGGATCCATTGTGAAGTATGAAGATCACCAGCTAAAGGCTTTTCACCCTAAAGTAGGAACCATTTTTGATTATGAAGCTCACTGGCTAAAGAATTTCCCCCGGGGGTAGCTTGTTATCCCATACGGGTGATTCAAGCCATACCTCTTATTAGGTGAAACTCCCACTTCTGTTATTATGTATAGCATCATTGCTCGTTATTGCCTGCGTTTTGACATGCCTACTTTGCTTTTTGACTTCATTGATTTTAAGATATATTCGAGCAAAAATAAGACTGAAAATATATCTGAAGAATGTTATTAGCATATTTGGAGTTTGTACACCTCAGAGTTTAACACAATGGAACGGTTCATATTTGGGGGAGGAATAATGTATTTGTCAACTCTCCACCCCTTAATGCATCCTTTTTAATTGAAGTCATTTTTAACAGTAGTTCAAAAGCTTGTGTAGTTTTTCTTCCATTGCAAATAAGAAATTCTTCTTCATGACTTTGAGGTGGTACCGCTGGTTTGCGATAAGATTGAAGAGGTAACTACAGTTTAAAACTTATATCGCATCCAGTATCAGCTGCTGTCTTGTATTTGAAAACGATCAATATGCAACTTTTCAAACTCAAGGTCACAAAAATAGGGAGTTAGGGGTGGACACGTTTGTTTCGGGACTTGGCATTTTGTCACTGTATCCAAGATGAGGAATGAATAGTAAGCTTACCTGTGCATGTCGTAAATTGTATACTTCGGGCAGAGTTTGTTCCTTTTTAATGCTTCAAACTGCTGGTTAGGCATAATTATAAACACTTTTCAATGAGGTTGGATTTGTTAAATGCCTTGTAAATGAACTAGAGTATGATTGGAATTCTGATGCATAATAGGATGTGAGTGTGCATGGAAATTCGGTCCAGGTGAAATTTTATTTACGTCATGGTAGTCTATTATTTCCAGCATTTCATGTTACGCTTGTTATACGAAACACCTAAGATTTCATCATGTCCATGCATGAAATTACTACCGGGTAAAAATTGTATCTTCATTGTAAAGGATCAACTGTGGTGTTCTGTTGTCATGGTTCTACGGTAACAAGGGGTGCCACGCTCCTGGGGGTTCTGGTACTGAATGTAGTTTGTGTCAGTTGGAGATTACGGTCCTCTGTGTAGGACCTGTTCCCGTGCTCTCCCTTCCTATTATTTAAAATAAAGAAGTAATTACTTACTCACCTGGCTGCCAGCCCTACTTTACATTTTGGCAACGATCTGACAAACCTGCCGCAGCTCCTGCCGACTCATGGTTCCTGCTTGGGTTTTCGTTCCTGCCACCGGAGCTGGTTCTGGACAACCTTCATACTTTGCGGTTAGGCGTGTCGACTGGCGTCACACTGAGCTGCCTGCCACTTTGCGCCAGGATTTACTTATTTCCCACCACCAACCACCATCACAGCATTGCGCGAGCACTCCTCCTTCATGAGCGCGAGCATTCCGCTCGAGCACTCCCGCTGTATTTCTAGATGAGGAGCCATTGCTTAGTCACCATCACGTTATCACGTTGCTGCACGTCTTCCCTTGTGCCGTCACAGCTGTGTGTTACTGTGGTTACCGGCCCACGTTGATTCAAGCTGCGCTTTCATTCTACGTGTCTGGATGCGCACTGGTATAGCGCGTCAAATTCAACTCGATCTTCACCGTGTTGTCTACCTTCGACACAGCGCACGCACACCTTTTAAATTTGGATACCTTTGTTGTGTGCCCCGGCTTGCTCTGTTGTTACAGTGTGAGCAGCTATTTCCTTTCTACGGTGACACACACATCTCCATAATTTGGATTACCATTGTGTGTTATTTTTTCTACACGGCGATACACACACCTTTTCATCATCTTCTCAGCATGGTGACACGCACATCTAATCACAATTGTTCTCGGCACAGTGACACGCACATCTAATCACAATTTTACTTTTCATCAAGAGTGTCATTCCCTTCTTCTGTGATGCGCACAACCTCTTAACATGCATTCTTCTACATTACAAGTACGTTCAAGTACATTACATACTTCTAAGGATTTTACAGTTTATTTTGTTGTTCTCGCAGTGTTTTACTGTTTTCATCAAATCTTCAGCGTTATTTCATTTTACAAAATGAGTGCACAAACATTTTTGTTAACTCCACCTTTACCATTTTTACCTTCTCAAGGCGAACCACCTATGAAATGGCCAGAATGGAGGAGTACTTTCTTAATTACATTAGTGCAATTGAGGTACCGATGAGTTTTCTCCAGCAAGGAAAAAAAATACTTCTGCATAATTTGGGACCTGAAGGGTTACGAGTTTTCAATCAAATGGAAAAAAACAGAGTTGGTGCAGAGCAAAATTTAGTCTATATAGAAGATTTAGACAACTTTTACCAGCCTAATGTTTGTGCTGTAATAGACAGATTTGATTTTTTCCAAAGGAAACAAGGCAAGTCAGAACCCTCTGATGATTACGTTTCAGCCCTTAAAAATTAGCCATATCCTGCAAATTTGGTTCTCTTCACGATGAACTAGTAAGAGATCCAGTTATAATGCACACTAATGACTCAAACCTTCAAGAACGACTTTGGGTTAATGATGATGCATCTCTTAAAGATGTAATTGCTCTTGCTAAGAAAAGCAAAATGCCTAAGAGGTGTGCCAAAGCCATAGTGTATCCCTCCTCTTCGTCTGATGTTGGTAGTAGTAATAGTGCTGCTGTTTGTAAAGTTTCTTATAAGAGTAAAAACAATGATAGTGAGTCTCTCAAGAAGAAGTCTAAGGACCTTGCAAAATGGAAAAACCTATTTTGTTACAGGTGTGGTAGCAAGGAGCATCTTGTCATGGATAAGGGATGTCCCAGGGTAACTCTCAGAGGGGCCAGATGCCCGGCGAGTTACACCGGGCAAACGCGAGCAGGCCATAGCTACACTACCACATATGTGACTCAGACATTCCCCCCCCCGCTCACCTGCGCATGCCTAACTAGCCACCATATCATACTGCAACATTGAGGCGGCTACCACCAAAGGGAGCAATATAAGATACAGTGTACCCCAGTTCTACCTCCCGGGTTTGTTTAAGTTCATATTAATAGTGGCACAAAAGAACCCTTATGACATAGTGCTAACAGAGAGAGTACGCCTCACATCCATACACACAACGTAGACTGCCTTACACGAACGCTGATATTGCCTCACCACTTGCTCCTTAAAAATATCACCAATTCTGGGTCTGTACAGGAAGCTTTCAACCACGGTGTTAATCGGCCTCATGTTAAGGTGTAAAATGTATGTGATATATCTTCTTAGGTCACTGTCGCCAATACTGTTGTGATGTAATTATTAAAAGAAAATGCCAATAAAAATGTTTTTTTTTGTTTTTAAATGGATAAGGGATGTCTTGCCTTACAAGCAAAATGTCTTTATTGTGGTATCACTGGCCATTTTGCCAAAGTGTTTAGACGCAAAATTCAAAGACCTCACATGGTAAAATTAGTTGCTGATCAATCTGAATCGGATCGGAACAATCGGATGACAATAATCCTGAATCTGGAAGTGGATTATGCATTGATGCTCCTGTGCTTAATCTTGATGGTTGTTCCAAATCCAAACCCGTATGTGAACTACTCATTGGTAGTGTCAGAATTACAATTGTTGCGGATTCTAGTTCTCCGTACACCATCATTAATCAAAAGTTATAGAAAAAGGAATTTGTACCAACCGTGGATGCTGATTTAACTATTTCTGATATACAACCTGTTACCTTTACGGGAGAGGAGATACCTATGTTGGGTTTCAGAAACGTTAATTTCAAGTTAAAAGGTAGATGTACTAATAGTATGTTGTATGTAGCTGAAGTTGGACCTTCCGTTTTGGGGTGGGTAGACCAAAAAGCATTAGGAATAATCCTTAAAGCCAATGGAATTGACCAAGGGCCAGATGTAGGTGGCCAAATACCGGTCGGTAACGGCCGATTTCGGCCGTTACCGACCAGTATTTGGAGTTTCAGATGTAGGGGGCCTTAAAATTACCGATTCGGTAAATTTACAGAATTGGTAAATTTACAGATTCTGTAAATTACCGAATCTGTAAATTTACCGAATCGGTAATTTGTGATGTAGCTGGCACTGAAAACAGTGCCACAGACCCTTCAGAATTCGTTATTTACCATCAAATACTATTTGATGGTAAATAACGAATTCCTGTGTACATGCACATCTGTGCATGTACACCTGTGCCATGTGGCACACAAGCCTGAATCAGGTGTCCAAAAGGGTGTCAAAGTGACACCCTGTCCCCCTTGTCAATTCGGTAATTTTACCGAATCGGTATTTACCGATTCGGTAATTGCCATTGGTTCCTATGGGTCTCAAGGCCCATAGGAATCAATGGCAATTACGATTCGGTAACTACCGAATATTCCCGATTCGTTAAATTATTCGGTAAAAATACCTACATAGCATTTACCGATTTGTAAATACGGAATCGGTAAAATTCGGTATTTATGAATCGGTAAATGTCTTTTACCTACATCTAGCCCCAAGTCCTTTTGCATGATACTGTTGAACACAATACAGTGGAGGAACTTAAACACATGTATCCCAGTGTGTTCTCAGGCACTGTTGGCAAACTTAAAGATTTTGTTAATCGTATTGTGCTCAAAAAGGGTGTAGAACCTGTTTGTTACAAGGCTCGTAATATACCTCTAAGTCTGAAACAAGAAGTAGCGGAGGAACTAGAAGGGTTATTAAGAAAGGTTTCATTTAACCAGTGGAATGCTGGGAATGGCTTGCCCCTTTAGTTGTAGTCGTAAAGCCAATGGTAAGATCAGGCTTTGTATTGATTTAAGAGACCTGAATAAGAGGATTGTAATGGACACATTTCCCCTACCTGAAATAAATGAGTTGCTGAGTCTTACCAAAGGGGTCAAATAGTTTTCTACAATAGACCTGTCGTCAGTGTACCACCAAATAGAACAGCACCCTGAAAGCAAAAATCTTACTGCCTTTATAACACCGATGGGATGTTTTAGGTTCATTTACATGCCGTTTGGGCTTGCATCGGCCGCAGCGGTTTTCCAAAGATTGATGCACTGCCTTTTTAAAGATATTCCTCATGTGACCTACTTCCAAGACAATATCCTCATTATGGGCAAAAGTAAGGATGACAAGCACTACAAAAACAACCGTTTGAAAGAGGGTCGAAGGGCATTTTTAAAGACCAACTCATAGACATGCACTTATAACAACAAAGAATGTCTATGGGTCTAGTAATTCAACTCTACTTCCTATTCATGACACAACTGATTAATAAAAACTCGATAGTGATGAGAAAAATATGTGCACTAGTGTAAACTACAGGCACAGCATAATATCACTAGGGTATAAAAAGTACCCAACAGTTCCCGCTCGGTAACGCCCTAATCATCATATGGGTTCTCCTCATACCTAGGAGAATACGCTGACAGCCTCAAGATGTTACAGTGACTGCCGCCAGTCCATTGATAATCGTATGTACTTATAGGGAGTACCAGGATGAATGTGTGTAAGGGTAACTGGTGTGCCGTGCATAAGTGAGTGAAAGTAAATAAAGTGAGGTATTTAAAATTGGAGAGAAGAGAGTAGAAAAAAGGATTTATTAGTATCTCTCAGTTCTTCCAAAGTTTAAAAACAGTGCAAACATTAACCAGATTAACCATATATCTATATTTGAACGCGGACTACCAGTCAGGTGAGTCAGTAAAAAGTGTAATCTGTGAAACAAAAGGAGAAAATATAAGGATGGAGCCAAAAGTGGAATAGCGAAAGAACGGACGACAAAAGTACTTGTAAAGAATCTCACCGTAATGCTGGTGATACTTCCAACCCGGCACCACTTTACTATGTTCAATAAAGTGACCGGAGTATTTCAGTCAATCTAAAAGAAAAAGGATTTAACACTCAGGTTCATGTGTCAAAATCACTATAACGAGAGTCTAGTCTGAAATCCAATAAAACACCCAATAAAAAACCCGGGTACGGAACCACACACACTCTCACCTTCATTAGTGTGTATTTGAAAAATCACGTCAGTATATTCACAAGTCGAAAGCTAATGTATATCTAGGGTTTAACAACCAAGGGAAAGAAAAGGCGGTTGTCAGGAAAGGGCATATCCCATAATAAAAAGTAATGTGGACCTCAAAGATAATGAGACACAGGGACACAGAGTCAACAGCAGTAGTTGGCGCGCACGTTAATGTCAGAGATATATGTGTGTCCACAAAATCAATCTGTAGATGGGGCAAAAAAAGAGAGAGGTATAACACCACACATTATAGGTGTGCGGCACAAAGTACCTCCGAAGACCAGCAAAAATGTAATTGCTTAGTGTGAATGCCTGAATCGGTCCGAAAACTTACTTGGGAGGATAAAAGTTGCTAGAGTCCTGGCGGCTCTGCAGTAATGTAGTGAGACTGAGAGGAAGTGACTAAATAGTCACAAGCATCTTGACAACTAGACCACGTAACAGAGTCAACACGGGGAAAATGGAACCGGAAGTTGAAAAGCGCGAGTGATTGTATAAGTATCGTACACAGCCAGAAGATGCATCAGTGTATGGCATAAAGATCCCCGTTGATTGTTGAATAGATAAATATGAAAATATCACGGAGGTATTGGGCATAAAATCAAAAATATCACATTACTGGGCTGAAACAGAAACGTAACCTGGGCCCGTAAGTTCCAAAGTGAGTGAAATATCCCTTTCGCATGAAACGTGAGGCTGATGACCGTGATCACGAAAAGGGTTTCTATACACAACGTTGCTGGGAGAAAAAATGGCCAATTCATATCCCTTGGCCATGACTTAATACCGAGTTGGTGAGTACTGCACATATTGGTGAGATGCTATCCCGAAGTAGTTGCAAGTATTCATTTACACAATACTGCTGAGCTGGATATAGGGACAAAACGAGAATTCCTTAGCCCTAAAGCATATCGCCACAACACACTGTTATTCGGTATAGAGAGTGTAAGTGCACTACAGTTGCTAAGGGAATTGATAAAACCACTAGAAATTCAAGCGGAAAAAAGTGGTAAAGAGGTACATTCTTACCCAGAATTTTCAGATATAATACTTGTAGCAGTGCGCCGTTTCTCTCCATTTCCCTAACTAAAAACCCTTTTGTAGGAAGGTGGATACCGGACTATGGTTACCCAGATTTTTTGCCTTGTTTTTAGCTGGTTTTTTACTTAGTTGGCCTGGGATCCTGCTAATCAGGGCCCCAGGCTATCTGCTCTCTGTTTAAATGGACTCCATGTACCCTAGGTACATACCCAATTTGGTACTGGACACCTTGTCAGCCCCTGTACCATGCACTATAGGTGCCCAGGGCATAGGTGCATCCAAGGCCTACCAGGGGCTGCAGCGTATCTTTTGCCACCCCTGGCTGGTACTTAAATCGACACAACTGGCTGTTCCCACAGCTGGGGCAAGGTGGTGTACTCACCCCTTGCTTAGATGTAGTATACCTATGTCTAAACCTATATCTGGACACATCTATACCTATCAGTCACTCCTATGGCAGGCCTTTACAGTCCTGGAGGCAGAGTGCTTGGTTTTATGTGAGA